>NW_026734461.1:0-300000 GCF_949786415.1 Peromyscus eremicus
TCCCATTGACATACACAGTGCAAATAGCACTCGCGTCTGTTCCCAGCAAGTACAGTGTATCGGACTGAAGAGGAGCTACTGTTCTTGTCAGTTTCCTAAGCAGAGTTGAACTAGATATGGCCCGTGTGTAGTAAGCACAGTTCTTTTGTTCTGAGCAAGCTCACTGTTCAGGCCCTATAGGAAACACAGTAGAGTAGAAGAGTGCTCTTTTCTCTAAAGCAGAGTGTGTTTCTTGTAAGGTGAGCTAGCTTTTCTTTCCCAGTCCTAAATGGAGTTGAATCACATGCAGTTTCTGATCCTACAAGCAAGAGTTGTTTTCTGGTAAGAAGAGTCACTATTGCGCGGCCATTGCCATACACAGGACAAATAGCACTGGCGTCTGTTCCCAGCAAGTACAGTGTATTGGACTGAAGAGGATCTACTGTTCTTGTCAGGTTCCTAAGCAGAATTGAACTAGATATGGCCGTGTGTGTAGGAAGCACAGTTCTTTTGTTCTGAGCAAGCTCACTGTTCGGACCCCATAGGAAACACAGTAGAGTAGAAGAGTGCTCTTTTCTCAAAAGCAGAGTGTGCTTCTTGTAAGGCGAGCTAGCGTTTGTTTCCCAGTCCTCAATGGAGTTGAGTCACATGCAGTTTTTTGTCCTACGAGCAAGAGTTGTTTTCTGGTAAGACGAGTCACTATTGTGCTCCAATGCCATACACAGTGCAAATAGCACTCGCGTCTGTTCCCCGCAAGTACAGTGTATCGGACTGAAGAGGACCTACTGTTCTTGTTTGTTTCCTAAGCAAAGTTGAACTAGATATGGCCCGTGTGTGTAGAAAGCACAGTTCTTTTGTTCTGAGCAAGCTCAGTGTTCGGACCCCATAGGAAACACAGTAGAGTAGAAGAGTGCTCTTTTCTCAAAAGCAGGGTGTGTTTCTTGTAAGGCGAGCTAGCATTTGTTTCCCAGTCCTAAATGGAGTTGAATCACATGGAGTTTCTGCTCCTACGAGCAAGAGTTGTTTTCTGGTAAGGAAAGTCACTATTGCGCTCCCATTGCCATACACAGTGCAAATAGCACTCGCGTCTGTTCCCAGCAAGTACAGTGTATCGGACTGAAGAGGAGCTACTGTTCTTGTCAGTTTCCTAAGCAGAGTTGAACTAGTTATGGCCCGTGTGTAGGAAGCACAGTTCTTTTGTTCTGAGAAAGCTCACTGTTCAGGCCCTATAGGAAACACAGTAGAGTAGAAGAGTGCTCTTTTCCCTAAAGCAGAGTGTGTTTCTTGTAAGGCGAGCTAGCGTTTGTTTCACAGTCCTAAATGGAGTTGAATCACATGCAGTTTCTAGTCCTACGAGCAAGAGTTGTTTTATGGTAAGAAGAGTCACTATTGCACTGCCATTGCCATACACAGGACAAATAGCACTGCCGTCTGTTCCCAGCAAGTACAGTGTATTGTACAGAAGAGGATCTACTGTTCTTTTCAGGTTCCTAAGCAGAATTGAACAAGATATGGCCGTGTGTGTAGGAAGCACAGTTCTAATGTTCTGAGCAAGTTCAATCTTCTGGCTCTATAGGAAACACAGTAGAGTAAAAGAGTGCTCTTTTCTCAAAAGCAGAGTGTGTTTCTTGGAAGTCGAGCTAGCGTTTGTTTCCTAGTCCTAAATGGAGTTGAGTCACATGCAGTTTTTTGTCCTACGAGCAAGAGTTGTTTTCTGGTAAGACAAGTCACTATTGTGCTCCAATTGCCATACACAGTGCAAATAGTACTAGCGTCTGTTCCCTGCAAGTACAGTGTATTGGAAGGAAGAGGAGCTATTGTTCTTGTCAGTTTCCTAAGCAGAGTTGAACTAGATATGGCCCATGTGTGTAGGAAGCACAGTTCTTTTGTTCTGAGCAAGCTCAATCTTCGGACCCCTTAGGAAACACAGTAGAGTAGAAGAGTGCTCTTTTCTCAAAAGCAGAGTGTGTTTCATGTAAGGCGAGCTAGCATTTGTTTCCCAGTCCTAAATGGAGTTGAATCACATGCAGTTTCTGGTCTTACGAGCAAGAGTTGTTTTCTGGTAAGGAAAGTCACTATTGCGCTCCCATTGCCTTACACAGTGCAAATAGCACTCGCGTCTGTTCTCAGCAAGTACAGTGTATCGGACTGAAGAGGTGCTACTGTTCTTGTCAGTTTCCTAAGCAGAGTTGAACTAGATATGGCCCTGTGTGTAGGAAGCACAGTCCTTTTGTTCTGAACAAGCTCACTGTTCTGGCCCTATAGGAAACACAGAGGAGTAGAAGAGTGCTCTTTTCTCTAAAGCAGAGTGTGTTTCATGTAAGGCGAGCTAGGATTTGTTTCCCAGTCCTAAATGGAGTTGAATCTCATGCAGTTTCTGGTCTTACAAGCAAGAGTTGTTTTCTGGTAAGGAAAGTCACTATTGCGCTCCCATTGACATACACAGTGCAAATAGCACTCGCGTCTGTTCCCAGCAAGTACAGTGTATCGGACTGAAGAGGAGCTACTGTTCTTGTCAGTTTCCTAAGCAGAGTTGAACTAGATATGGCCCGTGTGTAGTAAGCACAGTTCTTTTGTTCTGAGCAAGCTCACTGTTCAGGCCCTATAGGAAACACAGTAGAGTAGAAGAGTGCTCTTTTCTCTAAAGCAGAGTGTGTTTCTTGTAAGGTGAGCTAGCTTTTCTTTCCCAGTCCTAAATGGAGTTGAATCACATGCAGTTTCTGATCCTACAAGCAAGAGTTGTTTTCTGGTAAGAAGAGTCACTATTGCGCGGCCATTGCCATACACAGGACAAATAGCACTGGCGTCTGTTCCCAGCAAGTACAGTGTATTGGACTGAAGAGGATCTACTGTTCTTGTCAGGTTCCTAAGCAGAATTGAACTAGATATGGCCGTGTGTGTAGGAAGCACAGTTCTTTTGTTCTGAGCAAGCTCACTGTTCGGACCCCATAGGAAACACAGTAGAGTAGAAGAGTGCTCTTTTCTCAAAAGCAGAGTGTGCTTCTTGTAAGGCGAGCTAGCGTTTGTTTCCCAGTCCTCAATGGAGTTGAGTCACATGCAGTTTTTTGTCCTACGAGCAAGAGTTGTTTTCTGGTAAGACGAGTCACTATTGTGCTCCAATGCCATACACAGTGCAAATAGCACTCGCGTCTGTTCCCCGCAAGTACAGTGTATCGGACTGAAGAGGACCTACTGTTCTTGTTTGTTTCCTAAGCAAAGTTGAACTAGATATGGCCCGTGTGTGTAGAAAGCACAGTTCTTTTGTTCTGAGAAAGCTCACTGTTCGGACCCCATAGGAAACACAGTAGAGTAGAAGAGTGCTCTTTTCTCAAAAGCAGGGTGTGTTTCTTGTAAGGCGAGCTAGCATTTGTTTCCCAGTCCTAAATGGAGTTGAATCACATGGAGTTTCTGCTCCTACGAGCAAGAGTTGTTTTCTGGTAAGGAAAGTCACTATTGCGCTCCCATTGCCATACACAGTGCAAATAGCACTCGCGTCTGTTCCCAGCAAGTACAGTGTATCGGACTGAAGAGGAGCTACTGTTCTTGTCAGTTTCCTAAGCAGAGTTGAACTAGTTATGGCCCGTGTGTAGGAAGCACAGTTCTTTTGTTCTGAGAAAGCTCACTGTTCAGGCCCTATAGGAAACACAGTAGAGTAGAAGAGTGCTCTTTTCCCTTAAGCAGAGTGTGTTTCTTGTAAGGCGAGCTAGCGTTTGTTTCACAGTCCTAAATGGAGTTGAATCACATGCAGTTTCTAGTCCTACGAGCAAGAGTTGTTTTATGGTAAGAAGAGTCACTATTGCACTGCCATTGCCATACACAGGACAAATAGCACTGGTGTCTGTTCCCAGCAAGTACAGTGTATTGTATAGAAGAGGATCTACTGTTCTTGTCAGGTTCCTAAGCAGTACTGAACAAGATATGGCCGTGTGTGTAGGAAGCACAGTTCTAATGTTCTGAGCAAGTTCAATCTTCTGGCTCTATAGGAAACACAGTAGAGTAGAAGAGTGCTCTTTTCTCAAAAGCAGAGTGTGTTTCTTGGAAGTCGAGCTAGCGTTTGTTTCCTAGTCCTAAATGGAGTTGAGTCACATGCAGTTTTTTGTCCTACGAGCAAGAATTGTTTTCTGGTAAGACAAGTCACTATTGTGCTCCAATTGCCATACACAGTGCAAATATAACTCGCGTCTGTTCCCTGCAAGTACAGTGTATTGGAAGGAAGAGGAGTTATTGTTCTTGTCAGTTTCCTAAGCAGAGTTGAACTAGATATGGCCCATGTGTGTTGGAAGCACAGTTCTTTTGTTCTGAGCAAGCTCACTGTTCGGACTCCTTAGGAAACACAGTAGAGTAGAAGAGTGCTCTTTTCTCAAAAGCAGAGTGTGTTAATGTAAGGCGAGCTAGCATTTGTTTCCCAGTCCTAAATGGAGTTGAATCACATGCAGTTTCTGGTCTTACGAGCAAGAGTTGTTTTCTGGTAAGGAAAGTCACTATTGCGCTCCCATTGCCATACACAGTGCAAATAGCACTCGCGTCTGTTCCCAGCAAGTACAGTGTATCGGACTGAAGAGGTGCTACTGTTCTTGTCAGTTTCCTAAGCAGAGTTGAACTAGATATGGCCCGTGTGTAGGAAGCACAGTTCTTTTGTTCTGAGCAAACTCACTGTTCTGGCCCTATAGGAAACACAGTAGAGTAGAAGAGTGCTCTTTTCTCTAAAGCAGAGTGTGTTTCTTGTAAGGTGAGCCAGCTTTTGTTTCCCAGTCCTAAATGGAGTTGAATCATATGCAGATTCTGGTCCTACAAGCAAGAGTTGTTTTCTGGTAAGAAGAGTCACTATTGCGCTGCCATTGCCATACACAGGACAAATAGCACTGGCGTCTGTTCCCAGCAAGTACAGCGTATTGGACTATAGAGGATCTACTGTTCTTGTCAGGATCCTAAGCAGAATTGAACTAGATATGGCCGTGTGTGTAGGAAGCACAGTTCTTTTGTTCTGAGCAAGCTCACTGTTCTGGTCCTATAGGAAACACAGTAGAGTAGCAGAGTGCTCTTTTCTCAAAAGCAGAGTGTGTTTCTTGTAAGTCGAGCTAGCGTTTGTTTCCCAGTCCTAAATGGAGTTGAGTCACATGCAGTTTTTTGTCCTACGAGCAAGAGTTGTTTTCTGGTAAGACGAGTCACTATTGTGCTCCAATGCCAAACACAGTGCAAATAGCACTCGCGTCTGTTCGCCGCAAGTACAGTGTATCAGACTGAAGAGGAGCTACTGTTCTTGTCAGTTTTCTAAGCAGAGTTGAACTAGTTATGGCCCGTGTGTAGGAAGCACAGTTCTTTTGTTCTGAGAAAGCTCACTATTCGGACCCCATAGGAAACACATTAGAGTAGAAGAGTGCTCTTTTCTCAAAATCAGAGTGTGTTTCTTGTAAGGCGAGCTAGCGTTTGTTTCCCAGTCCTAAATGGAGATGAATCACATGCAGTTTCTGCTCCTACGAGCAAGAGTTGTTTTATGGTAAGAAGAGTCACTATTGCACTGCCATTGCCATACACAGGACAAATAGCATTGGCGTCTGTTCCCAGCAAGTACAGTGTATTGTACAGAAGAGGATCTACTGTTCTTGTCAGGTTCCTAAGCAGAATTGAACTAGATATGGCCGTGTGTGTAGGAAGCACAGTCTTAATGTTCTGAGCAAGTTCAATCTTCTGGCTCTATAGGAAACACAGTAGAGTAGAAGAGTGCTCTTTTCTCAAAAGCAGAGTGTGTTTCTTGGAAGTCTAGCTAGCGTTTGTTTCCTAGTCCTAAATGGAGTTGAGTCACATGCCGTTTTTTGTCCTACGAGCAAGAGTTGTTTTCTGGTAAGACAAGTCACTATTGTGCTCCAATTGCCATACACAGTGCAAATACCACTCGCGTCTGTTCCCTGCAAGTACAGTGTATTGGAAGGAAGAGGAGCTACTGTTCTTGTCAATTTCCTAAGCAGAGTTGAACTAGATATGGCCCATGTGTGTAGGAAGCACAGTTCTTTTGTTCTGAGCCAGCTCACTTTTCGGACCCCATAGGAAACACAGTAGAGTAGAAGAGTGCTCTTTTCTCAAAAGCAGAGTCTGTTAATGTAAGGCGAGCTAGCATTTGTTTCCCAGTCCTAAATGGAGTTGAATCACATGCAGTTTCTGGTCTTACGAGCAAGAGTTGTTTTCTGGTAAGGAAAGTCACTATTGTGCTCCCATTGCCATACACAGTGCAAATAGCACTCGCGTCTGTTCCCAGCAAGTACAGTGTATCGGACTGAAGAGGTGCTACTGTTCTTGTCAGTTTCCTAAGCAGAGTTGAACTAGATATGGCCCGTGTGTAGGAAGCACAGTTCTTTTGTTCTGAGCAAGCTCACTGTTCTGGCCCTATAGGAAACACAGTAGAGTAGAAGAGTGCTCTTTTCTCTAAAGCAGAGTGTGTTTCTTGTAAGGTGAGCCAGCTTTTGTTTCCCAGTCTAAATGGAGTTGAATCACATGCAGTTTCTGGTCCTACAAGCAAGAGTTTTTTTCTGGTAAGAAGAGTCACTATTGCGCTGCCATTGCCATACACAGGACAAATAGCACTGGCGTCTGTTCCCAGCATGTACAGTGTATTGGACTGAAGAGGATCTACTGTTCTTGTCAGGTTCCTAAGCAGAATTGAACTAGATATTGCCGTGTGTATAGGAAGCACAGTTCTTTTGTTCTGAGCAAGCTCACTGTTCTGGCCCTATAGGAAACATAGTAGAGTAGAAGAGTGCTCTTTTCTCAAAAGCAGAGTGTGTTTCTTGTAAGGCGAGCTAGCGTTTGTTTCCCAGTCCTAAATGGAGTTGAGTCACATGCAGTTTTTTGTCCTACGAGCAAGAGTTGTTTTCTGGTAAGACGAGTCACTATTGTGCTCCAATGCCATACACAGTGCAAATAGCACTCGCGTCTGTTCCCCGCAAGTACAGTGTATCGGACTGAATCGGAGCTACTGTTCTTGTCAGTTTCCTAAGCAGAGTTGAACTAGGTTTGGCCCGTGTGTAGGAAGCACAGTTCTTTTGTTCTGAGCAAGCTCACTGTTCTGGCCCTATAGGAAACACAATAGAATAGAAGAGTGCTCTTTTCCCAAAAGCAGAGTGTGTTTCTTGTAAGGCGAGCTAGCGTTTGTTTCCCAGTCCTAAATGGAGTTGAATCACATGCAGTTTCTAGTCCTACAAGCAAGAGTTGTTTTATGGTAAGAAGAGTCACTATTGTGCTGCCATTGCCATACACAGGACAAATAGCACTGGCGTCTGTTCCCAGCAAGTACAGTGTATTGGACTGAAGAGGATCTACTGTTCTTGTCAGGTTCCTAAGCAGAATTGAACTAGATATGGCCGTATTTGTAGGAAGCACAGTTCTTTTGTTCTGAGCAAGCTCACTGTTCGGACCCCATAGGAAACACAGTAGAGTAGAAGAGTGCTCTTTTCTCAAAAGCAGAGTGTGTTTCTTGTAAGGCGAGCTAGCATTTGTTTCCCAGTCCAAATGGATTTGAGTCACATGCAGATTTTGTCTTACGAGCAAGAGTTGTTTTCTGGTAAGACGAGTTACTATTGTGCTCCAATTACCATACACAGTGCAAATAGCACTCGCGTCTGTTCCCAGCAAGTACAGTGTATTGGACTGAAGAGGAGCTACTGTTCTTGTCAGTTTCCTAAGCAGAGTTGAACTAGATATGGCCCGTGTGTGTAGGAAGCTCAATTCTTATGTTCTGAGCAAGCTCACTGTTCTGGCCCTTTAGGAAACACAGTACAGTAGAAGAGTGCTCTTTTCTCTAAAGCAGAGTGTGTTTCTTGTAGGGCAATCTAGCGTTTGTTTCCTAGTCCTAAATGGAGTTTAATCACATGCAGTTTCTGGTCCTACAAACAAGAGTTGTTTTCTGGTGAGGAAAGTCACTATTGCGCTCCCATTGCCATACACAGTGCAAATAGCACTCGCGTCTGTTCACAGCGAGTACAGTGTATTGGACTGACGAGGAGCTCTTTTCTTGTCAGTTTCCTAAGCAGAGTTGAACGAGATATGGTCTATGTGTATAGGAAGCACAATTTTTTTTGTTCTGAGCAAGCTCACTGTTTGGACCCCATAGGAAACACAGTAGAGTAGAAGAATGCTCTTTTCTCAAAAGCAGACTGTGTTTCTTGTAAGGCGAGCTAGCGTTTGTTTCCCAGTCCTAAATGGAGTTGAATCACATGCAGTTTCTGGTCCTACGAGCAAGAGTTGTTTTCTGGTAAGGAAAGTCACTATTGCGCTGCCATTGCCATACACAGGACAAATAGCACTGGCGTCTGTTGCCAGCAAGTACAGTGTATTGGACTGAAGAGGATCTACTGTTTTTGTCAGGTTCCTAAGCAGACTTGAACCAGATATGGCCGTGTGTATAGGAAGCACAATTTTTTTTGTTCTGAAGAGCTCACTGTTTGGACCACATAGGAAACACAGTAGAGTAGAAGAGTGCTCTTTTCTCTACAGCAGAGTGTGTTTCTTGTAAGGCGAGCTAGCGTTTGTTTCCCAGTCCTAAATGGAGGTGAATCACATGCAGTTTCTGGTCCTACGAGCAAGAGTTGTTTTCTGGTAAAAAAAAGTCACTATTGCGCTCCCATTGCCATACTCAGTGCAAATAGCACTCTCGTCTGTTCCTAGGAAGTACAGTGTATCGGACTGAAGAGGAGCTCCTGTTCTTGTCAGTTTCCTAAGCAGTGTTGAACTAGATATGGCCCGTGTGTGTAGGAAGCACAGTTTTTTTGTTCTGAGCAAGCTCACCGTTCTGGCCCTATGGAAAACACAGTAGAATAGAAGAGTGCTCTTTTCTCAAAAGCAGAGTGTGTTTCTTGTAAGCGAGCTAGAGTTTGTTTCCCAGTCCTAAATGGAGTTGAGTCACATGCAGTTTTTTGTCCTATGAGCAAGAGTTGTTTTCTGGGAAGATGAGTCACTATTGTGCTCCCATTGCCATACACAGTGCAAATAGCAATCGCATCTGTTCACAGCAAGTACAGTGTTGGACTGAAGAGGAGCTACTGTTCTTGTCAGTTTCCTAAGCAGAGTTGAACTACATATGGTCCGTGTGTGTAGGAAGCACAGTTCTTTTGTTCTGAGCAAGCTCACTGTTTGGACCCCATAGGAAACACAGTAGACTAGAAGAGTGCTCCTTTCTCTAAAGCAGAGTGTGTTTCTTGTAAGGCGAGCTAGCATTTGTTTCCCAATCCTAAATGGTGTTGAATCCCATGCAGTTTTGTGTACTAGGAGCAAGACTTGTTTTCTGGTAAGGAAAGTCACTATTGCGCTGCCATTGCCATACACAGGACAAATAGCACTGGCGTCTGTTGCCAGCAAGTACAGTGCATTGGACTGAAGAGGATCTACTGTTCTTGTCAGGTTCCTAAGCAGACTTGAACTAGATATGGCCGTGTGTGTAGGAAGCACAATTTTTTTTGTTCTGAGCAAGCTCACTGTTTGGACCCCATAGGAAACACAGTAGAGTAGAAGAGTGCTCTTTTCTCAAAAGCAGACTGTGTTTCTTGTAAGGCGAGCTAGCATTTGTTTCCCAGTCCTAAATGGAGTTGAATCACATGCAGTTTCTGGTCCTACGAGCAAGAGTTGTTTTCTGGTAAGGAAAGTCACTATTGCACTCCTATTGTCATATACAGTGCAAATAGCACTCGCGTCTGTTCCATGCAAGTACAGTGTATCGGACTGAAGAGGAGCTACTGTTCTTGTCAGTTTCCTAAGCAGATTTGAACTAGATATGGCCCGTGTGTAGGAAGCACAGTTCTTTTGTTCTGAGCAAGCTCACTGTTCTGGCCCTATAGGAAGAACAATAGAGTAGAAGAATGCTCTTTTCTCTAAAGCAGCGTGTGTATCTTGTAAGGCAAGCTAGCGTTTGTTTCCCAGTCCTAAATGGAGGTGAAACACATGCAGTTTCTGGTCCTATGAGCAAGAGTTCTTTTATGGTAAGAATAGTCACTATTGCGCTGCCATTGCCATACACAGGACAAATAGCACTGGCGTCTGTTCCCAGCAAGTACAGTGTATTGGACTAAAGGGGATCTACTGTTCTTGTCAGGTTCCTAAGCAGAGTTGAACTAGATATGACCCGTGTGTGTAGGAAGCACAGTTATTATGTTCTGAGCAAGGTCACTGTTCTGGGCCTATAGGAAACACAGTAGAGTAGAAGAGTGCTCTTTTCTCTAAAGCAGAGTGTGTTTCTTGTAAGGCAAGCTAGCGTTTGTTTCCTAGTCCTAAATGGAGTTGAATCACATGCAGTTTCTGGTCCTATGAACAAGAGTTGTTTTCTGGTAAGGAAACTCACGATTGTGCTCCAGTTGCCATACACAGTGCAAATAGCACTCGCGTCTGTTCCCAGCAAGTACAGTGTTGGACTGAAGAGCAGCTACTGTTCTTGTCAGGTTCCTAAGCAGACTTGAACTAGATATGGCCGTGTGTGTAGGAAGCACAATTTTTTTTGGTCTGAGCAAGCTCACTGTTTGGACCCCATAGGAAACACAGTAGAGTAGAAGAGTGCTCTTTTCTCTAAAGCAGAGTGTGTTTCTTGTAAGGCGAGCTAGCGTTTGTTTCCCATTCCTAAATGGAGTTGAAACACACGCAGTTTCTGGTCCTATGAGCAAGAGTTGTTTTATGGTAAGAATAGTCACTATTGCGCTGCCATTGCCATACACAGGACAAATAGCACTGGCGTCTGTTAGCAGCAAGTACAGTGTATTAGACTAAAGGGGATCTACTGTTCTTGTCAGGTTCCTAAGCAGAGTTGAACTAGATATGGCCCGTGTGTGTAGGAAGAACACTTATTATGTTCTGAACAAGCTCACTGTTCTGGCCCTATAGGAAACACAGTAGAGTAGAAGAGTGCTCTTTTCTCAAAAGCATAGTGTGTTTCTTGTAAAGCAAGCTAGCATTTTTTTCCCAGTCCTAAATGGAGTTGAATCCCATGCAGTTTCTGGTCCTACGAGCAAGAGTTGTTTTCTGGTAAGGAAAGTCACTATTGCGCTCCCATTGCCATACACATTGCAAATAGCACTCGCGTCTGATGCCAGCAGGTACAGTGTATTGGACTGAATAGGATCTACTGTTTTTTTCAGTTTCCTAAGCAGAGGTGAACTAGATATGGCCCATGTGTGTAGGAAGCACATTTCTTTTGTTCTAAAAAGCTCATTGTTCGGACCCCATAGGAAACACAGTAGAGTAGAAGAGTGCTCTTTTCTCAAAAGCAGAGTGTGTTTCTTGTAAGGCAAGCTAGTGTTTGTTTCCTAGTCCTAAATGCAATTGAATCACATGCAGTTTCTGGTTCTACAAACAACAGTTGTTTTCTGGTAAGGAAAGTCACTATTGCGCTCCCATTGCCATTCACAGTGCAAATAGCACTCGAGTCTGTTCCCAGCAAGTACAGTGTTGGACTGAAGACGAACTACTGTTCTTGTCAGGTTCCTAAGCAGAGGTGAACTAGATATGGCCCATGTGTGTAGGAAGCACAGTTCTTTTGTTCTGAGCAAGCTCACCGTTCTGGCCCTATAGGAAACACAGTAGAGTAGAAGAGTGCTCTTTTCTCTAAAGCACAGTGTGTTTCTTGTAAGGCGAGCTAGCGTTTGTTTCCCAGTCCTAAATGGAGTGGAAACACATGCAGTTTCTGGTCCTACGAGCAAGAGTTGTTTTATGGTAAGAATAGGCACTATTGCGCTGTTATTACCATACACAGGACAAATAGCACTGGCGTCTGTTCCCAGCAAGTACCGTGTATTGGACTAAAGGGGATCTACTGTTCTTGTCAGTTTCCTAAGCAGAGTTGAACTAGATATGGCCCGTGTGTGTAGGAAGCACAGTTCTTTTGTTCTGAGCAAGCTCACTGTTCGGACCCCATAGGAAACACAGTAGAGTAGAAGAGGGCTCTTTTCTCAAAAGCAGAGTGTGTTTCATGTAAGGCGAGGTAGCGTTTGTTTCCCAGTCCTAAATGGAGTTGAATCACATGCAGTTTCTGGTCTTATGAGCAAGAGTTGTGTTCTGGTAAGGAAAGTCACTATTGTACTCCCATTGCCATACACAGTGCAAATAGCACTCGCGTCTGTTCCCAGCAAGTACAGTGTATCAGACTGAAGAGGAGCTCCTGTTCTTGTCAGTTTCCTAAGCAGAGTTGAACTAGATATGGCCCGTGTGTGTTGGAAGCTCAGTTCTTATGTTCTGAGCAAGCTCACTGTTCTGGCCCTTTAGGAAACACAGTAGAGTAGAAGAGTGCTCTTTTCTGTAAAGCAGAGTGTGTTTCTTGTAGGGAAAGAAGCGTTTGTTTCCTAGTCCTAAATGGAGTTGAATCACATGCAGTTTCTGGTCCTACGAACAAGAGTTGTTTTCTGGTAAGGAAAGTCACTATTGTGCTCCCATTGCCATACACAGTGCAAATAGCACTCGCGTCTGTTCCCAGCAAGTACAGTTTTGGACTGAAGAGGAGCTACTGTTCTTGTCAGGTTCCTAAGCAGAGTTGAACGAGATATGGTCTGTGTGTGTAGGAAGCACAGTTCTTTTGTTCTGAGCAAACTCACTGTTCTGGCCCTATAGGAAACACAGTAGAGTAGAAGAGTGCTCTTTTCTCTAAAGCAGAGTGTGTTTCTTGTAAGGTGAGCCAGCTTTTGTTTCCCAGTCCTAAATGGAGTTGAATCATATGCAGATTCTGGTCCTACAAGCAAGAGTTGTTTTCTGGTAAGAAGAGTCACTATTGCGCTGCCATTGCCATACACAGGACAAATAGCACTGGCGTCTGTTCCCAGCAAGTACAGCGTATTGGACTATAGAGGATCTACTGTTCTTGTCAGGATCCTAAGCAGAATTGAACTAGATATGGCCGTGTGTGTAGGAAGCACAGTTCTTTTGTTCTGAGCAAGCTCACTGTTCTGGTCCTATAGGAAACACAGTAGAGTAGCAGAGTGCTCTTTTCTCAAAAGCAGAGTGTGTTTCTTGTAAGTCGAGCTAGCGTTTGTTTCCCAGTCCTAAATGGAGTTGAGTCACATGCAGTTTTTTGTCCTACGAGCAAGAGTTGTTTTCTGGTAAGACGAGTCACTATTGTGCTCCAATGCCAAACACAGTGCAAATAGCACTCGCGTCTGTTCGCCGCAAGTACAGTGTATCAGACTGAAGAGGAGCTACTGTTCTTGTCAGTTTTCTAAGCAGAGTTGAACTAGTTATGGCCCGTGTGTAGGAAGCACAGTTCTTTTGTTCTGAGAAAGCTCACTATTCGGACCCCATAGGAAACACATTAGAGTAGAAGAGTGCTCTTTTCTCAAAATCAGAGTGTGTTTCTTGTAAGGCGAGCTAGCGTTTGTTTCCCAGTCCTAAATGGAGATGAATCACATGCAGTTTCTGCTCCTACGAGCAAGAGTTGTTTTATGGTAAGAAGAGTCACTATTGCACTGCCATTGCCATACACAGGACAAATAGCATTGGCGTCTGTTCCCAGCAAGTACAGTGTATTGTACAGAAGAGGATCTACTGTTCTTGTCAGGTTCCTAAGCAGAATTGAACTAGATATGGCCGTGTGTGTAGGAAGCACAGTCTTAATGTTCTGAGCAAGTTCAATCTTCTGGCTCTATAGGAAACACAGTAGAGTAGAAGAGTGCTCTTTTCTCAAAAGCAGAGTGTGTTTCTTGGAAGTCTAGCTAGCGTTTGTTTCCTAGTCCTAAATGGAGTTGAGTCACATGCCGTTTTTTGTCCTACGAGCAAGAGTTGTTTTCTGGTAAGACAAGTCACTATTGTGCTCCAATTGCCATACACAGTGCAAATACCACTCGCGTCTGTTCCCTGCAAGTACAGTGTATTGGAAGGAAGAGGAGCTACTGTTCTTGTCAATTTCCTAAGCAGAGTTGAACTAGATATGGCCCATGTGTGTAGGAAGCACAGTTCTTTTGTTCTGAGCCAGCTCACTTTTCGGACCCCATAGGAAACACAGTAGAGTAGAAGAGTGCTCTTTTCTCAAAAGCAGAGTCTGTTAATGTAAGGCGAGCTAGCATTTGTTTCCCAGTCCTAAATGGAGTTGAATCACATGCAGTTTCTGGTCTTACGAGCAAGAGTTGTTTTCTGGTAAGGAAAGTCACTATTGTGCTCCCATTGCCATACACAGTGCAAATAGCACTCGCGTCTGTTCCCAGCAAGTACAGTGTATCGGACTGAAGAGGTGCTACTGTTCTTGTCAGTTTCCTAAGCAGAGTTGAACTAGATATGGCCCGTGTGTAGGAAGCACAGTTCTTTTGTTCTGAGCAAGCTCACTGTTCTGGCCCTATAGGAAACACAGTAGAGTAGAAGAGTGCTCTTTTCTCTAAAGCAGAGTGTGTTTCTTGTAAGGTGAGCCAGCTTTTGTTTCCCAGTCTAAATGGAGTTGAATCACATGCAGTTTCTGGTCCTACAAGCAAGAGTTTTTTTCTGGTAAGAAGAGTCACTATTGCGCTGCCATTGCCATACACAGGACAAATAGCACTGGCGTCTGTTCCCAGCATGTACAGTGTATTGGACTGAAGAGGATCTACTGTTCTTGTCAGGTTCCTAAGCAGAATTGAACTAGATATTGCCGTGTGTATAGGAAGCACAGTTCTTTTGTTCTGAGCAAGCTCACTGTTCTGGCCCTATAGGAAACATAGTAGAGTAGAAGAGTGCTCTTTTCTCAAAAGCAGAGTGTGTTTCTTGTAAGGCGAGCTAGCGTTTGTTTCCCAGTCCTAAATGGAGTTGAGTCACATGCAGTTTTTTGTCCTACGAGCAAGAGTTGTTTTCTGGTAAGACGAGTCACTATTGTGCTCCAATGCCATACACAGTGCAAATAGCACTCGCGTCTGTTCCCCGCAAGTACAGTGTATCGGACTGAATCGGAGCTACTGTTCTTGTCAGTTTCCTAAGCAGAGTTGAACTAGGTTTGGCCCGTGTGTAGGAAGCACAGTTCTTTTGTTCTGAGCAAGCTCACTGTTCTGGCCCTATAGGAAACACAATAGAATAGAAGAGTGCTCTTTTCCCAAAAGCAGAGTGTGTTTCTTGTAAGGCGAGCTAGCGTTTGTTTCCCAGTCCTAAATGGAGTTGAATCACATGCAGTTTCTAGTCCTACAAGCAAGAGTTGTTTTATGGTAAGAAGAGTCACTATTGTGCTGCCATTGCCATACACAGGACAAATAGCACTGGCGTCTGTTCCCAGCAAGTACAGTGTATTGGACTGAAGAGGATCTACTGTTCTTGTCAGGTTCCTAAGCAGAATTGAACTAGATATGGCCGTATTTGTAGGAAGCACAGTTCTTTTGTTCTGAGCAAGCTCACTGTTCGGACCCCATAGGAAACACAGTAGAGTAGAAGAGTGCTCTTTTCTCAAAAGCAGAGTGTGTTTCTTGTAAGGCGAGCTAGCATTTGTTTCCCAGTCCTAAATGGATTTGAGTCACATGCAGATTTTGTCTTACGAGCAAGAGTTGTTTTCTGGTAAGACGAGTTACTATTGTGCTCCAATTACCATACACAGTGCAAATAGCACTCGCGTCTGTTCCCAGCAAGTACAGTGTATTGGACTGAAGAGGAGCTACTGTTCTTGTCAGTTTCCTAAGCAGAGTTGAACTAGATATGGCCCGTGTGTGTAGGAAGCTCAATTCTTATGTTCTGAGCAAGCTCACTGTTCTGGCCCTTTAGGAAACACAGTACAGTAGAAGAGTGCTCTTTTCTCTAAAGCAGAGTGTGTTTCTTGTAGGGCAATCTAGCGTTTGTTTCCTAGTCCTAAATGGAGTTTAATCACATGCAGTTTCTGGTCCTACAAACAAGAGTTGTTTTCTGGTGAGGAAAGTCACTATTGCGCTCCCATTGCCATACACAGTGCAAATAGCACTCGCGTCTGTTCACAGCGAGTACAGTGTATTGGACTGACGAGGAGCTCTTTTCTTGTCAGTTTCCTAAGCAGAGTTGAACGAGATATGGTCTATGTGTATAGGAAGCACAATTTTTTTTGTTCTGAGCAAGCTCACTGTTTGGACCCCATAGGAAACACAGTAGAGTAGAAGAATGCTCTTTTCTCAAAAGCAGACTGTGTTTCTTGTAAGGCGAGCTAGCGTTTGTTTCCCAGTCCTAAATGGAGTTGAATCACATGCAGTTTCTGGTCCTACGAGCAAGAGTTGTTTTCTGGTAAGGAAAGTCACTATTGCGCTGCCATTGCCATACACAGGACAAATAGCACTGGCGTCTGTTGCCAGCAAGTACAGTGTATTGGACTGAAGAGGATCTACTGTTTTTGTCAGGTTCCTAAGCAGACTTGAACCAGATATGGCCGTGTGTATAGGAAGCACAATTTTTTTTGTTCTGAAGAGCTCACTGTTTGGACCACATAGGAAACACAGTAGAGTAGAAGAGTGCTCTTTTCTCTACAGCAGAGTGTGTTTCTTGTAAGGCGAGCTAGCGTTTGTTTCCCAGTCCTAAATGGAGGTGAATCACATGCAGTTTCTGGTCCTACGAGCAAGAGTTGTTTTCTGGTAAAAAAAAGTCACTATTGCGCTCCCATTGCCATACTCAGTGCAAATAGCACTCTCGTCTGTTCCTAGGAAGTACAGTGTATCGGACTGAAGAGGAGCTCCTGTTCTTGTCAGTTTCCTAAGCAGTGTTGAACTAGATATGGCCCGTGTGTGTAGGAAGCACAGTTTTTTTGTTCTGAGCAAGCTCACCGTTCTGGCCCTATGGAAAACACAGTAGAATAGAAGAGTGCTCTTTTTGTAGAAAAGCAGAGTGTGTTTCTTGTAAGCGAGCTAGAGTTTGTTTCCCAGTCCTAAATGGAGTTGAGTCACATGCAGTTTTTTGTCCTATGAGCAAGAGTTGTTTTCTGGGAAGATGAGTCACTATTGTGCTCCCATTGCCATACACAGTGCAAATAGCAATCGCATCTGTTCACAGCAAGTACAGTGTTGGACTGAAGAGGAGCTACTGTTCTTGTCAGTTTCCTAAGCAGAGTTGAACTACATATGGTCCGTGTGTGTAGGAAGCACAGTTCTTTTGTTCTGAGCAAGCTCACTGTTTGGACCCCATAGGAAACACAGTAGACTAGAAGAGTGCTCCTTTCTCTAAAGCAGAGTGTGTTTCTTGTAAGGCGAGCTAGCATTTGTTTCCCAATCCTAAATGGTGTTGAATCCCATGCAGTTTTGTGTACTAGGAGCAAGACTTGTTTTCTGGTAAGGAAAGTCACTATTGCGCTGCCATTGCCATACACAGGACAAATAGCACTGGCGTCTGTTGCCAGCAAGTACAGTGCATTGGACTGAAGAGGATCTACTGTTCTTGTCAGGTTCCTAAGCAGACTTGAACTAGATATGGCCGTGTGTGTAGGAAGCACAATTTTTTTTGTTCTGAGCAAGCTCACTGTTTGGACCCCATAGGAAACACAGTAGAGTAGAAGAGTGCTCTTTTCTCAAAAGCAGACTGTGTTTCTTGTAAGGCGAGCTAGCATTTGTTTCCCAGTCCTAAATGGAGTTGAATCACATGCAGTTTCTGGTCCTACGAGCAAGAGTTGTTTTCTGGTAAGGAAAGTCACTATTGCACTCCTATTGTCATATACAGTGCAAATAGCACTCGCGTCTGTTCCATGCAAGTACAGTGTATCGGACTGAAGAGGAGCTACTGTTCTTGTCAGTTTCCTAAGCAGATTTGAACTAGATATGGCCCGTGTGTAGGAAGCACAGTTCTTTTGTTCTGAGCAAGCTCACTGTTCTGGCCCTATAGGAAAAACAGTAGAGTAGAAGAATGCTCTTTTCACTAAAGCAGCTTGTGTATCTTGTAAGGCAAGCTAGCGTTTGTTTCCCAGTCATAAATGGAGGTGAAACACATGCAGTTTCTGGTCCTATGAGCAAGAGTTCTTTTATGGTAAGAATAGTCACTATTGCGCTGCCATTGCCATACACAGGACAAATAGCACTGGCGTCTGTTCCCAGCAAGTACAGTGTATTGGACTAAAGGGGATCTACTGTTCTTGTCAGGTTCCTAAGCAGAGTTGAACTAGATATGGCCCGTGTGTGTAGGAAGCACAGTTATTATGTTCTGAGCAAGCTCACTGTTCTGGGCCTATAGGAAACACAGTAGAGTAGAAGAGTGCTCTTTTCTCTAAAGCAGAGTGTGTTTCTTGTAAGGCAAGCTAGCGTTTGTTTCCTAGTCCTAAATGGAGTTGAATCACATGCAGTTTCTGGTCCTATGAACAAGAGTTGTTTTCTGGTAAGGAAACTCACGATTGTGCTCCAGTTGCCATACACAGTGCAAATAGCACTCGCGTCTGTTCCCAGCAAGTACAGTGTTGGACTGAAGAGCAGCTACTGTTCTTGTCAGGTTCCTAAGCAGACTTGAACTAGATATGGCCGTGTGTGTAGGAAGCACAATTTTTTTTGGTCTGAGCAAGCTCACTGTTTGGACCCCATAGGAAACACAGTAGAGTAGAAGAGTGCTCTTTTCTCTAAAGCAGAGTGTGTTTCTTGTAAGGCGAGCTAGCGTTTGTTTCCCATTCCTAAATGGAGTTGAAACACACGCAGTTTCTGGTCCTATGAGCAAGAGTTGTTTTATGGTAAGAATAGTCACTATTGCGCTGCCATTGCCATACACAGGACAAATAGCACTGGCGTCTGTTAGCAGCAAGTACAGTGTATTGGACTAAAGGGGATCTACTGTTCTAGTCAGGTTCCTAAGCAGAGTTGAACTAGATATGGCCCGTGTGTGTAGGAAGAACACTTATTATGTTCTGAACAAGCTCACTGTTCTGGCCCTATAGGAAACACAGTAGAGTAGAAGAGTGCTCTTTTCTCAAAAGCATAGTGTGTTTCTTGTAAAGCAAGCTAGCATTTTTTTCCCAGTCCTAAATGGAGTTGAATCCCATGCAGTTTCTGGTCCTACGAGCAAGAGTTGTTTTCTGGTAAGGAAAGTCACTATTGCGCTCCCATTGCCATACACATTGCAAATAGCACTCGCGTCTGATGCCAGCAGGTACAGTGTATCGGACTGAAGAGGAGCTACTGTTCTTGTCAGTTTCCTACGCAGAGTTGAACTAGTTATGGCCCGTGTGTGTAGGAAGCACAGTTCTTTTGTTCTGAGCAAGCTCACTGTTTGGACCCCATAGGAAACACAGTAGACTAGAAGAGTGCTCCTTTCTCTAAAGCAGAGTGTGTTTCTTGTAAGGCGAGCTAGCATTTGTTTCCCAATCCTAAATGGAGTTGAATCACATGCAGTTTTATGTACTAGGAGCAAGACTTGTTTTCTGGTAAGGAAAGTCACTATTGCGCTGCCATTGCCATACACAGGACAAATAGCACTGGCGTCTGTTGCCAGCAAGTACAGTGCATTGGACTGAAGAGGATCTACTGTTCTTGTCAGGTTCCTAAGCAGACTTGAACTAGATATGGCCGTGTGTGTAGGAAGCACAATTTTTTTTGTTCTGAGCAAGCTCACTGTTTGGACCCCATAGGAAACACAGTAGAGTAGAAGAGTGCTCTTTTCTCAAAAGCAGACTGTGTTTCTTATAAGGCGAGCTAGCATTTGTTTCCCAGTCCTAAATGGAGTTGAATCACATGCAGTTTCTGGTCCTACGAGCAAGAGTTGTTTTCTGGTAAGGAAAGTCACTATTGCACTCCTATTGTCATATACAGTGCAAATAGCACTCGCGTCTGTTCCCAGCAAGTACAGTGTATCAGACTGAAGAGGAGCTACTGTTCTTGTCAGTTTCCTAAGCAGATTTGAACTAGATATGGCCCGTGTGTAGGAAGCACAGTTCTTTTGTTCTGAGCAAGCTCACTGTTCTGGCCCTATAGGAAGAACAATAGAGTAGAAGAATGCTCTTTTCTCTAAAGCAGCGTGTGTATCTTGTAAGGCAAGCTAGCGTTTGTTTCCCAGTCCTAAATGGAGGTGAAACACATGCAGTTTCTGGTCCTATGAGCAAGAGTTCTTTTATGGTAAGAATAGTCACTATTGCGCTGCCATTGCCATACACAGGACAAATAGCACTGGCGTCTGTTCCCAGCAAGTACAGTGTATTGGACTAAAGGGGATCTACTGTTCTTGTCAGGTTCCTAAGCAGAGTTGAACTAGATATGACCCGTGTGTGTAGGAAGCACAGTTATTATGTTCTGAGCAAGGTCACTGTTCTGGGCCTATAGGAAACACAGTAGAGTAGAAGAGTGCTCTTTTCTCTAAAGCAGAGTGTGTTTCTTGTAAGGCAAGCTAGCGTTTGTTTCCTAGTCCTAAATGGAGTTGAATCACATGCAGTTTCTGGTCCTATGAACAAGAGTTGTTTTCTGGTAAGGAAACTCACGATTGTGCTCCAGTTGCCATACACAGTGCAAATAGCACTCGCGTCTGTTCCCAGCAAGTACAGTGTTGGACTGAAGAGCAGCTACTGTTCTTGTCAGGTTCCTAAGCAGACTTGAACTAGATATGGCCGTGTGTGTAGGAAGCACAATTTTTTTTGGTCTGAGCAAGCTCACTGTTTGGACCCCATAGGAAACACAGTAGAGTAGAAGAGTGCTCTTTTCTCTAAAGCAGAGTGTGTTTCTTGTAAGGCGAGCTAGCGTTTGTTTCCCATTCCTAAATGGAGTTGAAACACACGCAGTTTCTGGTCCTATGAGCAAGAGTTGTTTTATGGTAAGAATAGTCACTATTGCGCTGCCATTGCCATACACAGGACAAATAGCACTGGCGTCTGTTAGCAGCAAGTACAGTGTATTAGACTAAAGGGGATCTACTGTTCTTGTCAGGTTCCTAAGCAGAGTTGAACTAGATATGGCCCGTGTGTGTAGGAAGAACACTTATTATGTTCTGAACAAGCTCACTGTTCTGGCCCTATAGGAAACACAGTAGAGTAGAAGAGTGCTCTTTTCTCAAAAGCATAGTGTGTTTCTTGTAAAGCAAGCTAGCATTTTTTTCCCAGTCCTAAATGGAGTTGAATCCCATGCAGTTTCTGGTCCTACGAGCAAGAGTTGTTTTCTGGTAAGGAAAGTCACTATTGCGCTCCCATTGCCATACACATTGCAAATAGCACTCGCGTCTGATGCCAGCAGGTACAGTGTATTGGACTGAATAGGATCTACTGTTTTTTTCAGTTTCCTAAGCAGAGGTGAACTAGATATGGCCCATGTGTGTAGGAAGCACATTTCTTTTGTTCTAAAAAGCTCATTGTTCGGACCCCATAGGAAACACAGTAGAGTAGAAGAGTGCTCTTTTCTCAAAAGCAGAGTGTGTTTCTTGTAAGGCAAGCTAGTGTTTGTTTCCTAGTCCTAAATGCAATTGAATCACATGCAGTTTCTGGTTCTACAAACAACAGTTGTTTTCTGGTAAGGAAAGTCACTATTGCGCTCCCATTGCCATTCACAGTGCAAATAGCACTCGAGTCTGTTCCCAGCAAGTACAGTGTTGGACTGAAGACGAACTACTGTTCTTGTCAGGTTCCTAAGCAGAGGTGAACTAGATATGGCCCATGTGTGTAGGAAGCACAGTTCTTTTGTTCTGAGCAAGCTCACCGTTCTGGCCCTATAGGAAACACAGTAGAGTAGAAGAGTGCTCTTTTCTCTAAAGCACAGTGTGTTTCTTGTAAGGCGAGCTAGCGTTTGTTTCCCAGTCCTAAATGGAGTGGAAACACATGCAGTTTCTGGTCCTACGAGCAAGAGTTGTTTTATGGTAAGAATAGGCACTATTGCGCTGTTATTACCATACACAGGACAAATAGCACTGGCGTCTGTTCCCAGCAAGTACCGTGTATTGGACTAAAGGGGATCTACTGTTCTTGTCAGTTTCCTAAGCAGAGTTGAACTAGATATGGCCCGTGTGTGTAGGAAGCACAGTTCTTTTGTTCTGAGCAAGCTCACTGTTCGGACCCCATAGGAAACACAGTAGAGTAGAAGAGGGCTCTTTTCTCAAAAGCAGAGTGTGTTTCATGTAAGGCGAGGTAGCGTTTGTTTCCCAGTCCTAAATGGAGTTGAATCACATGCAGTTTCTGGTCTTATGAGCAAGAGTTGTGTTCTGGTAAGGAAAGTCACTATTGTACTCCCATTGCCATACACAGTGCAAATAGCACTCGCGTCTGTTCCCAGCAAGTACAGTGTATCAGACTGAAGAGGAGCTCCTGTTCTTGTCAGTTTCCTAAGCAGAGTTGAACTAGATATGGCCCGTGTGTGTTGGAAGCTCAGTTCTTATGTTCTGAGCAAGCTCACTGTTCTGGCCCTTTAGGAAACACAGTAGAGTAGAAGAGTGCTCTTTTCTGTAAAGCAGAGTGTGTTTCTTGTAGGGAAAGAAGCGTTTGTTTCCTAGTCCTAAATGGAGTTGAATCACATGCAGTTTCTGGTCCTACGAACAAGAGTTGTTTTCTGGTAAGGAAAGTCACTATTGTGGTCCCATTGCCATACACAGTGCAAATAGCACTCGCGTCTGTTCCCAGCAAGTACAGTTTTGGACTGAAGAGGAGCTACTGTTCTTGTCAGGTTCCTAAGCAGAGTTGAACGAGATATGGTCTGTGTGTGTAGGAAGCACAGTTCTTTTGTTCTGAGCAAGCTCACTGTTTGGACCCCATAGGAAACACAGTAGACTAGAAGAGTGCTTCTTTCTCTAAAGCAGATTGTGGTTCTTGAAAGGCGAGGTAGCATTTGTTTCCCAGTCCTAAATGGAATTGAATCGCATGCAGTTTCTGGTACTATGAGCAAGAGTTGTTTTCTGGTAAGGAAAGTCACTATTGCGCTGCCATTGCCATACACAGGACAAATAGCACTGGCGTCTGTTGCCAGCAAGTACAGTGTATTGGACTGAAGAGGATCTACTGTTCTTTTCAGGTTCATAAGCAGACTTGAACTAGATATGGCCGTGTGTGTAGGAAGCACAATTTTTTTTATTCTGAGCAAGCTCACTGTTTGGACCCCATAGGAAACACAGTAGAGTAGAAGAGTGCTCTTTTCTCTACAGCAGAGTGTGTTTCTTGTAAGGCGAGCTAGCGTTTGTTTCCCAGTCCTAAATGGAGTTGAATCACATGCAGTTTCTGGACCTACGAGCAAGAGTTGTTTTCTGGTAAGGAAATTCACTATTGCGCTCCCATTGCCATACTCAGTGCAAATAGCACTCTCGTCTGTTCCTAGCAAGTACAGTGTATCGGACTGAAGAGGAGCTCCTGTTCTTGTCAGTTTCCTAAGCAGAGTTGAACTAGATATGGCCCGTGTGTGTAGGAAGCACAGTTTTTTTGTTCTGAGCAAGCTCACCGTTCTGGCCCTATGGAAAACACAGTAGAATAGAAGAGTGCTCTTTTCTCAAAAGCAGAGTGTGTTTCTTGTAAGGCGAGCTAGAGTTTGTTTCCCAGTCCTAAATGGAGTTGAGTCACATGCAGTTTTTTGTCCTATGAGCAAGAGTTGTTTTCTTGTAAGACGAGTCACTATTGTGCTCCCATTGCCATACACAGTGCAAATAGCACTCGCGTCTGTTCCCAGCAAGTACAGTGTTGGACTGAAGAGGAGCTACTGTTCTTGTCAGTTTCCTAAGCAGAGTTGAACTACATATGGTCCGTGTGTGTAGGAAGCACAGTTCTTTTGTTCTGAGCAAGCTCACTGTTTGGACCCCATAGGAAACACAGTAGACTAGAAGAGTGCTCCTTTCTCTAAAGCAGAGTGTGTTTCTTGTAAGGTGAGCTAGCATTTGTTTCCCAATCCTCAATGGAGTTGAATCCCATGCAGTTTTATATACTAGGAGCAAGACTTGTTTGCTGGTAAGGAAAGTCACTATTGCGCTGCCATTGCCATACACAGGACAAATAGCAGTGGCGTCTGTTGCCAGCAAGTACAGTGTATTGGACTAAAGAGGATCTACTGTTCTTGTCAGGTTCCTAAGCAGACTTGAACTAGATATGGCCGTGTGTGTAGGAAGCACAATTTTTTTTGTTCTGAGCAAGCTCACTGTTTGGACCCCATAGGAAACACAGTAGAGTAGAAGAGTGCTCTTTTCTCAAAAGCAGACTGTGTTTCTTGTAAGGCGAGCTAGCGTTTGTTTCCCAGTCCTAAATGGAGTTGAATCACATGCAGTTTCTGGTCCTACGAGCAAGAGTTGTTTTCTGGTAAGGAAAGTCACTATTGCACTCCTATTGCCATATACAGTGCAAATAGCACTCGCGTCTGTTCCCAGCAAGTACAGTGTATCGGACTGAAGAGGAGCTACTGTTCTTGTCAGTTTCCTAAGCAGATTTGAACTAGATATGGCCCTTGTGTAGGAACACTGTTCTTTTGTTCTGAGCAAGCTCACTGTTCTGGCTCTATAGGAAACACAGTAGAGTAGAAGAATGCTCTTTACTCTAAAGCAGAGTGTGTATCTTGTAAGGCAAGCTAGCGTTTGTTTCCCAGTCCTAAATGGTGGTGAAACACATGCAGTTTCTGGTCCTATGAGCAAGAGTTCTTTTATGGTAAGAATAGTCACTAATGCGCTGCCATTGCCATACACAGTACAAATAGCACTGGCGTCTGTTCCCAGCAAGTACAGTGTATTGGACTAAAGGGGATCTACTGTTCTTGTCAGGTTCCTAAGCAGAGTTGAACTAGATATGACCCGTGTGTGTAGGAAGCACAGTTATTATGTTCTGAGCAAGGTCACTGTTCTGGGCCTATAGGAAACACAGTAGAGTAGAAGAGTGCTCTTTTCTCTAAAGCAGAGTGTGTTTCTTGTAAGGCAAGCTAGCGTTTGTTTCCTAGTCCTAAATGGAGTTGAATCACATGCAGTTTCTGGTCCTACGAACAAGAGTTGTTTTCTGGTAAGGAAAGTCACGATTGTGCTCCCCTTGCCATACACAGTGCAAATAGCACTCGCGTCTGTTCCCAGCAAGTACAGTGTTAGACTGAAGAGCAGCTACTGTTCTTGTCAGGTTCCTAAGCAGAGTTGAACTACATATGGTCCGTGTGTGAAGGAAGCACAGTTCTTTTGTTCTGAGCAAGCTCACTCTTTGGACCCCATAGGAAACACAGTATTGTAGAAGAGTGCTCTTTTTTCTAAAGCAGAGTGTGTTTCTTGTAAGGCAAGCTAGCGTTTGTTTCCCAGTCCTAAATGGAGTTGAAACACATGCAGTTTCTGGTACTATGAGCAAGAGTTGGTTTCTGGTGAGGAAAGTCACTATTGCGCTGCCATTGCCATACACAGGTCAAATAGCACTGGCATCTGTTGCCAGCAAGTACAGTGTATTGGACTGAAGAGGAGCTACTGTTCTTGTCAGATTCCTAAGCAGACTTGAACTAGATATGGCCGTGTGTGTAGGAAGCACAATTATTTTGTTCTGAGCTAGCTCACTGTTTGGACCCCATAGGAAACACAGTAGTGTAGAAGAGTGCTCTTTTCTCAAAAGCAGAGTGTGTTTATTGTAAGGCGAGCTAGAGTTCGTTTCCCAGTCCTAAATGGAGTTGAATCTCATGCAGTTTTTTGTCCTATGAGCAAGAGTTGTTTTCTGGTAAGACGAGTCACTATTGTGCTCCAATTGCCCTACACAGTGCAAATAGCACTCGCGTCTGTTCCCAGCAAGTACAGTGTATCGGACTGAAGAGGAGCTACTGTTCTTGTCAGTTTCCTAAGCAGAGTTGAACTAGATACGGCCCGTGTGTGTAGGAAGCACAGTTATTATGTTCTGAGCAAGCTCACTGTTCTGGCCCTATAGGAAACACAGTAGAGTAGAAGAGTGCTCTTTTCTCAAAAGCAGGGTGTGTTTCTTGTAAGGCAAGCTAGCATTTGTTTCCCAGTCCTAAATGGAGTTGAGTCACATGCAGTTTCTGGTCCTATGAGCAAGAGTTGTTTTCTGTTAAGGAAAGTCACTATTGCGCTCCCATTTCTATACACAGTGCAAATAGCACTCGCGTCTGATCCCAGCAAGTACAGTGTATCGGACTGAAGAGGAGCTCCTGTTCTTGTCAGTTTCCTAAGCAGAGTTGAACTAGATATGGCCCGTGTGTGTAGGAAGCACAATTTTTTTTATTCTGAGCAAGCTCACTGTTTGGACCCCATAGGAAACACAGTAGAGTAGAAGAGTGCTCTTTTCTCTACAGCAGAGTGTGTTTCTTGTAAGGCGAGCTAGCGTTTGTTTCCCAGTCCTAAATGGAGTTGAATCACATGCAGTTTCTGGACCTACGAGCAAGAGTTGTTTTCTGGTAAGGAAATTCACTATTGCGCTCCCATTGCCATACTCAGTGCAAATAGCACTCTCGTCTGTTCCTAGCAAGTACAGTGTATCGGACTGAAGAGGAGCTCCTGTTCTTGTCAGTTTCCTAAGCAGAGTTGAACTAGATATGGCCCGTGTGTGTAGGAAGCACAGTTTTTTTGTTCTGAGCAAGCTCACCGTTCTGGCCCTATGGAAAACACAGTAGAATAGAAGAGTGCTCTTTTCTCAAAAGCAGAGTGTGTTTCTTGTAAGGCGAGCTAGAGTTTGTTTCCCAGTCCTAAATGGAGTTGAGTCACATGCAGTTTTTTGTCCTATGAGCAAGAGTTGTTTTCTTGTAAGACGAGTCACTATTGTGCTCCCATTGCCATACACAGTGCAAATAGCACTCGCGTCTGTTCCCAGCAAGTACAGTGTTGGACTGAAGAGGAGCTACTGTTCTTGTCAGTTTCCTAAGCAGAGTTGAACTACATATGGTCCGTGTGTGTAGGAAGCACAGTTCTTTTGTTCTGAGCAAGCTCACTGTTTGGACCCCATAGGAAACACAGTAGACTAGAAGAGTGCTCCTTTCTCTAAAGCAGAGTGTGTTTCTTGTAAGGTGAGCTAGCATTTGTTTCCCAATCCTCAATGGAGTTGAATCCCATGCAGTTTTATATACTAGGAGCAAGACTTGTTTTCTGGTAAGGAAAGTCACTATTGCGCTGCCATTGCCATACACAGGACAAATAGCAGTGGCGTCTGTTGCCAGCAAGTACAGTGTATTGGACTAAAGAGGATCTACTGTTCTTGTCAGGTTCCTAAGCAGACTTGAACTAGATATGGCCGTGTGTGTAGGAAGCACAATTTTTTTTGTTCTGAGCAAGCTCACTGTTTGGACCCCATAGGAAACACAGTAGAGTAGAAGAGTGCTCTTTTCTCAAAAGCAGACTGTGTTTCTTGTAAGGCGAGCTAGCGTTTGTTTCCCAGTCCTAAATGGAGTTGAATCACATGCAGTTTCTGGTCCTACGAGCAAGAGTTGTTTTCTGGTAAGGAAAGTCACTATTGCACTCCTATTGCCATATACAGTGCAAATAGCACTCGCGTCTGTTCCCAGCAAGTACAGTGTATCGGACTGAAGAGGAGCTACTGTTCTTGTCAGTTTCCTAAGCAGATTTGAACTAGATATGGCCCTTGTGTAGGAACACTGTTCTTTTGTTCTGAGCAAGCTCACTGTTCTGGCTCTATAGGAAACACAGTAGAGTAGAAGAATGCTCTTTACTCTAAAGCAGAGTGTGTATCTTGTAAGGCAAGCTAGCGTTTGTTTCCCAGTCCTAAATGGTGGTGAAACACATGCAGTTTCTGGTCCTATGAGCAAGAGTTCTTTTATGGTAAGAATAGTCACTAATGCGCTGCCATTGCCATACACAGTACAAATAGCACTGGCGTCTGTTCCCAGCAAGTACAGTGTATTGGACTAAAGGGGATCTACTGTTCTTGTCAGGTTCCTAAGCAGAGTTGAACTAGATATGACCCGTGTGTGTAGGAAGCACAGTTATTATGTTCTGAGCAAGGTCACTGTTCTGGGCCTATAGGAAACACAGTAGAGTAGAAGAGTGCTCTTTTCTCTAAAGCAGAGTGTGTTTCTTGTAAGGCAAGCTAGCGTTTGTTTCCTAGTCCTAAATGGAGTTGAATCACATGCAGTTTCTGGTCCTACGAACAAGAGTTGTTTTCTGGTAAGGAAAGTCACGATTGTGCTCCCCTTGCCATACACAGTGCAAATAGCACTCGCGTCTGTTCCCAGCAAGTACAGTGTTAGACTGAAGAGCAGCTACTGTTCTTGTCAGGTTCCTAAGCAGAGTTGAACTACATATGGTCCGTGTGTGAAGGAAGCACAGTTCTTTTGTTCTGAGCAAGCTCACTCTTTGGACCCCATAGGAAACACAGTATTGTAGAAGAGTGCTCTTTTTTCTAAAGCAGAGTGTGTTTCTTGTAAGGCAAGCTAGCGTTTGTTTCCCAGTCCTAAATGGAGTTGAAACACATGCAGTTTCTGGTACTATGAGCAAGAGTTGGTTTCTGGTGAGGAAAGTCACTATTGCGCTGCCATTGCCATACACAGGTCAAATAGCACTGGCATCTGTTGCCAGCAAGTACAGTGTATTGGACTGAAGAGGAGCTACTGTTCTTGTCAGATTCCTAAGCAGACTTGAACTAGATATGGCCGTGTGTGTAGGAAGCACAATTATTTTGTTCTGAGCTAGCTCACTGTTTGGACCCCATAGGAAACACAGTAGTGTAGAAGAGTGCTCTTTTCTCAAAAGCAGAGTGTGTTTATTGTAAGGCGAGCTAGAGTTCGTTTCCCAGTCCTAAATGGAGTTGAATCTCATGCAGTTTTTTGTCCTATGAGCAAGAGTTGTTTTCTGGTAAGACGAGTCACTATTGTGCTCCAATTGCCCTACACAGTGCAAATAGCACTCGCGTCTGTTCCCAGCAAGTACAGTGTATCGGACTGAAGAGGAGCTACTGTTCTTGTCAGTTTCCTAAGCAGAGTTGAACTAGATACGGCCCGTGTGTGTAGGAAGCACAGTTATTATGTTCTGAGCAAGCTCACTGTTCTGGCCCTATAGGAAACACAGTAGAGTAGAAGAGTGCTCTTTTCTCAAAAGCAGGGTGTGTTTCTTGTAAGGCAAGCTAGCATTTGTTTCCCAGTCCTAAATGGAGTTGAGTCACATGCAGTTTCTGGTCCTATGAGCAAGAGTTGTTTTCTGTTAAGGAAAGTCACTATTGCGCTCCCATTTCTATACACAGTGCAAATAGCACTCGCGTCTGATCCCAGCAAGTACAGTGTATCGGACTGAAGAGGAGCTCCTGTTCTTGTCAGTTTCCTAAGCAGAGTTGAACTAGATATGGCCCGTGTGTGTAGGAAGCACAGTTTTTTTGTTCTGAGCAAGCTCACCGTTCTGGCCCTATGGAAAACACAGTAGAATAGAAGAGTGCTCTTTTCTCTACAGCAGAGTGTGTTTCTTGTAAGGCGAGCTAGAGTTTGTTTCCCAGTCCTAAATGGAGTTGAGTCACATGCAGTTTTTTGTCCTATGAGCAAGAGTTGTTTTCTTGTAAGACGAGACACTATTGTGCTCCCATTGCCATACACAGTGCAAATAGCACTCGCGTCTGTTCCCAGCAAGTACAGTGTTGGACTGAAGAGGAGCTACTGTTCTTGTCAGTTTCCTAAGCAGAGTTGAACTACATATGGTCCGTGTGTGTAGGAAGCACAGTTCTTTTGTTCTGAGCAAGCTCACTGTTTGGACCCCATAGGAAACACAGTAGACTAGAAGAGTGCTCCTTTCTCTAAAGCAGAGTGTGTTTCTTGTAAGGTGAGCTAGCATTTGTTTCCCAATCCTCAATGGAGTTGAATCCCATGCAGTTTTATATACTAGGAGCAAGACTTGTTTTCTGGTAAGGAAAGTCACTATTGCGCTGCCATTGCCATACACAGGACAAATAGCAGTGGCGTCTGTTGCCAGCAAGTACAGTGTATTGGACTAAAGAGGATCTACTGTTCTTGTCAGGTTCCTAAGCAGACTTGAACTAGATATGGCTGTGTGTGTAGGAAGCACAATTTTTTTTGTTCTGAGCAAGCTCACTGTTTGGACCCCATAGGAAACACAGTAGAGTAGAAGAGTGCTCTTTTCTCAAAAGCAGACTGTGTTTCTTGTAAGGCGAGCTAGCGTTTGTTTCCCAGTCCTAAATGGAGTTGAATCACATGCAGTTTCTGGTCCTACGAGCAAGAGTTGTTTTCTGGTAAGGAAAGTCACTATTGCACTCCTATTGCCATATACAGTGCAAATAGCACTCGCGTCTGTTCCCAGCAAGTACAGTGTATCGGACTGAAGAGGAGCTACTGTTCTTGTCAGTTTCCTAAGCAGATTTGAACTAGATATGGCCCTTGTGTAGGAACACTGTTCTTTTGTTCTGAGCAAGCTCACTGTTCTGGCTCTATAGGAAACACAGTAGAGTAGAAGAATGCTCTTTACTCTAAAGCAGAGTGTGTATCTTGTAAGGCAAGCTAGCGTTTGTTTCCCAGTCCTAAATGGTGGTGAAACACATGCAGTTTCTGGTCCTATGAGCAAGAGTTCTTTTATGGTAAGAATAGTCACTAATGCGCTGCCATTGCCATACACAGTACAAATAGCACTGGCGTCTGTTCCCAGCAAGTACAGTGTATTGGACTAAAGGGGATCTACTGTTCTTGTCAGGTTCCTAAGCAGAGTTGAACTAGATATGACCCGTGTGTGTAGGAAGCACAGTTATTATGTTCTGAGCAAGGTCACTGTTCTGGGCCTATAGGAAACACAGTAGAGTAGAAGAGTGCTCTTTTCTCTAAAGCAGAGTGTGTTTCTTGTAAGGCAAGCTAGCGTTTGTTTCCTAGTCCTAAATGGAGTTGAATCACATGCAGTTTCTGGTCCTACGAACAAGAGTTGTTTTCTGGTAAGGAAAGTCACGATTGTGCTCCCCTTGCCATACACAGTGCAAATAGCACTCGCGTCTGTTCCCAGCAAGTACAGTGTTAGACTGAAGAGCAGCTACTGTTCTTGTCAGGTTCCTAAGCAGAGTTGAACTACATATGGTCCGTGTGTGAAGGAAGCACAGTTCTTTTGTTCTGAGCAAGCTCACTCTTTGGATCCCACAGGAAACACAGTATTGTAGAAGAGTGCTCTTTTTTCTAAAGCAGAGTGTGTTTCTTGTAAGGCAAGCTAGCGTTTGTTTCCCAGTCCTAAATGGAGTTGAAACACATGCAGTTTCTGGTACTATGAGCAAGAGTTGGTTTCTGGTAAGGAAAGTCACTATTGCGCTGCCATTGCCATACACAGGACAAATAGCACTGGCATCTGTTGCCAGCAAGTACAGTGTATTGGACTGAAGAGGAGCTACTGTTCTTGTCAGATTCCTAAGCAGACTTGAACTAGATATGGCCGTGTGTGTAGGAAGCACAATTATTTTGTTCTGAGCAAGCTCACTGTATGGACCCCATAGGAAACACAGTAGAGTAGAAGAGTGCTCTTTTCTCAAAAGCAGAGTGTGTTTATTGTAAGGCGAGCTAGTGTTCGTTTCCCAGTCCTAAATGGAGTTGAATCTCATGCAGTTTTTTGTCCTATGAGCAAGAGTTGTTTTCTGGTAAGACGAGTCACTATTGTGCTCCAATTGCCCTACACAGTGCAAATAGCACTCGCGTCTCTTCCCAGCAAGTACAGTGTATCGGACTGAAGAGGAGCTACTGTTCTTGTCAGTTTCCTAAGCAGAGTTGAACTAGATACGGCCCGTGTGTGTAGGAAGCACAGTTATTATGTTCTGAGCAAGCTCACTGTTCTGGCCCTATAGGAAACACAGTAGAGTAGAAGAGTGCTCTTTTCTAAAAAGCAGGGTGTGTTTCTTGTAAGGCAAGCTAGCATTTGTTTCCCAGTCCTAAATGGAGTTGAGTCACATGCAGTTTCTGGTCCTACGAGCAAGAGTTGTTTTCTGTTAAGGAAAGTCACTATTGCGCTCCCATTTCTATACACAGTGCAAATAGCACTCACGTCTGATCCCAGCAAGTACAGTGTATCGGACTGAAGAGGAGCTACTGGTCTTTCAGTTTCCTAAGCAGAGTTGAACTAAATATGCCCCGTGTGTGTAGGAAGCACAGTTCTTTTGTTCTGAGCAAGTTCACCGTTCTGGCCCTATGGGAAACACAGTAGAGTAGAAGAGTGCTCTTTTCTCAAAAGCAGAGTGTGTTTCTTGTAAGGCGAGCTAGAGTTTGTTTCCCAGTCCTAAATGGAGTTGAGTCACATGCAGTTTTTTGTCCTACGAGCAAGAGTTGTTTTCTGGTAAGACGAGTCACTATTGGGCTCCCATTGCCATACACAGTGCAAATAGCACTCGCGTCTGATCCCAGCAAGTACAGTGTATCGGACTGAAGAGGAGCTCCTGTTCTTGTCAGTTTCCTAAGCAGAGTTAAACTAGATATGGCCCGTGTGTGTAGGAAGCACAGTTTTTTTGTTCTGAGCAAGCTCACCGTTCTGGCCCTATGGAAAACACAGTAGAATAGAAGAGTGCTCTTTTCTCAAAAGCAGAGTGTGTTTCTTGTAAGGCGAGCTAGAGTTTGTTTCCCAGTCCTAAATGGAGTTGAGTCACATGCAGTTTTTTGTCCTATGAGCAAGAGTTGTTTTCTTGTAAGACGAGTCACTATTGTGCTCCCATTGCCATACACAGTGCAAATAGCACTCGCGTCTGTTCCCAGCAAGTACAGTGTTGGACTGAGGAGGAGCTACTGTTCTTGTCAGTTTCCTAAGCAGAGTTGAACTACATATGGTCCGTGTGTGTAGGAAGCACAGTTCTTTTGTTCTGAGCAAGCTCACTGTTTGGACCCCATAGGAAACACAGTAGACTAGAAGAGTGCTCCTTTCTCTAAAGCAGAGTGTGTTTCTTGTAAGGTGAGCTAGCATTTGTTTCCCAATCCTCAATGGAGTTGAATCCCATGCAGTTTTATATACTAGGAGCAAGACTTGTTTTCTGGTAAGGAAAGTCACTATTGCGCTGCCATTGCCATACACAGGACAAATAGCAGTGGCGTCTGTTGCCAGCAAGTACAGTGTATTGGACTAAAGAGGATCTACTGTTCTTGTCAGGTTCCTAAGCAGACTTGAACTAGATATGGCCGTGTGTGTAGGAAGCACAATTTTTTTTGTTCTGAGCAAGCTCACTGTTTGGACCCCATAGGAAACACAGTAGAGTAGAAGAGTGCTCTTTTCTCAAAAGCAGACTGTGTTTCTTGTAAGGCGAGCTAGCGTTTGTTTCCCAGTCCTAAATGGAGTTGAATCACATGCAGTTTCTGGTCCTACGAGCAAGAGTTGTTTTCTGGTAAGGAAAGTCACTATTGCACTCCTATTGTCATATACAGTGCAAATAGCACTCGCGTCTGTTCCCAGCAAGTACAGTGTATCGGACTGAAGAGGAGCTACTGTTCTTGTCAGTTTCCTAAGCAGATTTGAACTAGATATGGCCCGTGTGTAGGAACACTGTTCTTTTGTTCTGAGCAAGCTCACTGTTCTGGCCCTATAGGAAACACAGTAGAGTAGAAGAATGCTCTTTACTCTAAAGCAGAGTGTGTATCTTGTAAGGCAAGCTAGCGTTTGTTTCCCAGTCCTAAATGGTGGTGAAACACATGCAGTTTCTGGTCCTATGAGCAAGAGTTCTTTTATGGTAAGAATAGTCACTAATGCACTGCCATTGCCATACACAGTACAAATAGCACTGGCGTCTGTTCCCAGCAAGTACAGTGTATTGGACTAAAGGGGATCTACTGTTCTTGTCAGGTTCCTAAGCAGGGTTGAACTAGATATGACCCGTGTGTGTAGGAAGCACAGTTATTATGTTCTGAGCAAGGTCACTGTTCTGGGCCTATAGGAAACACAGTAGAGTAGAAGAGTGCTCTTTTCTCTAAAGCAGAGTGTGTTTCTTGTAAGGCAAGCTAGCGTTTGTTTCCTAGTCCTAAATGGAGTTGAATCACATGCAGTTTCTGGTCCTACGAACAAGAGTTGTTTTCTGGTAAGGAAAGTCACGATTGTGCTCCCCTTGCCATACACAGTGCAAATAGCACTCGCGTCTGTTCCCAGCAAGTACAGTGTTAGACTGAAGAGCAGCTACTGTTCTTGTCAGGTTCCTAAGCAGAGTTGAACTACATATGGTCCGTGTGTGAAGGAAGCACAGTTCTTTTGTTCTGAGCAAGCTCACTCTTTGGACCCCATAGGAAACACAGTAATGTAGAAGAGTGCTCTTTTTTCTAAAGCAGAGTGTGTTTCTTGTAAGGCAAGCTAGCGTTTGTTTCCCAGTCCTAAATGGAGTTGAAACACATGCAGTTTCTGGTACTATGAGCAAGAGTTGGTTTCTGGTAAGGAAAGTCACTATTGCGCTGCCATTGCCATACACAGGACAAATAGCACTGGCATCTGTTGCCAGCAAGTACAGTGTATTGGACTGAAGAGGAGCTACTGTTCTTGTCAGATTCCTAAGCAGACTTGAACTAGATATGGCCGTGTGTGTAGGAAGCACAATTGTTTTGTTCTGAGCAAGCTCACTGTTTGGACCCCATAGGAATCACAGTAGAGTAGAAGAGTGCTCTTTTCTCAAAAGCAGAGTGTGTTTATTGTAAGGCGAGCTAGAGTTCGTTTCCCAGTCCTAAATGGAGTTGAATCTCATGCAGTTTTTTGTCCTATGAGCAAGAGTTGTTTTCTGGTAAGACGAGTCACTATTGTGCTCCAATTGCCCTTCACAGTGCAAATAGCACTCGCGTCTGTTCCCAGCAAGTACAGTGTATCGGACTGAAGAGGAGCTACTGTTCTTGTCAGTTTCCTAAGCAGAGTTGAACTAGATACGGCCCGTGTGTGTAGGAAGCACAGTTATTATGTTCTGAGCAAGCTCACTGTTCTGGCCCTATAGGAAACACAGTAGAGTAGAAGAGTGCTCTTTTCTCAAAAGCAGGGTGTGTTTCTTGTAAGGCAAGCTAGCATTTGTTTCCCAGTCCTAAATGGAGTTGAGTCACATGCAGTTTCTGGTCCTACGAGCAAGAGTTGTTTTCTGTTAAGGAAAGTCACTATTGCGCTCCCATTTCTATACACAGTGCAAATAGCACTCGCGTCTGATCCCAGCAAGTACAGTGTATCGGACTGAAGAGGAGCTCCTGTTCTTGTCAGTTTCCTAAGCAGAGTTAAACTAGATATGGCCCGTGTGTGTAGGAAGCACAGTTTTTTTGTTCTGAGCAAGCTCACCGTTCTGGCCCTATGGAAAACACAGTAGAATAGAAGAGTGCTCTTTTCTCAAAAGCAGAGTGTGTTTCTTGTAAGGCGAGCTAGAGTTTGTTTCCCAGTCCTAAATGGAGTTGAGTCACATGCAGTTTTTTGTCCTATGAGCAAGAGTTGTTTTCTTGTAAGACGAGTCACTATTGTGCTCCCATTGCCATACACAGTGCAAATAGCACTCGCGTCTGTTCCCAGCAAGTACAGTGTTGGACTGAGGAGGAGCTACTGTTCTTGTCAGTTTCCTAAGCAGAGTTGAACTACATATGGTCCGTGTGTGTAGGAAGCACAGTTCTTTTGTTCTGAGCAAGCTCACTGTTTGGACCCCATAGGAAACACAGTAGACTAGAAGAGTGCTCCTTTCTCTAAAGCAGAGTGTGTTTCTTGTAAGGTGAGCTAGCATTTGTTTCCCAATCCTCAATGGAGTTGAATCCCATGCAGTTTTATATACTAGGAGCAAGACTTGTTTTCTGGTAAGGAAAGTCACTATTGCGCTGCCATTGCCATACACAGGACAAATAGCAGTGGCGTCTGTTGCCAGCAAGTACAGTGTATTGGACTAAAGAGGATCTACTGTTCTTGTCAGGTTCCTAAGCAGACTTGAACTAGATATGGCCGTGTGTGTAGGAAGCACAATTTTTTTTGTTCTGAGCAAGCTCACTGTTTGGACCCCATAGGAAACACAGTAGAGTAGAAGAGTGCTCTTTTCTCAAAAGCAGACTGTGTTTCTTGTAAGGCGAGCTAGCGTTTGTTTCCCAGTCCTAAATGGAGTTGAATCACATGCAGTTTCTGGTCCTACGAGCAAGAGTTGTTTTCTGGTAAGGAAAGTCACTATTGCACTCCTATTGCCATATACAGTGCAAATAGCACTCGCGTCTGTTCCCAGCAAGTACAGTGTATTGGACTGAAGAGGAGCTATTGTTCTTGTCAGTTTCCTAAGCAGATTTGAACTAGATATGGCCCGTGTGTAGGAACACTGTTCTTTTGTTCTGAGCAAGCTCACTGTTCTGGCCCTATAGGAAACACAGTAGAGTAGAAGAATGCTCTTTACTCTAAAGCAGAGTGTGTATCTTGTAAGGCAAGCTAGCGTTTGTTTCCCAGTCCTAAATGGTGGTGAAACACATGCAGTTTCTGGTCCTATGAGCAAGAGTTCTTTTATGGTAAGAATAGTCACTAATGCACTGCCATTGCCATACACAGTACAAATAGCACTGGCGTCTGTTCCCAGCAAGTACAGTGTATTGGACTAAAGGGGATCTACTGTTCTTGTCAGGTTCCTAAGCAGAGTTGAACTAGATATGACCCGTGTGTGTAGGAAGCACAGTTATTATGTTCTGAGCAAGGTCACTGTTCTGGGCCTATAGGAAACACAGTAGAGTAGAAGAGTGCTCTTTTCTCTAAAGCAGAGTGTGTTTCTTGTAAGGCAAGCTAGCGTTTGTTTCCTAGTCCTAAATGGAGTTGAATCACATGCAGTTTCTGGTCCTACGAACAAGAGTTGTTTTCTGGTAAGGAAAGTCACGATTGTGCTCCCCTTGCCATACACAGTGCAAATAGCACTCGCGTCTGTTCCCAGCAAGTACAGTGTTAGACTGAAGAGCAGCTACTGTTCTTGTCAGGTTCCTAAGCAGAGTTGAACTACATATGGTCCGTGTGTGAAGGAAGCACAGTTCTTTTGTTCTGAGCAAGCTCACTCTTTGGACCCCATAGGAAACACAGTAATGTAGAAGAGTGCTCTTTTTTCTAAAGCAGAGTGTGTTTCTTGTAAGGCAAGCTAGCGTTTGTTTCCCAGTCCTAAATGGAGTTGAAACACATGCAGTTTCTGGTACTATGAGCAAGAGTTGGTTTCTGGTAAGGAAAGTCACTATTGCGCTGCCATTGCCATACACAGGACAAATAGCACTGGCATCTGTTGCCAGCAAGTACAGTGTATTGGACTGAAGAGGAGCTACTGTTCTTGTCAGATTCCTAAGCAGACTTGAACTAGATATGGCCGTGTGTGTAGGAAGCACAATTGTTTTGTTCTGAGCAAGCTCACTGTTTGGACCCCATAGGAAACACAGTAGAGTAGAAGAGTGCTCTTTTCTCAAAAGCAGAGTGTGTTTATTGTAAGGCGAGCTAGAGTTCGTTTCCCAGTCCTAAATGGAGTTGAATCTCATGCAGTTTTTTGTCCTATGAGCAAGAGTTGTTTTCTGGTAAGACGAGTCACTATTGTGCTCCAATTGCCCTACACAGTGCAAATAGCACTCGCGTCTGTTCCCAGCAAGTACAGTGTATCGGACTGAAGAGGAGCTACTGTTCTTGTCAGTTTCCTAAGCAGAGTTGAACTAGATACGGCCCGTGTGTGTAGGAAGCACAGTTATTATGTTCTGAGCAAGCTCACTGTTCTGGCCCTATAGGAAACACAGTAGAGTAGAAGAGTGCTCTTTTCTCAAAAGCAGGGTGTGTTTCTTGTAAGGCAAGCTAGCATTTGTTTCCCAGTCCTAAATGGAGTTGAGTCACATGCAGTTTCTGGTCCTACGAGCAAGAGTTGTTTTCTGTTAAGGAAAGTCACTATTGCGCTCCCATTTCTATACACAGTGCAAATAGCACTCGCGTCTGATCCCAGCAAGTACAGTGTATCGGACTGAAGAGGAGCTCTTGTTCTTGTCAGTTTCCTAAGCAGAGTTAAACTAGATATGGCCCGTGTGTGTAGGAAGCACAGTTTTTTTGTTCTGAGCAAGCTCACCGTTCTGGCCCTATGGAAAACACAGTAGAATAGAAGAGTGCTCTTTTCTCAAAAGCAGAGTGTGTTTCTTGTAAGGCGAGCTAGAGTTTGTTTCCCAGTCCTAAATGGAGTTGAGTCACATGCAGTTTTTTGTCCTATGAGCAAGAGTTGTTTTCTTGTAAGACGAGTCACTATTGTGCTCCCATTGCCATACACAGTGCAAATAGCACTCGCGTCTGTTCCCAGCAAGTACAGTGTTGGACTGAGGAGGAGCTACTGTTCTTGTCAGTTTCCTAAGCAGAGTTGAACTACATATGGTCCGTGTGTGTAGGAAGCACAGTTCTTTTGTTCTGAGCAAGCTCACTGTTTGGACCCCATAGGAAACACAGTAGACTAGAAGAGTGCTCCTTTCTCTAAAGCAGAGTGTGTTTCTTGTAAGGTGAGCTAGCATTTGTTTCCCAATCCTCAATGGAGTTGAATCCCATGCAGTTTTATATACTAGGAGCAAGACTTGTTTTCTGGTAAGGAAAGTCACTATTGCGCTGCCATTGCCATACACAGGACAAATAGCAGTGGCGTCTGTTGCCAGCAAGTACAGTGTATTGGACTAAAGAGGATCTACTGTTCTTGTCAGGTTCCTAAGCAGACTTGAACTAGATATGGCCGTGTGTGTAGGAAGCACAATTTTTTTTGTTCTGAGCAAGCTCACTGTTTGGACCCCATAGGAAACACAGTAGAGTAGAAGAGTGCTCTTTTCTCAAAAGCAGACTGTGTTTCTTGTAAGGCGAGCTAGCGTTTGTTTCCCAGTCCTAAATGGAGTTGAATCACATGCAGTTTCTGGTCCTACGAGCAAGAGTTGTTTTCTGGTAAGGAAAGTCACTATTGCACTCCTATTGCCATATACAGTGCAAATAGCACTCGCGTCTGTTCCCAGCAAGTACAGTGTATTGGACTGAAGAGGAGCTACTGTTCTTGTCAGTTTCCTAAGCAGATTTGAACTAGATATGGCCCGTGTGTAGGAACACTGTTCTTTTGTTCTGAGCAAGCTCACTGTTCTGGCCCTATAGGAAACACAGTAGAGTAGAAGAATGCTCTTTACTCTAAAGCAGAGTGTGTATCTTGTAAGGCAAGCTAGCGTTTGTTTCCCAGTCCTAAATGGTGGTGAAACACATGCAGTTTCTGGTCCTATGAGCAAGAGTTCTTTTATGGTAAGAATAGTCACTAATGCACTGCCATTGCCATACACAGTACAAATAGCACTGGCGTCTGTTCCCAGCAAGTACAGTGTATTGGACTAAAGGGGATCTACTGTTCTTGTCAGGTTCCTAAGCAGAGTTGAACTAGATATGACCCGTGTGTGTAGGAAGCACAGTTATTATGTTCTGAGCAAGGTCACTGTTCTGGGCCTATAGGAAACACAGTAGAGTAGAAGAGTGCTCTTTTCTCTAAAGCAGAGTGTGTTTCTTGTAAGGCAAGCTAGCGTTTGTTTCCTAGTCCTAAATGGAGTTGAATCACATGCAGTTTCTGGTCCTACGAACAAGAGTTGTTTTCTGGTAAGGAAAGTCACGATTGTGCTCCCCTTGCCATACACAGTGCAAATAGCACTCGCGTCTGTTCCCAGCAAGTACAGTGTTAGACTGAAGAGCAGCTACTGTTCTTGTCAGGTTCCTAAGCAGAGTTGAACTACATATGGTCCGTGTGTGAAGGAAGCACAGTTCTTTTGTTCTGAGCAAGCTCACTCTTTGGACCCCATAGGAAACACAGTAATGTAGAAGAGTGCTCTTTTTTCTAAAGCAGAGTGTGTTTCTTGTAAGGCAAGCTAGCGTTTGTTTCCCAGTCCTAAATGGAGTTGAAACACATGCAGTTTCTGGTACTATGAGCAAGAGTTGGTTTCTGGTAAGGAAAGTCACTATTGCGCTGCCATTGCCATACACAGGACAAATAGCACTGGCATCTGTTGCCAGCAAGTACAGTGTATTGGACTGAAGAGGAGCTACTGTTCTTGTCAGATTCCTAAGCAGACTTGAACTAGATATGGCCGTGTGTGTAGGAAGCACAATTGTTTTGTTCTGAGCAAGCTCACTGTTTGGACCCCATAGGAAACACAGTAGAGTAGAAGAGTGCTCTTTTCTCAAAAGCAGAGTGTGTTTATTGTAAGGCGAGCTAGAGTTCGTTTCCCAGTCCTAAATGGAGTTGAATCTCATGCAGTTTTTTGTCCTATGAGCAAGAGTTGTTTTCTGGTAAGACGAGTCACTATTGTGCTCCAATTGCCCTACACAGTGCAAATAGCACTCGCGTCTGTTCCCAGCAAGTACAGTGTATCGGACTGAAGAGGAGCTACTGTTCTTGTCAGTTTCCTAAGCAGAGTTGAACTAGATACGGCCCGTGTGTGTAGGAAGCACAGTTATTATGTTCTGAGCAAGCTCACTGTTCTGGCCCTATAGGAAACACAGTAGAGTAGAAGAGTGCTCTTTTCTCAAAAGCAGGGTGTGTTTCTTGTAAGGCAAGCTAGCATTTGTTTCCCAGTCCTAAATGGAGTTGAGTCACATGCAGTTTCTGGTCCTACGAGCAAGAGTTGTTTTCTGTTAAGGAAAGTCACTATTGCGCTCCCATTTCTATACACAGTGCAAATAGCACTCGCGTCTGATCCCAGCAAGTACAGTGTATCGGACTGAAGAGGAGCTCTTGTTCTTGTCAGTTTCCTAAGCAGAGTTAAACTAGATATGGCCCGTGTGTGTAGGAAGCACAGTTTTTTTGTTCTGAGCAAGCTCACCGTTCTGGCCCTATGGAAAACACAGTAGAATAGAAGAGTGCTCTTTTCTCAAAAGCAGAGTGTGTTTCTTGTAAGGCGAGCTAGAGTTTGTTTCCCAGTCCTAAATGGAGTTGAGTCACATGCAGTTTTTTGTCCTATGAGCAAGAGTTGTTTTCTTGTAAGACGAGTCACTATTGTGCTCCCATTGCCATACACAGTGCAAATAGCACTCGCGTCTGTTCCCAGCAAGTACAGTGTTGGACTGAGGAGGAGCTACTGTTCTTGTCAGTTTCCTAAGCAGAGTTGAACTACATATGGTCCGTGTGTGTAGGAAGCACAGTTCTTTTGTTCTGAGCAAGCTCACTGTTTGGACCCCATAGGAAACACAGTAGACTAGAAGAGTGCTCCTTTGTCTAAAGCAGAGTGTGTTTCTTGTAAGGTGAGCTAGCATTTGTTTCCCAATCCTCAATGGAGTTGAATCCCATGCAGTTTTATATACTAGGAGCAAGACTTGTTTTCTGGTAAGGAAAGTCACTATTGCGCTGCCATTGCCATACACAGGACAAATAGCAGTGGCGTCTGTTGCCAGCAAGTACAGTGTATTGGACTAAAGAGGATCTACTGTTCTTGTCAGGTTCCTAAGCAGACTTGAACTAGATATGGCCGTGTGTGTAGGAAGCACAATTTTTTTTGTTCTGAGCAAGCTCACTGTTTGGACCCCATAGGAAACACAGTAGAGTAGAAGAGTGCTCTTTTCTCAAAAGCAGACTGTGTTTCTTGTAAGGCGAGCTAGCGTTTGTTTCCCAGTCCTAAATGGAGTTGAATCACATGCAGTTTCTGGTCCTACGAGCAAGAGTTGTTTTCTGGTAAGGAAAGTCACTATTGCACTCCTATTGCCATATACAGTGCAAATAGCACTCGCGTCTGTTCCCAGCAAGTACAGTGTATTGGACTGAAGAGGAGCTACTGTTCTTGTCAGTTTCCTAAGCAGATTTGAACTAGATATGGCCCGTGTGTAGGAACACTGTTCTTTTGTTCTGAGCAAGCTCACTGTTCTGGCCCTATAGGAAACACAGTAGAGTAGAAGAATGCTCTTTACTCTAAAGCAGAGTGTGTATCTTGTAAGGCAAGCTAGCGTTTGTTTCCCAGTCCTAAATGGTGGTGAAACACATGCAGTTTCTGGTCCTATGAGCAAGAGTTCTTTTATGGTAAGAATAGTCACTAATGCACTGCCATTGCCATACACAGTACAAATAGCACTGGCGTCTGTTCCCAGCAAGTACAGTGTATTGGACTAAAGGGGATCTACTGTTCTTGTCAGGTTCCTAAGCAGAGTTGAACTAGATATGACCCGTGTGTGTAGGAAGCACAGTTATTATGTTCTGAGCAAGGTCACTGTTCTGGGCCTATAGGAAACACAGTAGAGTAGAAGAGTGCTCTTTTCTCTAAAGCAGAGTGTGTTTCTTGTAAGGCAAGCTAGCGTTTGTTTCCTAGTCCTAAATGGAGTTGAATCACATGCAGTTTCTGGTCCTACGAACAAGAGTTGTTTTCTGGTAAGGAAAGTCACGATTGTGCTCCCCTTGCCATACACAGTGCAAATAGCACTCGCGTCTGTTCCCAGCAAGTACAGTGTTAGACTGAAGAGCAGCTACTGTTCTTGTCAGGTTCCTAAGCAGAGTTGAACTACATATGGTCCGTGTGTGAAGGAAGCACAGTTCTTTTGTTCTGAGCAAGCTCACTCTTTGGACCCCATAGGAAACACAGTAATGTAGAAGAGTGCTCTTTTTTCTAAAGCAGAGTGTGTTTCTTGTAAGGCAAGCTAGCGTTTGTTTCCCAGTCCTAAATGGAGTTGAAACACATGCAGTTTCTGGTACTATGAGCAAGAGTTGGTTTCTGGTAAGGAAAGTCACTATTGCGCTGCCATTGCCATACACAGGACAAATAGCACTGGCATCTGTTGCCAGCAAGTACAGTGTATTGGACTGAAGAGGAGCTACTGTTCTTGTCAGATTCCTAAGCAGACTTGAACTAGATATGGCCGTGTGTGTAGGAAGCACAATTGTTTTGTTCTGAGCAAGCTCACTGTTTGGACCCCATAGGAAACACAGTAGAGTAGAAGAGTGCTCTTTTCTCAAAAGCAGAGTGTGTTTATTGTAAGGCGAGCTAGAGTTCGTTTCCCAGTCCTAAATGGAGTTGAATCTCATGCAGTTTTTTGTCCTATGAGCAAGAGTTGTTTTCTGGTAAGACGAGTCACTATTGTGCTCCAATTGCCCTACACAGTGCAAATAGCACTCGCGTCTCTTCCCAGCAAGTACAGTGTATCGGACTGAAGAGGAGCTACTGTTCTTGTCAGTTTCCTAAGCAGAGTTGAACTAGATACGGCCCGTGTGTGTAGGAAGCACAGTTATTATGTTCTGAGCAAGCTCACTGTTCTGGCCCTATAGGAAACACAGTAGAGTAGAAGAGTGCTCTTTTCTCAAAAGCAGGGTGTGTTTCTTGTAAGGCAAGCTAGCATTTGTTTCCCAGTCCTAAATGGAGTTGAGTCACATGCAGTTTCTGGTCCTACGAGCAAGAGTTGTTTTCTGTTAAGGAAAGTCACTATTGCGCTCCCATTTCTATACACAGTGCAAATAGCACTCGCGTCTGATCCCAGCAAGTACAGTGTATCGGACTGAAGAGGAGCTCTTGTTCTTGTCAGTTTCCTAAGCAGAGTTAAACTAGATATGGCCCGTGTGTGTAGGAAGCACAGTTTTTTTGTTCTGAGCAAGCTCACCGTTCTGGCCCTATGGAAAACACAGTAGAATAGAAGAGTGCTCTTTTCTCAAAAGCAGAGTGTGTTTCTTGTAAGGCGAGCTAGAGTTTGTTTCCCAGTCCTAAATGGAGTTGAGTCACATGCAGTTTTTTGTCCTATGAGCAAGAGTTGTTTTCTTGTAAGACGAGTCACTATTGTGCTCCCATTGCCATACACAGTGCAAATAGCACTCGCGTCTGTTCCCAGCAAGTACAGTGTTGGACTGAGGAGGAGCTACTGTTCTTGTCAGTTTCCTAAGCAGAGTTGAACTACATATGGTCCGTGTGTGTAGGAAGCACAGTTCTTTTGTTCTGAGCAAGCTCACTGTTTGGACCCCATAGGAAACACAGTAGACTAGAAGAGTGCTCCTTTGTCTAAAGCAGAGTGTGTTTCTTGTAAGGTGAGCTAGCATTTGTTTCCCAATCCTCAATGGAGTTGAATCCCATGCAGTTTTATATACTAGGAGCAAGACTTGTTTTCTGGTAAGGAAAGTCACTATTGCGCTGCCATTGCCATACACAGGACAAATAGCAGTGGCGTCTGTTGCCAGCAAGTACAGTGTATTGGACTAAAGAGGATCTACTGTTCTTGTCAGGTTCCTAAGCAGACTTGAACTAGATATGGCCGTGTGTGTAGGAAGCACAATTTTTTTTGTTCTGAGCAAGCTCACTGTTTGGACCCCATAGGAAACACAGTAGAGTAGAAGAGTGCTCTTTTCTCAAAAGCAGACTGTGTTTCTTGTAAGGCGAGCTAGCGTTTGTTTCCCAGTCCTAAATGGAGTTGAATCACATGCAGTTTCTGGTCCTACGAGCAAGAGTTGTTTTCTGGTAAGGAAAGTCACTATTGCACTCCTATTGCCATATACAGTGCAAATAGCACTCGCGTCTGTTCCCAGCAAGTACAGTGTATTGGACTGAAGAGGAGCTACTGTTCTTGTCAGTTTCCTAAGCAGATTTGAACTAGATATGGCCCGTGTGTAGGAACACTGTTCTTTTGTTCTGAGCAAGCTCACTGTTCTGGCCCTATAGGAAACACAGTAGAGTAGAAGAATGCTCTTTACTCTAAAGCAGAGTGTGTATCTTGTAAGGCAAGCTAGCGTTTGTTTCCCAGTCCTAAATGGTGGTGAAACACATGCAGTTTCTGGTCCTATGAGCAAGAGTTCTTTTATGGTAAGAATAGTCACTAATGCACTGCCATTGCCATACACAGTACAAATAGCACTGGCGTCTGTTCCCAGCAAGTACAGTGTATTGGACTAAAGGGGATCTACTGTTCTTGTCAGGTTCCTAAGCAGAGTTGAACTAGATATGACCCGTGTGTGTAGGAAGCACAGTTATTATGTTCTGAGCAAGGTCACTGTTCTGGGCCTATAGGAAACACAGTAGAGTAGAAGAGTGCTCTTTTCTCTAAAGCAGAGTGTGTTTCTTGTAAGGCAAGCTAGCGTTTGTTTCCTAGTCCTAAATGGAGTTGAATCACATGCAGTTTCTGGTCCTACGAACAAGAGTTGTTTTCTGGTAAGGAAAGTCACGATTGTGCTCCCCTTGCCATACACAGTGCAAATAGCACTCGCGTCTGTTCCCAGCAAGTACAGTGTTAGACTGAAGAGCAGCTACTGTTCTTGTCAGGTTCCTAAGCAGAGTTGAACTACATATGGTCCGTGTGTGAAGGAAGCACAGTTCTTTTGTTCTGAGCAAGCTCACTCTTTGGACCCCATAGGAAACACAGTAATGTAGAAGAGTGCTCTTTTTTCTAAAGCAGAGTGTGTTTCTTGTAAGGCAAGCTAGCGTTTGTTTCCCAGTCCTAAATGGAGTTGAAACACATGCAGTTTCTGGTACTATGAGCAAGAGTTGGTTTCTGGTAAGGAAAGTCACTATTGCGCTGCCATTGCCATACACAGGACAAATAGCACTGGCATCTGTTGCCAGCAAGTACAGTGTATTGGACTGAAGAGGAGCTACTGTTCTTGTCAGATTCCTAAGCAGACTTGAACTAGATATGGCCGTGTGTGTAGGAAGCACAATTGTTTTGTTCTGAGCAAGCTCACTGTTTGGACCCCATAGGAAACACAGTAGAGTAGAAGAGTGCTCTTTTCTCAAAAGCAGAGTGTGTTTATTGTAAGGCGAGCTAGAGTTCGTTTCCCAGTCCTAAATGGAGTTGAATCTCATGCAGTTTTTTGTCCTATGAGCAAGAGTTGTTTTCTGGTAAGACGAGTCACTATTGTGCTCCAATTGCCCTACACAGTGCAAATAGCACTCGCGTCTGTTCCCAGCAAGTACAGTGTATCGGACTGAAGAGGAGCTACTGTTCTTGTCAGTTTCCTAAGCAGAGTTGAACTAGATACGGCCCGTGTGTGTAGGAAGCACAGTTATTATGTTCTGAGCAAGCTCACTGTTCTGGCCCTATAGGAAACACAGTAGAGTAGAAGAGTGCTCTTTTCTCAAAAGCAGGGTGTGTTTCTTGTAAGGCAAGCTAGCATTTGTTTCCCAGTCCTAAATGGAGTTGAGTCACATGCAGTTTCTGGTCCTACGAGCAAGAGTTGTTTTCTGTTAAGGAAAGTCACTATTGCGCTCCCATTTCTATACACAGTGCAAATAGCACTCGCGTCTGATCCCAGCAAGTACAGTGTATCGGACTGAAGAGGAGCTCCTGTTCTTGTCAGTTTCCTAAGCAGAGTTAAACTAGATATGGCCCGTGTGTGTAGGAAGCACAGTTTTTTTGTTCTGAGCAAGCTCACCGTTCTGGCCCTATGGAAAACACAGTAGAATAGAAGAGTGCTCTTTTCTCAAAAGCAGAGTGTGTTTCTTGTAAGGCGAGCTAGAGTTTGTTTCCCAGTCCTAAATGGAGTTGAGTCACATGCAGTTTTTTGTCCTATGAGCAAGAGTTGTTTTCTTGTAAGACGAGTCACTATTGTGCTCCCATTGCCATACACAGTGCAAATAGCACTCGCGTCTGTTCCCAGCAAGTACAGTGTTGGACTGAGGAGGAGCTACTGTTCTTGTCAGTTTCCTAAGCAGAGTTGAACTACATATGGTCCGTGTGTGTAGGAAGCACAGTTCTTTTGTTCTGAGCAAGCTCACTGTTTGGACCCCATAGGAAACACAGTAGACTAGAAGAGTGCTCCTTTCTCTAAAGCAGAGTGTGTTTCTTGTAAGGTGAGCTAGCATTTGTTTCCCAATCCTCAATGGAGTTGAATCCCATGCAGTTTTATATACTAGGAGCAAGACTTGTTTTCTGGTAAGGAAAGTCACTATTGCGCTGCCATTGCCATACACAGGACAAATAGCAGTGGCGTCTGTTGCCAGCAAGTACAGTGTATTGGACTAAAGAGGATCTACTGTTCTTGTCAGGTTCCTAAGCAGACTTGAACTAGATATGGCCGTGTGTGTAGGAAGCACAATTTTTTTTGTTCTGAGCAAGCTCACTGTTTGGACCCCATAGGAAACACAGTAGAGTAGAAGAGTGCTCTTTTCTCAAAAGCAGACTGTGTTTCTTGTAAGGCGAGCTAGCGTTTGTTTCCCAGTCCTAAATGGAGTTGAATCACATGCAGTTTCTGGTCCTACGAGCAAGAGTTGTTTTCTGGTAAGGAAAGTCACTATTGCACTCCTATTGTCATATACAGTGCAAATAGCACTCGCGTCTGTTCCCAGCAAGTACAGTGTATTGGACTGAAGAGGAGCTACTGTTCTTGTCAGTTTCCTAAGCAGATTTGAACTAGATATGGCCCGTGTGTAGGAACACTGTTCTTTTGTTCTGAGCAAGCTCACTGTTCTGGCCCTATAGGAAACACAGTAGAGTAGAAGAATGCTCTTTACTCTAAAGCAGAGTGTGTATCTTGTAAGGCAAGCTAGCGTTTGTTTCCCAGTCCTAAATGGTGGTGAAACACATGCAGTTTCTGGTCCTATGAGCAAGAGTTCTTTTATGGTAAGAATAGTCACTAATGCACTGCCATTGCCATACACAGTACAAATAGCACTGGCGTCTGTTCCCAGCAAGTACAGTGTATTGGACTAAAGGGGATCTACTGTTCTTGTCAGGTTCCTAAGCAGAGTTGAACTAGATATGACCCGTGTGTGTAGGAAGCACAGTTATTATGTTCTGAGCAAGGTCACTGTTCTGGGCCTATAGGAAACACAGTAGAGTAGAAGAGTGCTCTTTTCTCTAAAGCAGAGTGTGTTTCTTGTAAGGCAAGCTAGCGTTTGTTTCCTAGTCCTAAATGGAGTTGAATCACATGCAGTTTCTGGTCCTACGAACAAGAGTTGTTTTCTGGTAAGGAAAGTCACGATTGTGCTCCCCTTGCCATACACAGTGCAAATAGCACTCGCGTCTGTTCCCAGCAAGTACAGTGTTAGACTGAAGAGCAGCTACTGTTCTTGTCAGGTTCCTAAGCAGAGTTGAACTACATATGGTCCGTGTGTGAAGGAAGCACAGTTCTTTTGTTCTGAGCAAGCTCACTCTTTGGACCCCATAGGAAACACAGTAATGTAGAAGAGTGCTCTTTTTTCTAAAGCAGAGTGTGTTTCTTGTAAGGCAAGCTAGCGTTTGTTTCCCAGTCCTAAATGGAGTTGAAACACATGCAGTTTCTGGTACTATGAGCAAGAGTTGGTTTCTGGTAAGGAAAGTCACTATTGCGCTGCCATTGCCATACACAGGACAAATAGCACTGGCATCTGTTGCCAGCAAGTACAGTGTATTGGACTGAAGAGGAGCTACTGTTCTTGTCAGATTCCTAAGCAGACTTGAACTAGATATGGCCGTGTGTGTAGGAAGCACAATTGTTTTGTTCTGAGCAAGCTCACTGTTTGGACCCCATAGGAAACACAGTAGAGTAGAAGAGTGCTCTTTTCTCAAAAGCAGAGTGTGTTTATTGTAAGGCGAGCTAGAGTTCGTTTCCCAGTCCTAAATGGAGTTTAATCTCATGCAGTTTTTTGTCCTATGAGCAAGAGTTGTTTTCTGGTAAGACGAGTCACTATTGTGCTCCAATTGCCCTACACAGTGCAAATAGCACTCGCTTCTGTTCCCAGCAAGTACAGTGTTGGACTGAAGACGAGCTACTGTTCTTGTCAGGTTCCTAAGCAGAGGTGAACTAGATATGGCCCATGTGTGTAGGAAGCACAGTTCTTTTGTTCTGAGCAAGCTCACCGTTCTGGCCCTATAGGAAACACAGTAGAGTAGAAGAGTGCTCTTTTCTCTAAAGCACAGTGTGTTTCTTGTAAGGCGAGCTAGCGTTTGTTTCCCAGTCCTAAATGGAGTGGAAACACATGCAGTTTCTGGTCCTACGAGCAAGAGTTGTTTTATGGTAAGAATAGGCACTATTGCGCTGTTATTACCATACACAGGACAAATAGCACTGGCGTCTGTTCCCAGCAAGTACAGTGTATTGGACTAAAGGGGATCTACAGTTCTTGTCAGTTTCCTAAGCAGAGTTGAACTAGATATGGCCCGTGTGTGTAGGAAGCACAGTTCGTTTGTTCTGAGCAAGCTCACTGTTCGGACCCCATAGGAAACACAGTAGAGTAGAAGAGTGCTCTTTTCTCAAAAGCAGAGTGTGTTTCATGTAAGGCGAGGTAGCGTTTGTTTCCCAGTCCTAAATGGAGTTGAATCACATGCAGTTTCTGGTCTTATGAGCAAGAGTTGTGTTCTGGTAAGGAAAGTCACTATTGCACTCCCATTGCCATACACAGTGCAAATAGCACTCGCGTCTGTTCCCAGCAAGTACAGTGTATCATACTGAAGAGGAGCTCCTGTTCTTGTCAGTTTCCTAAGCAGAGTTGAACTAGATATGGCCCGTGTGTGTTGGAAGCTCAGTTCTTATGTTCTGAGCAAGCTCACTGTTCTGGCCCTTTAGGAAACACAGTAGAGTAGAAGAGTGCTCTTTTCTGTAAAGCAGAGTGTGTTTCTTGTAGGGAAAGAAGCGTTTGTTTCCTAGTCCTAAATGGAGTTGAGTCACATGCAGTTTTTTGTCCTATGAGCAAGAGTTGTTTTCTTGTAAGACGAGTCACTATTGTGCTCCCATTGCCATACACAGTGCAAATAGCACTCGCGTCTGTTCCCAGCAAGTACAGTGTTGGACTGAGGAGGAGCTACTGTTCTTGTCAGTTTCCTAAGCAGAGTTGAACTACATATGGTCCGTGTGTGTAGGAAGCACAGTTCTTTTGTTCTGAGCAAGCTCACTGTTTGGACCCCATAGGAAACACAGTAGACTAGAAGAGTGCTCCTTTCTCTAAAGCAGAGTGTGTTTCTTGTAAGGTGAGCTAGCATTTGTTTCCCAATCCTCAATGGAGTTGAATCCCATGCAGTTTTATATACTAGGAGCAAGACTTGTTTTCTGGTAAGGAAAGTCACTATTGCGCTGCCATTGCCATACACAGGACAAATAGCAGTGGCGTCTGTTGCCAGCAAGTACAGTGTATTGGACTAAAGAGGATCTACTGTTCTTGTCAGGTTCCTAAGCTGACTTGAACTAGATATGGCCGTGTGTGTAGGAAGCACAATTTTTTTTGTTCTGAGCAAGCTCACTGTTTGGACCCCATAGGAAACACAGTAGAGTAGAAGAGTGCTCTTTTCTCAAAAGCAGACTGTGTTTCTTGTAAGGCGAGCTAGCGTTTGTTTCCCAGTCCTAAATGGAGTTGAATCACATGCAGTTTCTGGTCCTACGAGCAAGAGTTGTTTTCTGGTAAGGAAAGTCACTATTGCACTCCTATTGTCATATACAGTGCAAATAGCACTCCCGTCTGTTCCCAGCAAGTACAGTGTATTGGACTGAAGAGGAGCTACTGTTCTTGTCAGTTTCCTAAGCAGATTTGAACTAGATATGGCCCGTGTGTAGGAACACTGTTCTTTTGTTCTGAGCAAGCTCACTGTTCTGGCCCTATAGGAAACACAGTAGAGTAGAAGAATGCTCTTTACTCTAAAGCAGAGTGTGTATCTTGTAAGGCAAGCTAGCGTTTGTTTCCCAGTCCTAAATGGTGGTGAAACACATGCAGTTTCTGGTCCTATGAGCAAGAGTTCTTTTATGGTAAGAATAGTCACTAATGCACTGCCATTGCCATACACAGTACAAATAGCACTGGCGTCTGTTCCCAGCAAGTACAGTGTATTGGACTAAAGGGGATCTACTGTTCTTGTCAGGTTCCTAAGCAGAGTTGAACTAGATATGACCCGTGTGTGTAGGAAGCACAGTTATTATGTTCTGAGCAAGGTCACTGTTCTGGGCCTATAGGAAACACAGTAGAGTAGAAGAGTGCTCTTTTCTCTAAAGCAGAGTGTGTTTCTTGTAAGGCAAGCTAGCGTTTGTTTCCTAGTCCTAAATGGAGTTGAATCACATGCAGTTTCTGGTCCTACGAACAAGAGTTGTTTTCTGGTAAGGAAAGTCACGATTGTGCTCCCCTTGCCATACACAGTGCAAATAGCACTCGCGTCTGTTCCCAGCAAGTACAGTGTTAGACTGAAGAGCAGCTACTGTTCTTGTCAGGTTCCTAAGCAGAGTTGAACTACATATGGTCCGTGTGTGAAGGAAGCACAGTTCTTTTGTTCTGAGCAAGCTCACTCTTTGGACCCCATAGGAAACACAGTAATGTAGAAGAGTGCTCTTTTTTCTAAAGCAGAGTGTGTTTCTTGTAAGGCAAGCTAGCGTTTGTTTCCCAGTCCTAAATGGAGTTGAAACACATGCAGTTTCTGGTACTATGAGCAAGAGTTGGTTTCTGGTAAGGAAAGTCACTATTGCGCTGCCATTGCCATACACAGGACAAATAGCACTGGCATCTGTTGCCAGCAAGTACAGTGTATTGGACTGAAGAGGAGCTACTGTTCTTGTCAGATTCCTAAGCAGACTTGAACTAGATATGGCCGTGTGTGTAGGAAGCACAATTGTTTTGTTCTGAGCAAGCTCACTGTTTGGACCCCATAGGAAACACAGTAGAGTAGAAGAGTGCTCTTTTCTCAAAAGCAGAGTGTGTTTATTGTAAGGCGAGCTAGAGTTCGTTTCCCAGTCCTAAATGGAGTTGAATCTCATGCAGTTTTTTGTCCTATGAGCAAGAGTTGTTTTCTGGTAAGACGAGTCACTATTGTGCTCCAATTGCCCTACACAGTGCAAATAGCACTCGCGTCTGTTCCCAGCAAGTACAGTGTATCGGACTGAAGAGGAGCTACTGTTCTTGTCAGTTTCCTAAGCAGAGTTGAACTAGATACGGCCCGTGTGTGTAGGAAGCACAGTTATTATGTTCTGAGCAAGCTCACTGTTCTGGCCCTATAGAAAACACAGTAGAGTAGAAGAGTGCTCTTTTCTCAAAAGCAGGGTGTGTTTCTTGTAAGGCAAGCTAGCATTTGTTTCCCAGTCCTAAATGGAGTTGAGTCACATGCAGTTTCTGGTCCTACGAGCAAGAGTTGTTTTCTGTTAAGGAAAGTCACTATTGCGCTCCCATTTCTATACACAGTGCAAATAGCACTCGCGTCTGATCCCAGCAAGTACAGTGTATCGGACTGAAGAGGAGCTCCTGTTCTTGTCAGTTTCCTAAGCAGAGTTAAACTAGATATGGCCCGTGTGTGTAGGAAGCACAGTTTTTTTGTTCTGAGCAAGCTCACCGTTCTGGCCCTATGGAAAACACAGTAGAATAGAAGAGTGCTCTTTTCTCAAAAGCAGAGTGTGTTTCTTGTAAGGCGAGCTAGAGTTTGTTTCCCAGTCCTAAATGGAGTTGAGTCACATGCAGTTTTTTGTCCTATGAGCAAGAGTTGTTTTCTTGTAAGACGAGTCACTATTGTGCTCCCATTGCCATACACAGTGCAAATAGCACTCGCGTCTGTTCCCAGCAAGTACAGTGTTGGACTGAGGAGGAGCTACTGTTCTTGTCAGTTTCCTAAGCAGAGTTGAACTACATATGGTCCGTGTGTGTAGGAAGCACAGTTCTTTTGTTCTGAGCAAGCTCACTGTTTGGACCCCATAGGAAACACAGTAGACTAGAAGAGTGCTCCTTTCTCTAAAGCAGAGTGTGTTTCTTGTAAGGTGAGCTAGCATTTGTTTCCCAATCCTCAATGGAGTTGAATCCCATGCAGTTTTATATACTAGGAGCAAGACTTGTTTTCTGGTAAGGAAAGTCACTATTGCGCTGCCATTGCCATACACAGGACAAATAGCAGTGGCGTCTGTTGCCAGCAAGTACAGTGTATTGGACTAAAGAGGATCTACTGTTCTTGTCAGGTTCCTAAGCAGACTTGAACTAGATATGGCCGTGTGTGTAGGAAGCACAATTTGTTTTGTTCTGAGCAAGCTCACTGTTTGGACCCCATAGGAAACACAGTAGAGTAGAAGAGTGCTCTTTTCTCAAAAGCAGACTGTGTTTCTTGTAAGGCGAGCTAGCGTTTGTTTCCCAGTCCTAAATGGAGTTGAATCACATGCAGTTTCTGGTCCTACGAGCAAGAGTTGTTTTCTGGTAAGGAAAGTCACTATTGCACTCCTATTGTCATATACAGTGCAAATAGCACTCCCGTCTGTTCCCAGCAAGTACAGTGTATTGGACTGAAGAGGAGCTACTGTTCTTGTCAGTTTCCTAAGCAGATTTGAACTAGATATGGCCCGTGTGTAGGAACACTGTTCTTTTGTTCTGAGCAAGCTCACTGTTCTGGCCCTATAGGAAACACAGTAGAGTAGAAGAATGCTCTTTACTCTAAAGCAGAGTGTGTATCTTGTAAGGCAAGCTAGCGTTTGTTTCCCAGTCCTAAATGGTGGTGAAACACATGCAGTTTCTGGTCCTATGAGCAAGAGTTCTTTTATGGTAAGAATAGTCACTAATGCGCTGCCATTGCCATACACAGTACAAATAGCACTGGCGTCTGTTCCCAGCAAGTACAGTGTATTGGACTAAAGGGGATCTACTGTTCTTGTCAGGTTCCTAAGCAGAGTTGAACTAGATATGACCCGTGTGTGTAGGAAGCACAGTTATTATGTTCTGAGCAAGGTCACTGTTCTGGGCCTATAGGAAACACAGTAGAGTAGAAGAGTGCTCTTTTCTCTAAAGCAGAGTGTGTTTCTTGTAAGGCAAGCTAGCGTTTGTTTCCTAGTCCTAAATGGAGTTGAATCACATGCAGTTTCTGGTCCTACGAACAAGAGTTGTTTTCTGGTAAGGAAAGTCACGATTGTGCTCCCCTTGCCATACACAGTGCAAATAGCACTCGCGTCTGTTCCCAGCAAGTACAGTGTTAGACTGAAGAGCAGCTACTGTTCTTGTCAGGTTCCTAAGCAGAGTTGAACTACATATGGTCCGTGTGTGAAGGAAGCACAGTTCTTTTGTTCTGAGCAAGCTCACTCTTTGGATCCCATAGGAAACACAGTATTGTAGAAGAGTGCTCTTTTTTCTAAAGCAGAGTGTGTTTCATGTAAGGCAAGCTAGCGTTTGTTTCCCAGTCCTAAATGGAGTTGAAACACATGCAGTTTCTGGTACTATGAGCAAGAGTTGGTTTCTGGTAAGGAAAGTCACTATTGCGCTGCCATTGCCATACACAGGACAAATAGCACTGGCATCTGTTGCCAGCAAGTACAGTGTATCGGACTGAAGAGGAGCTACTGTTCTTGTCAGATTCCTAAGCAGACTTGAACTAGATATGGCCGTGTGTGTAGGAAGCACAATTATTTTGTTCTGAGCAAGCTCACTGTTTGGACCCCATAGGAAACACAGTAGAGTAGAAGAGTGCTCTTTTCTCAAAAGCAGGGTGTGTTTCTTGTAAGGCAAGCTAGCATTTGTTTCCCAGTCCTAAATGGAGTTGAGTCACATGCAGTTTCTGGTCCTACGAGCAAGAGTTGTTTTCTGTTAAGGAAAGTCACTATTGCGCTCCCATTTCTATACACAGTGCAAATAGCACTCGCGTCTGATCCCAGCAAGTACAGTGTATCGGACTGAAGAGGAGCTACTGGTCTTTCAGTTTCCTAAGCAGAGTTGAACTAGATATGCCCCGTGTGTGTAGGAAGCACAGTTCTTTTGTTCTGAGCAAGTTCACCGTTCTGGCCCTATGGGAAACACAGTAGAGTAGAAGAGTGCTCTTTTCTCAAAAGCAGAGTGTGTTTCATGTAAGGCGAGGTAGCATTTGTTTCCCACTCTTAAATGGAGTTGAATCACAAGCAGTTACCGGTCCTATGAGCAAGAGTTGTTTTCTGGTAAGGAAAGTCACTATTGCGCTCCCATTGCCATACACAGTGCAAATAGCCCTGGCGTCTGTTCCCAGCAAGTACAGTGTATGGGACTGAAGAGGAGCTACTGTTCTTGTCAGTTTCCTAAGCAGAGTTGAACTAGATATGGCCCGTGTGCGTAGGAAGCTCAGTTCTTATGTTCTGAGCAAGCTCACTGTTCTGGCCCTATAAGAAACACAGTAGAGTAGAAGAGTGTTCTTTTCTCTAAAGCAGAGTGTGTTTCTTGTAGGGCAAGCTAGCGTTTGTTTCCTAGTCCTAAATGGAGTTGAATCACATGCAGTTTCTGGTCCTACGCACAAGAGTTGTTTTCTGGTAAGGAAAGTCACTGTTGCGCTCCCATTGCTATACACAGTGCAAATAACACTCGCGTCTGTCCCTGCATGTACAGTGTTGGTCTGAAGAGGAGCTACTCTTCTTGTCAGGTTCCTAAGCAGAGTTGAACTACATATGGTCCGTGTGTGTAGGAAGCACAGTTCTTTTATTCTGAGCAAGCTCACTGTTTGGACCCCATAGGAAACACAGTAGAGTAGAAGACTGCTCCTTTCTCTAAAGCAGAGTGTGTTTCTTGTAAGGCGAGCTAGCGTTTGTTTCCCAGTCCTAAATGGAGTAGAATATCATGCCGTTTCTGGTCCTATGAGCAAGAGTTGTTTTCTGGTAAGGAAAGTCACTATTGCGCTGCCATTGCCATACACATGACAAATAGCACTGGCGTCTGTTGCCAGCAAGTACAGTGTATTGGACTGAAGAGGATCTACTGTTCTTGTCAGGTTCCTAAGCAGAGTTGAACTACATATGGTCCGTGTGTGTAGGCAGCACAGTTCTTTTGTTCTGAGCAAGCTCACTGTTTGGACCCCATAGGAAACACAGTAGAGTAGAAGACTGCTCCTTTCTCTAAAGCAGAGGGTGTTTCTTGTAAGGCGAGCTAGCGTTTGTTTCCCAGTCCTAAATGGAGTAGAATATCATGCCGTTTCTGGTCCTATGAGCAAGAGTTGTTTTCTTGTAAGGAAAGTCACTATTGCGCTGCCATTGCCATACACAGTACAAATAGCACTGGCGTCTGTTCCCAGCAAGTACAGTGTATTGGACTAAAGGGGATCTACTGTTCTTGTCAGGTTCCTAAGCAGAGTTGAACTAGATATGACCCGTGTGTGTAGGAAGCACAGTTATTATGTTCTGAGCAAGGTCACTGTTCTGGGCCTATAGGAAACACAGTAGAGTAGAAGAGTGCTCTTTTCTCTAAAGCAGAGTGTGTTTCTTGTAAGGCAAGCTAGCGTTTGTTTCCTAGTCCTAAATGGAGTTGAATCACATGCAGTTTCTGGTCCTACGAACAAGAGTTGTTTTCTGGTAAGGAAAGTCACGATTGTGCTCCCCTTGCCATACACAGTGCAAATAGCACTCGCGTCTGTTCCCAGCAAGTACAGTGTTAGACTGAAGAGCAGCTACTGTTCTTGTCAGGTTCCTAAGCAGAGTTGAACTACATATGGTCCGTGTGTGAAGGAAGCACAGTTCTTTTGTTCTGAGCAAGCTCACTCTTTGGACCCTTTAGGAAACACAGTATTGTAGAAGAGTGCTCTTTTTTCTAAAGCAGAGTGTGTTTCTTGTAAGGCAAGCTAGCATTTGTTTTGCAGTCCTAAATGGAGTTGAAACACATGCAGTTTCTGGTACTATGAGCAAGAGTTGGTTTCTGGTAAGGAAAGTCACTATTGCGCTGCCATTGCCATACACAGGACAAATAGCACTGGCATCTGTTGCCAGCAAGTACAGTGTATTGGACTGAAGAGGAGCTACTGTTCTTGTCAGATTCCTAAGCAGACTTGAACTAGATATGGCCGTGTGTGTAGGAAGCACAATTATTTTGTTCTGAGCAAGCTCACTGTTTGGACCCCATAGGAAACACAGTAGAGTAGAAGAGTGCTCTTTTCTCAAAAGCAGAGTGTGTTTATTGTAAGGCGAGCTAGAGTTCGTTTCCCAGTCATAATGGAGTTGAATCTCATGCAGTTTTTTGTCCTATGAGCAAGAGTTGTTTTCTGGTAAGACGAGTCACTATTGTGCTCCAATTGCCCTACACAGTGCAAATAGCACTCGCGTCTGTTCTCAGCAAGTACAGTGTATCGGACTGAAGAGGAGCTACTGTTCTTGTCAGTTTCCTAAGCAGAGTTGAACTAGATACGGCCCGTGTGTGTAGGAAGCACAGTTATTATGTTCTGAGCAAGCTCACTGTTCTGGCCCTATAGGAAACACAGTAGAGTAGAAGAGTGCTCTTTTCTCAAAAGCAGGGTGTGTTTCTTGTAAGGCAAGCTAGCATTTGTTTCCCAGTCTTAAATGGAGTTGAGTCACATGCAGTTTCTGGTCCTACGAGCAAGAGTTGTTTTCTGTTAAGGAAAGTCACTATTGCGCTCCCATTTCTATACACAGTGCAAATAGCACTCGCGTCTGATCCCAGCAAGTACAGTGTATCGGACTGAAGAGGAGCTACTGGTCTTTCAGTTTCCTAAGCAGAGTTGAACTAGATATGCCCCGTGTGTGTAGGAAGCACAGTTCTTTTGTTCTGAGCAAGTTCACCGTTCTGGCCCTATGGGAAACACAGTAGAGTAGAAGAGTGCTCTTTTCTCAAAAGCAGAGTGTGTTTCTTGTAAGGCGAGCTAGAGTTTGTTTCCCAGTCCTAAATGGAGTTGTTTCACATGCAGTTTTTTGTCCTACGAGCAAGAGTTGTTTTCTGGTAAGACGAGTCACTATTGTGCTCCCATTGCCATACACAGTGCAAATAGCACTCGCGTCTGTTCCCAGCAAGTACAGTGTATTGGACTGAATAGGATCTACTGTTCTTTTCAGTATCCTAAGCAGAGGTTAACTAGATATTGCCCATGTGTGTAGGAAGCACAGTTCTTTTGTTCTGAGCAAGCTCACTCTTCTGACCCCATAGGAAACACAGTAGAGTAGAAGAGTGCTCTTTTCTCAAAAGCAGAGTGTGTTTCATGTAAGGCGAGGTAGCATTTGTTTCCCACTCTTAAATGGAGTTGAATCACAAGCAGTTACCGACCTATGAGCAAGAGTTGTTTTCTGGTAAGGAAAGTCACTATTGCGCTCCCATTGCCATACACAGTGCAAATAGCCCTGGCGTCTGTTCCCAGCAAGTACAGTGTATGGGACTGAAGAGGAGCTACTGTTCTTGTCAGTTTCCTAAGCAGAGTTGAACTAGATATGGCCCGTGTGCGTAGGAAGCTCAGTTCTTATGTTCTGAGCAAGCTCACTGTTCTGGCCCTATAAGAAACACAGTAGAGTAGAAGAGTGTTCTTTTCTCTAAAGCAGAGTGTGTTTCTTGTAGGGCAAGCTAGCGTTTGTTTCCTAGTCCTAAATGGAGTTGAATCACATGCAGTTTCTGGTCCTACGCACAAGAGTTGTTTTCTGGTAAGGAAAGTCACTATTGCGCTCCCATTGCCATACACAGTGCAAATAACACTCGCGTCTGTCCCTGCATGTACAGTGTTGGTCTGAAGAGGAGCTACTCTTCTTGTCAGGTTCCTAAGCTGAGTTGAACTACATATGGTCCGTGTGTGTAGGAAGCACAGTTCTTTTATTCTGAGCAAGCTCACTGTTTGGACCCCATAGGAAACACAGTAGAGTAGAAGACTGCTCCTTTCTCTAAAGCAGAGTGTGTTTCTTGTAAGGCGAGCTAGCGTTTGTTTCCCAGTCCTAAATGGAGTAGAATATCATGCCGTTTCTGGTCCTATGAGCAAGAGTTGTTTTCTGGTAAGGAAAGTCACTATTGCGCTGCCATTGCCATACACATGACAAATAGCACTGGTGTCTGTTGCCAGCAAGTACAGTGTATTGGACTGAAGAGGATCTACTGTTCTTGTCAGGTTCCTAAGCAGAGTTGAACTACATATGGTCCGTGTGTGTAGGCAGCACAGTTCTTTTGTTCTGAGCAAGCTCACTGTTTGGACCCCATAGGAAACACAGTAGAGTAGAAGACTGCTCCTTTCTCTAAAGCAGAGGGTGTTTCTTGTAAGGCGAGCTAGCGTTTGTTTCCCAGTCCTAAATGGAGTAGAATATCATGCCGTTTCTGGTCCTATGAGCAAGAGTTGTTTTCTGGTAAGGAAAGTCACTATTGCGCTGCCATTGCCATACACAGGACAAATAGCACTGGCGTCTGTTGCCAGCAAGTACAGTGTATTGGACTGAAGAGGATCTACTGTTCTTGTCAGGTTCCTAAGCAGACTTGAACTAGACATGGCCGTGTGTGTAGGAAGCACAATTTTTTTTGTTCTGAGCAAGCTCACTGTTTGGACCCCATAGGAAACACAGTAGAGTAGAAGAGTGCTCTTTTCTCAAAAGCCGACTGTTTTTCTTGTAAGGCGAGCTAGCGTTTGTTTCCTAGTCCTAAATGGAGTTGAATCACATGCAGTTTCTTGTCTTAAGAGCAAGAGTTGTTTTCTGGTAAGGAAAGTCACGATTGCACTCCTATTGCCATATACAGTGCAAATAGCACTCGCGTCTGTTCCCAGCAAGTACAGTGTATCAGACTGAAGAGGAGCTACTGTTCTTGTCAGTTTCCTAAGCAGAGGTGAACTAGATATGGCCCGTGTGTAGGAAGCACAGTTCTTTTGTTCTGAGCAAGCTCACTGTTCTGGCCCTATAGGAAACACAGTAGAGTAGAAGAATGCTCTTTTCTCTAAAGCAGAGTGTGTATCTTGTAAGGCGAGCTAGCGTTTGTTTCCCAGTCCTAAATGGAGGTGAAACACATGCAGTTTCTGGTCCTATGAGCAAGAGTGGTTTCATGGTAAGAATAGTCACTATTGCGCTGCCATTGCCATACACAGGACAAATAGCACTGGCGTCTGTTCCCAGCAAGTACAGTGTATTGGATTAAAGGGGATCTACTGTTCTTGTCAGGTTCCTAAGCAGAGTTGAACTAGATATGGCCCGTGTGTGTAGGAAGCACCTTTATTATGTTCTGAGCAAGCTCACTGTTCTGGCCCTATAGGAAACACAGTAGAGTAGAAGAGTGCTCTTTTCTCTAAAGCAGAGTGTGTTTCTTGTAAGGCAAGCTAGCGTTTGTTTCCTAGTCCTAAATGGAGTTGAATCACATGCAGTTTCTGGTCCTATGCACAAGAGTTGATTTCTGGTAAGGAAAGTCACTATTGCGCGCCCATTGCCATACACAGTGCAAATAGCACTCGCGTCTGTTCCCTGCAAGTACATTGTTGGACTAAAGAGGAGCTCCTGTTCTTGTCAGGTTCCTAAGCAGAGTTGAACTACATATGGTCCGTGTGTGTAGGAAGCACAGTTCTTTTGTTCTGAGCAAGCTCACTGTTTGGACCCCATAGGAAACACAGTAGAGTAGAAGACTGCTCCTTTCTCTAAAGCAGAGTGTGTTTCTTGTAAGGCGAGCTAGCGTTTGTTTCCTAGTCCTAAATGGAGTTGAATCACATGCAGATTCTGGTCCTACGAGCAAGAGTTGTTTTCTGGTAAGGAAAGTCACTATTGCGCTCCCATTGCCATACACAGTGCAAATAGCACTCCCGTCTGTTCCTAGCAAGTATAGTGTATTGGACTGAAGAGGAGCTACTGTTCTTCTCAGTTTCCTAAGCAGAGTTGAACTAGATATGCCCCGTGTGTGTAGGAAGCACAGTTCTTTTGTTCTGATCAAGTTCACCGTTCTGGCCCTATGGGAAACACAGTAGAGTAGAAGAGTGCTCTTTTCTCAAAAGCAGAGTGTGTTTCTTGTAAGGCGAGCTAGAGTTTGTGTCCCAGTCCTAAATGGAGTTGAGTCACATGCAGTTTTTTGTCCTACGAGCAAGAGTTGTTTTCTGGTAAGACGAGTCACTGTTGTGCTCCCATTGCCATACACAGTGCAAATAGCACTCTCGTCTGTTCCCAGCAAGTACAGTGTATTGGACTGAAGAGGATCTACTGTTCTTTTCAGTTTCCTAAGCAGAGTTGACCTAGATATGGCCCATGTGTGTAGAAAGCACAGTTATTATGTTCTGAGCAAGCTCACTGTTCTGGCCGTATAGGAAACACAGTAGAGTAGAAGAGTACTCTTTTCTCAAAAGCAGAGAGTGTTTCATGTAAGGCGAGCTAGCATTTGTTTGCCAGTCCTAAATGGAGTTGAATCACATGCAGTTTCTGGTCCTACGAGCAAGAGTTGTTTTCTGGTAAGGAAAGTCACGATTGTGCTCCCATTGCCATACACAGTGCAAATAGCACTCGCGTCTGTACCCAGCAAGTACAGTGTTGGACTGAAGAGGAGCTACTGTTCTTGTCATGTTCCTAAGCAGAGTTGAACTACATATGGTCTGTGTGTTTAGGAAGCACAGTTCTTTTGTTCTGAGCAAGCTCACTGTTTGGACCCAATAGGAAACACAGTATTGTAGAAGAGTGCTCTTTTTTCTAAAGCAGAGTGTGTTTCTTGTAAGGAGAGCTAGCGTTTGTTTCCCAGTCCTAAATGGAGTTGAAACACATGCAGTTTCTGGTACTATGAGCAAGAGTTGGTTTCTGGTAAGGAAAGTCACTATTGCGCTGCCATTGCCATACACAGGACAAATAGCACTGGCATCTGTTGCCAGCAAGTACAGTGCATTGGACTGAAGAGGAGCTACTGTTCTTGTCAGGTTCCTAAGCAGACTTGAACTAGATATGGCCGTGTGTGTAGGAAGCACAATTTTTTTTTGTTCTGAGCAAGCTCACTGTTTGGACCCCATAGGAAACACAGTAGAGTAGAAGAGTGCTCTTTTCTCAAAAGCAGAGTGTGTTTCTTGTAAGGCGAGCTAGCGTTTGTTTCCCAGTCCTAAATGGAGTTGAATCACATGCATTTTCTGGTCCTACGAGCAAGAGTTGTTTTCTGGTAAGGAAAGTCACTATTGCGCTCCCATTGCCACACAGTGCAAATAGCACTCCCGTCTCTTCCTAGCAAGTATAGTGTATTGGACTGAAGAGGATCTACTGTTCTTTTCAGTTTCCTAAGCAGAGTTCAACTAGATATGGCCCGTGTGTGTAGGAAGCACAGTTATTATGTTCTGAGCAAGCTCACTGTTCTGTCCCTATAGGAAACACAGTAGAGTAGAAGAGTGCTCTTTTCTCAAAAGCAGAGTGTGTTTCTTGTAATGCGCGCTAGCATTTGTTTCCCAGTCCGAAATAGAGTTGAAACACATGCAGTTTCTGGTCCTACGAGCAAGAGTTGTTTTATGGTAAGAATAGTCACTATTGCGCTGCCATTGCCATACACAAGACAAATAGCACTGGCGTCTGTTCCCAGCAAGTACAGTGTATTGGACTAAAGGGTATCTACTGTTCTTGTCAGGTTCCTAAGCAGAGTTGAACTAGATATGGCCCGTGTGTGTAGGAAGCACAGTTTTTTTGTTCTGAGCAAGCTCACCGTTCTGGCCCTATGGAAAACACAGTAGAATAGAAGAGTGCTCTTTTCTCAAAAGCAGAGCGTGTTTCTTGTAAGGCGAGCTAGAGTTTGTTTCCCAGTCCTAAATGGAGTTGAGTCACATGCAGTTTTTTGTCCTATGAGCAAGAGTTGTTTTCTTGTAAGACGAGTCACTATTGTGCTCCCATTGCCATACACAGTGCAAATAGCACTCGCGTCTGTTCCCAGCAAGTACAGTGTTGGACTGAGGAGGAGCTACTGTTCTTGTCAGTTTCCTAAGCAGAGTTGAACTACATATGGTCCGTGTGTGTAGGAAGCACAGTTCTTTTGTTCTGAGCAAGCTCACTGTTTGGACCCCATAGGAAACACAGTAGACTAGAAGAGTGCTCCTTTCTCTAAAGCAGAGTGTGTTTCTTGTAAGGTGAGCTAGCATTTGTTTCCCAATCCTCAATGGAGTTGAATCCCATGCAGTTTTATATACTAGGAGCAAGACTTGTTTTCTGGTAAGGAAAGTCACTATTGCGCTGCCATTGCCATACACAGGACAAATAGCAGTGGCGTCTGTTGCCAGCAAGTACAGTGTATTGGACTAAAGAGGATCTACTGTTCTTGTCAGGTTCCTAAGCAGACTTGAACTAGATATGGCCGTGTGTGTAGGAAGCACAATTTTTTTTGTTCTGAGCAAGCTCACTGTTTGGACCCCATAGGAAACACAGTAGAGTAGAAGAGTGCTCTTTTCTCAAAAGCAGACTGTGTTTCTTGTAAGGCGAGCTAGCGTTTGTTTCCCAGTCCTAAATGGAGTTGAATCACATGCAGTTTCTGGTCCTACGAGCAAGAGTTGTTTTCTGGTAAGGAAAGTCACTATTGCACTCCTATTGTCATATACAGTGCAAATAGCACTCCCGTCTGTTCCCAGCAAGTACAGTGTATTGGACTGAAGAGGAGCTACTGTTCTTGTCAGTTTCCTAAGCAGATTTGAACTAGATATGGCCCGTGTGTAGGAACACTGTTCTTTTGTTCTGAGCAAGCTCACTGTTCTGGCCCTATAGGAAACACAGTAGAGTAGAAGAATGCTCTTTACTCTAAAGCAGAGTGTGTATCTTGTAAGGCAAGCTAGCGTTTGTTTCCCAGTCCTAAATGGTGGTGAAACACATGCAGTTTCTGGTCCTATGAGCAAGAGTTCTTTTATGGTAAGAATAGTCACTAATGCACTGCCATTGCCATACACAGTACAAATAGCACTGGCGTCTGTTCCCAGCAAGTACAGTGTATTGGACTAAAGGGGATCTACTGTTCTTGTCAGGTTCCTAAGCAGAGTTGAACTAGATATGACCCGTGTGTGTAGGAAGCACAGTTATTATGTTCTGAGCAAGGTCACTGTTCTGGGCCTATAGGAAACACAGTAGAGTAGAAGAGTGCTCTTTTCTCTAAAGCAGAGTGTGTTTCTTGTAAGGCAAGCTAGCGTTTGTTTCCTAGTCCTAAATGGAGTTGAATCACATGCAGTTTCTGGTCCTACGAACAAGAGTTGTTTTCTGGTAAGGAAAGTCACGATTGTGCTCCCCTTGCCATACACAGTGCAAATAGCACTCGCGTCTGTTCCCAGCAAGTACAGTGTTAGACTGAAGAGCAGCTACTGTTCTTGTCAGGTTCCTAAGCAGAGTTGAACTACATATGGTCCGTGTGTGAAGGAAGCACAGTTCTTTTGTTCTGAGCAAGCTCACTCTTTGGACCCCATAGGAAACACAGTAATGTAGAAGAGTGCTCTTTTTTCTAAAGCAGAGTGTGTTTCTTGTAAGGCAAGCTAGCGTTTGTTTCCCAGTCCTAAATGGAGTTGAAACACATGCAGTTTCTGGTACTATGAGCAAGAGTTGGTTTCTGGTAAGGAAAGTCACTATTGCGCTGCCATTGCCATACACAGGACAAATAGCACTGGCATCTGTTGCCAGCAAGTACAGTGTATTGGACTGAAGAGGAGCTACTGTTCTTGTCAGATTCCTAAGCAGACTTGAACTAGATATGGCCGTGTGTGTAGGAAGCACAATTGTTTTGTTCTGAGCAAGCTCACTGTTTGGACCCCATAGGAAACACAGTAGAGTAGAAGAGTGCTCTTTTCTCAAAAGCAGAGTGTGTTTATTGTAAGGCGAGCTAGAGTTCGTTTCCCAGTCCTAAATGGAGTTGAATCTCATGCAGTTTTTTGTCCTATGAGCAAGAGTTGTTTTCTGGTAAGACGAGTCACTATTGTGCTCCAATTGCCCTACACAGTGCAAATAGCACTCGCGTCTGTTCCCAGCAAGTACAGTGTATCGGACTGAAGAGGAGCTACTGTTCTTGTCAGTTTCCTAAGCAGAGTTGAACTAGATACGGCCCGTGTGTGTAGGAAGCACAGTTATTATGTTCTGAGCAAGCTCACTGTTCTGGCCCTATAGAAAACACAGTAGAGTAGAAGAGTGCTCTTTTCTCAAAAGCAGGGTGTGTTTCTTGTAAGGCAAGCTAGCATTTGTTTCCCAGTCCTAAATGGAGTTGAGTCACATGCAGTTTCTGGTCCTACGAGCAAGAGTTGTTTTCTGTTAAGGAAAGTCACTATTGCGCTCCCATTTCTATACACAGTGCAAATAGCACTCGCGTCTGATCCCAGCAAGTACAGTGTATCGGAACGAAGAGGAGCTCCTGTTCTTGTCAGTTTCCTAAGCAGAGTTAAACTAGATATGGCCCGTGTGTGTAGGAAGCACAGTTTTTTTGTTCTGAGCAAGCTCACCGTTCTGGCCCTATGGAAAACACAGTAGAATAGAAGAGTGCTCTTTTCTCAAAAGCAGAGTGTGTTTCTTGTAAGGCGAGCTAGAGTTTGTTTCCCAGTCCTAAATGGAGTTGAGTCACATGCAGTTTTTTGTCCTATGAGCAAGAGTTGTTTTCTTGTAAGACGAGTCACTATTGTGCTCCCATTGCCATACACAGTGCAAATAGCACTCGCGTCTGTTCCCAGCAAGTACAGTGTTGGACTGAGGAGGAGCTACTGTTCTTGTCAGTTTCCTAAGCAGAGTTGAACTACATATGGTCCGTGTGTGTAGGAAGCACAGTTCTTTTGTTCTGAGCAAGCTCACTGTTTGGACCCCATAGGAAACACAGTAGACTAGAAGAGTGCTCCTTTCTCTAAAGCAGAGTGTGTTTCTGGTAAGGTGAGCTAGCATTTGTTTCCCAATCCTCAATGGAGTTGAATCCCATGCAGTTTTATATACTAGGAACAAGACTTGTTTTCTGGTAAGGAAAGTCACTATTGCGCTGCCATTGCCATACACAGGACAAATAGCAGTGGCGTCTGTTGCCAGCAAGTACAGTGTATTGGACTAAAGAGGATCTACTGTTCTTGTCAGGTTCCTAAGCAGACTTGAACTAGATATGGCCGTGTGTGTAGGAAGCACAATTTGTTTTGTTCTGAGCAAGCTCACTGTTTGGACCCCATAGGAAACACAGTAGAGTAGAAGAGTGCTCTTTTCTCAAAAGCAGACTGTGTTTCTTGTAAGGCGAGCTAGCGTTTGTTTCCCAGTCCTAAATGGAGTTGAATCACATGCAGTTTCTGGTCCTACGAGCAAGAGTTGTTTTCTGGTAAGGAAAGTCACTATTGCACTCCTATTGCCATATACAGTGCAAATAGCACTCGCGTCTGTTCCCAGCAAGTACAGTGTATTGGACTGAAGAGGAGCTACTGTTCTTGTCAGTTTCCTAAGCAGATTTGAACTAGATATGGCCCGTGTGTAGGAACACTGTTCTTTTGTTCTGAGCAAGCTCACTGTTCTGGCCCTATAGGAAACACAGTAGAGTAGAAGAATGCTCTTTACTCTAAAGCAGAGTGTGTATCTTGTAAGGCAAGCTAGCGTTTGTTTCCCAGTCCTAAATGGTGGTGAAACACATGCAGTTTCTGGTCCTATGAGCAAGAGTTCTTTTATGGTAAGAATAGTCACTAATGCGCTGCCATTGCCATACACAGTACAAATAGCACTGGCGTCTGTTCCCAGCAAGTACAGTGTATTGGACTAAAGGGGATCTACTGTTCTTGTCAGGTTCCTAAGCAGAGTTGAACTAGATATGACCCGTGTGTGTAGGAAGCACAGTTATTATGTTCTGAGCAAGGTCACTGTTCTGGGCCTATAGGAAACACAGTAGAGTAGAAGAGTGCTCTTTTCTCTAAAGCAGAGTGTGTTTCTTGTAAGGCAAGCTAGCGTTTGTTTCCTAGTCCTAAATGGAGTTGAATCACATGCAGTTTCTGGTCCTACGAACAAGAGTTGTTTTCTGGTAAGGAAAGTCACGATTGTGCTCCCCTTGCCATACACAGTGCAAATAGCACTCGCGTCTGTTCCCAGCAAGTACAGTGTTAGACTGAAGAGCAGCTACTGTTCTTGTCAGGTTCCTAAGCAGAGTTGAACTACATATGGTCCGTGTGTGAAGGAAGCACAGTTCTTTTGTTCTGAGCAAGCTCACTCTTTGGATCCCATAGGAAACACAGTATTGTAGAAGAGTGCTCTTTTTTCTAAAGCAGAGTGTGTTTCATGTAAGGCAAGCTAGCGTTTGTTTCCCAGTCCTAAATGGAGTTGAAACACATGCAGTTTCTGGTACTATGAGCAAGAGTTGGTTTCTGGTAAGGAAAGTCACTATTGCGCTGCCATTGCCATACACAGGACAAATAGCACTGGCATCTGTTGCCAGCAAGTACAGTGTATCGGACTGAAGAGGAGCTACTGTTCTTGTCAGATTCCTAAGCAGACTTGAACTAGATATGGCCGTGTGTGTAGGAAGCACAATTATTTTGTTCTGAGCAAGCTCACTGTTTGGACCCCATAGGAAACACAGTAGAGTAGAAGAGTGCTCTTTTCTCAAAAGCAGGGTGTGTTTCTTGTAAGGCAAGCTAGCATTTGTTTCCCAGTCCTAAATGGAGTTGAGTCACATGCAGTTTCTGGTCCTACGAGCAAGAGTTGTTTTCTGTTAAGGAAAGTCACTATTGCGCTCCCATTTCTATACACAGTGCAAATAGCACTCGCGTCTGATCCCAGCAAGTACAGTGTATCAGACTGAAGAGGAGCTACTGGTCTTTCAGTTTCCTAAGCAGAGTTGAACTAGATATGCCCCGTGTGTGTAGGAAGCACAGTTCTTTTGTTCTGAGCAAGTTCACCGTTCTGGCCCTATGGGAAACACAGTAGAGTAGAAGAGTGCTCTTTTCTCAAAAGCAGAGTGTGTTTCATGTAAGGCGAGGTAGCATTTGTTTCCCACTCTTAAATGGAGTTGAATCACAAGCAGTTACCGGTCCTATGAGCAAGAGTTGTTTTCTGGTAAGGAAAGTCACTATTGCGCTCCCATTGCCATACACAGTGCAAATAGCCCTGGCGTCTGTTCCCAGCAAGTACAGTGTATGGGACTGAAGAGGAGCTACTGTTCTTGTCAGTTTCCTAAGCAGAGTTGAACTAGATATGGCCCGTGTGCGTAGGAAGCTCAGTTCTTATGTTCTGAGCAAGCTCACTGTTCTGGCCCTATAAGAAACACAGTAGAGTAGAAGAGTGTTCTTTTCTCTAAAGCAGAGTGTGTTTCTTGTAGGGCAAGCTAGCGTTTGTTTCCTAGTCCTAAATGGAGTTGAATCACATGCAGTTTCTGGTCCTACGCACAAGAGTTGTTTTCTGGTAAGGAAAGTCACTGTTGCGCTCCCATTGCTATACACAGTGCAAATAACACTCGCGTCTGTCCCTGCATGTACAGTGTTGGTCTGAAGAGGAGCTACTCTTCTTGTCAGGTTCCTAAGCAGAGTTGAACTACATATGGTCCGTGTGTGTAGGAAGCACAGTTCTTTTATTCTGAGCAAGCTCACTGTTTGGACCCCATAGGAAACACAGTAGAGTAGAAGACTGCTCCTTTCTCTAAAGCAGAGTGTGTTTCTTGTAAGGCGAGCTAGCGTTTGTTTCCCAGTCCTAAATGGAGTAGAATATCATGCCGTTTCTGGTCCTATGAGCAAGAGTTGTTTTCTGGTAAGGAAAGTCACTATTGCGCTGCCATTGCCATACACATGACAAATAGCACTGGCGTCTGTTGCCAGCAAGTACAGTGTATTGGACTGAAGAGGATCTACTGTTCTTGTCAGGTTCCTAAGCAGAGTTGAACTACATATGGTCCGTGTGTGTAGGCAGCACAGTTCTTTTGTTCTGAGCAAGCTCACTGTTTGGACCCCATAGGAAACACAGTAGAGTAGAAGACTGCTCCTTTCTCTAAAGCAGAGGGTGTTTCTTGTAAGGCGAGCTAGCGTTTGTTTCCCAGTCCTAAATGGAGTAGAATATCATGCCGTTTCTGGTCCTATGAGCAAGAGTTGTTTTCTTGTAAGGAAAGTCACTATTGCGCTGCCATTGCCATACACAGTACAAATAGCACTGGCGTCTGTTCCCAGCAAGTACAGTGTATTGGACTAAAGGGGATCTACTGTTCTTGTCAGGTTCCTAAGCAGAGTTGAACTAGATATGACCCGTGTGTGTAGGAAGCACAGTTATTATGTTCTGAGCAAGGTCACTGTTCTGGGCCTATAGGAAACACAGTAGAGTAGAAGAGTGCTCTTTTCTCTAAAGCAGAGTGTGTTTCTTGTAAGGCAAGCTAGCGTTTGTTTCCTAGTCCTAAATGGAGTTGAATCACATGCAGTTTCTGGTCCTACGAACAAGAGTTGTTTTCTGGTAAGGAAAGTCACGATTGTGCTCCCCTTGCCATACACAGTGCAAATAGCACTCGCGTCTGTTCCCAGCAAGTACAGTGTTAGACTGAAGAGCAGCTACTGTTCTTGTCAGGTTCCTAAGCAGAGTTGAACTACATATGGTCCGTGTGTGAAGGAAGCACAGTTCTTTTGTTCTGAGCAAGCTCACTCTTTGGATCCCATAGGAAACACAGTATTGTAGAAGAGTGCTCTTTTTTCTAAAGCAGAGTGTGTTTCATGTAAGGCAAGCTAGCGTTTGTTTCCCAGTCCTAAATGGAGTTGAAACACATGCAGTTTCTGGTACTATGAGCAAGAGTTGGTTTCTGGTAAGGAAAGTCACTATTGCGCTGCCATTGCCATACACAGGACAAATAGCACTGGCATCTGTTGCCAGCAAGTACAGTGTATCGGACTGAAGAGGAGCTACTGTTCTTGTCAGATTCCTAAGCAGACTTGAACTAGATATGGCCGTGTGTGTAGGAAGCACAATTATTTTGTTCTGAGCAAGCTCACTGTTTGGACCCCATAGGAAACACAGTAGAGTAGAAGAGTGCTCTTTTCTCAAAAGCAGGGTGTGTTTCTTGTAAGGCAAGCTAGCATTTGTTTCCCAGTCCTAAATGGAGTTGAGTCACATGCAGTTTCTGGTCCTACGAGCAAGAGTTGTTTTCTGTTAAGGAAAGTCACTATTGCGCTCCCATTTCTATACACAGTGCAAATAGCACTCGCGTCTGATCCCAGCAAGTACAGTGTATCAGACTGAAGAGGAGCTACTGGTCTTTCAGTTTCCTAAGCAGAGTTGAACTAGATATGCCCCGTGTGTGTAGGAAGCACAGTTCTTTTGTTCTGAGCAAGTTCACCGTTCTGGCCCTATGGGAAACACAGTAGAGTAGAAGAGTGCTCTTTTCTCAAAAGCAGAGTGTGTTTCATGTAAGGCGAGGTAGCATTTGTTTCCCACTCTTAAATGGAGTTGAATCACAAGCAGTTACCGGTCCTATGAGCAAGAGTTGTTTTCTGGTAAGGAAAGTCACTATTGCGCTCCCATTGCCATACACAGTGCAAATAGCCCTGGCGTCTGTTCCCAGCAAGTACAGTGTATGGGACTGAAGAGGAGCTACTGTTCTTGTCAGTTTCCTAAGCAGAGTTGAACTAGATATGGCCCGTGTGCGTAGGAAGCTCAGTTCTTATGTTCTGAGCAAGCTCACTGTTCTGGCCCTATAAGAAACACAGTAGAGTAGAAGAGTGTTCTTTTCTCTAAAGCAGAGTGTGTTTCTTGTAGGGCAAGCTAGCGTTTGTTTCCTAGTCCTAAATGGAGTTGAATCACATGCAGTTTCTGGTCCTACGCACAAGAGTTGTTTTCTGGTAAGGAAAGTCACTGTTGCGCTCCCATTGCTATACACAGTGCAAATAACACTCGCGTCTGTCCCTGCATGTACAGTGTTGGTCTGAAGAGGAGCTACTCTTCTTGTCAGGTTCCTAAGCAGAGTTGAACTACATATGGTCCGTGTGTGTAGGAAGCACAGTTCTTTTATTCTGAGCAAGCTCACTGTTTGGACCCCATAGGAAACACAGTAGAGTAGAAGACTGCTCCTTTCTCTAAAGCAGAGTGTGTTTCTTGTAAGGCGAGCTAGCGTTTGTTTCCCAGTCCTAAATGGAGTAGAATATCATGCCGTTTCTGGTCCTATGAGCAAGAGTTGTTTTCTGGTAAGGAAAGTCACTATTGCGCTGCCATTGCCATACACATGACAAATAGCACTGGCGTCTGTTGCCAGCAAGTACAGTGTATTGGACTGAAGAGGATCTACTGTTCTTGTCAGGTTCCTAAGCAGAGTTGAACTACATATGGTCCGTGTGTGTAGGCAGCACAGTTCTTTTGTTCTGAGCAAGCTCACTGTTTGGACCCCATAGGAAACACAGTAGAGTAGAAGACTGCTCCTTTCTCTAAAGCAGAGGGTGTTTCTTGTAAGGCGAGCTAGCGTTTGTTTCCCAGTCCTAAATGGAGTAGAATATCATGCCGTTTCTGGTCCTATGAGCAAGAGTTGTTTTCTTGTAAGGAAAGTCACTATTGCGCTGCCATTGCCATACACAGTACAAATAGCACTGGCGTCTGTTCCCAGCAAGTACAGTGTATTGGACTAAAGGGGATCTACTGTTCTTGTCAGGTTCCTAAGCAGAGTTGAACTAGATATGACCCGTGTGTGTAGGAAGCACAGTTATTATGTTCTGAGCAAGGTCACTGTTCTGGGCCTATAGGAAACACAGTAGAGTAGAAGAGTGCTCTTTTCTCTAAAGCAGAGTGTGTTTCTTGTAAGGCAAGCTAGCGTTTGTTTCCTAGTCCTAAATGGAGTTGAATCACATGCAGTTTCTGGTCCTACGAACAAGAGTTGTTTTCTGGTAAGGAAAGTCACGATTGTGCTCCCCTTGCCATACACAGTGCAAATAGCACTCGCGTCTGTTCCCAGCAAGTACAGTGTTAGACTGAAGAGCAGCTACTGTTCTTGTCAGGTTCCTAAGCAGAGTTGAACTACATATGGTCCGTGTGTGAAGGAAGCACAGTTCTTTTGTTCTGAGCAAGCTCACTCTTTGGACCCTTTAGGAAACACAGTATTGTAGAAGAGTGCTCTTTTTTCTAAAGCAGAGTGTGTTTCTTGTAAGGCAAGCTAGCATTTGTTTCCCAGTCCTAAATGGAGTTGACACACATGCAGTTTCTGGTACTATGAGCAAGAGTTGGTTTCTGGTAAGGAAAGTCACTATTGCGCTGCCATTGCCATACACAGGACAAATAGCACTGGCATCTGTTGCCAGCAAGTACAGTGTATTGGACTGAAGAGGAGCTACTGTTCTTGTCAGATTCCTAAGCAGACTTGAACTAGATATGGCCGTGTGTGTAGGAAGCACAATTATTTTGTTCTGAGCAAGCTCACTGTTTGGACCCCATAGGAAACACAGTAGAGTAGAAGAGTGCTCTTTTCTCAAAAGCAGAGTGTGTTTATTGTAAGGCGAGCTAGAGTTCGTTTCCCAGTCATAATGGAGTTGAATCTCATGCAGTTTTTTGTCCTATGAGCAAGAGTTGTTTTCTGGTAAGACGAGTCACTATTGTGCTCCAATTGCCCTACACAGTGCAAATAGCACTCGCGTCTGTTCTCAGCAAGTACAGTGTATCGGACTGAAGAGGAGCTACTGTTCTTGTCAGTTTCCTAAGCAGAGTTGAACTAGATACGGCCCGTGTGTGTAGGAAGCACAGTTATTATGTTCTGAGCAAGCTCACTGTTCTGGCCCTATAGGAAACACAGTAGAGTAGAAGAGTGCTCTTTTCTCAAAAGCAGGGTGTGTTTCTTGTAAGGCAAGCTAGCATTTGTTTCCCAGTCTTAAATGGAGTTGAGTCACATGCAGTTTCTGGTCCTACGAGCAAGAGTTGTTTTCTGTTAAGGAAAGTCACTATTGCGCTCCCATTTCTATACACAGTGCAAATAGCACTCGCGTCTGATCCCAGCAAGTACAGTGTATCGGACTGAAGAGGAGCTACTGGTCTTTCAGTTTCCTAAGCAGAGTTGAACTAGATATGCCCCGTGTGTGTAGGAAGCACAGTTCTTTTGTTCTGAGCAAGTTCACCGTTCTGGCCCTATGGGAAACACAGTAGAGTAGAAGAGTGCTCTTTTCTCAAAAGCAGAGTGTGTTTCTTGTAAGGCGAGCTAGAGTTTGTTTCCCAGTCCTAAATGGAGTTGTTTCACATGCAGTTTTTTGTCCTACGAGCAAGAGTTGTTTTCTGGTAAGACGAGTCACTATTGTGCTCCCATTGCCATACACAGTGCAAATAGCACTCGCGTCTGTTCCCAGCAAGTACAGTGTATTGGACTGAATAGGATCTACTGTTCTTTTCAGTATCCTAAGCAGAGGTTAACTAGATATTGCCCATGTGTGTAGGAAGCACAGTTCTTTTGTTCTGAGCAAGCTCACTCTTCTGACCCCATAGGAAACACAGTAGAGTAGAAGAGTGCTCTTTTCTCAAAAGCAGAGTGTGTTTCATGTAAGGCGAGGTAGCATTTGTTTCCCACTCTTAAATGGAGTTGAATCACAAGCAGTTACCGACCTATGAGCAAGAGTTGTTTTCTGGTAAGGAAAGTCACTATTGCGCTCCCATTGCCATACACAGTGCAAATAGCCCTGGCGTCTGTTCCCAGCAAGTACAGTGTATGGGACTGAAGAGGAGCTACTGTTCTTGTCAGTTTCCTAAGCAGAGTTGAACTAGATATGGCCCGTGTGCGTAGGAAGCTCAGTTCTTATGTTCTGAGCAAGCTCACTGTTCTGGCCCTATAAGAAACACAGTAGAGTAGAAGAGTGTTCTTTTCTCTAAAGCAGAGTGTGTTTCTTGTAGGGCAAGCTAGCGTTTGTTTCCTAGTCCTAAATGGAGTTGAATCACATGCAGTTTCTGGTCCTACGCACAAGAGTTGTTTTCTGGTAAGGAAAGTCACTATTGCGCTCCCATTGCCATACACAGTGCAAATAACACTCGCGTCTGTCCCTGCATGTACAGTGTTGGTCTGAAGAGGAGCTACTCTTCTTGTCAGGTTCCTAAGCTGAGTTGAACTACATATGGTCCGTGTGTGTAGGAAGCACAGTTCTTTTATTCTGAGCAAGCTCACTGTTTGGACCCCATAGGAAACACAGTAGAGTAGAAGACTGCTCCTTTCTCTAAAGCAGAGTGTGTTTCTTGTAAGGCGAGCTAGCGTTTGTTTCCCAGTCCTAAATGGAGTAGAATATCATGCCGTTTCTGGTCCTATGAGCAAGAGTTGTTTTCTGGTAAGGAAAGTCACTATTGCGCTGCCATTGCCATACACATGACAAATAGCACTGGTGTCTGTTGCCAGCAAGTACAGTGTATTGGACTGAAGAGGATCTACTGTTCTTGTCAGGTTCCTAAGCAGAGTTGAACTACATATGGTCCGTGTGTGTAGGCAGCACAGTTCTTTTGTTCTGAGCAAGCTCACTGTTTGGACCCCATAGGAAACACAGTAGAGTAGAAGACTGCTCCTTTCTCTAAAGCAGAGGGTGTTTCTTGTAAGGCGAGCTAGCGTTTGTTTCCCAGTCCTAAATGGAGTAGAATATCATGCCGTTTCTGGTCCTATGAGCAAGAGTTGTTTTCTGGTAAGGAAAGTCACTATTGCGCTGCCATTGCCATACACAGGACAAATAGCACTGGCGTCTGTTGCCAGCAAGTACAGTGTATTGGACTGAAGAGGATCTACTGTTCTTGTCAGGTTCCTAAGCAGACTTGAACTAGACATGGCCGTGTGTGTAGGAAGCACAATTTTTTTTGTTCTGAGCAAGCTCACTGTTTGGACCCCATAGGAAACACAGTAGAGTAGAAGAGTGCTCTTTTCTCAAAAGCCGACTGTTTTTCTTGTAAGGCGAGCTAGCGTTTGTTTCCTAGTCCTAAATGGAGTTGAATCACATGCAGTTTCTTGTCTTAAGAGCAAGAGTTGTTTTCTGGTAAGGAAAGTCACGATTGCACTCCTATTGCCATATACAGTGCAAATAGCACTCGCGTCTGTTCCCAGCAAGTACAGTGTATCAGACTGAAGAGGAGCTACTGTTCTTGTCAGTTTCCTAAGCAGAGGTGAACTAGATATGGCCCGTGTGTAGGAAGCACAGTTCTTTTGTTCTGAGCAAGCTCACTGTTCTGGCCCTATAGGAAACACAGTAGAGTAGAAGAATGCTCTTTTCTCTAAAGCAGAGTGTGTATCTTGTAAGGCGAGCTAGCGTTTGTTTCCCAGTCCTAAATGGAGGTGAAACACATGCAGTTTCTGGTCCTATGAGCAAGAGTGGTTTCATGGTAAGAATAGTCACTATTGCGCTGCCATTGCCATACACAGGACAAATAGCACTGGCGTCTGTTCCCAGCAAGTACAGTGTATTGGATTAAAGGGGATCTACTGTTCTTGTCAGGTTCCTAAGCAGAGTTGAACTAGATATGGCCCGTGTGTGTAGGAAGCACCTTTATTATGTTCTGAGCAAGCTCACTGTTCTGGCCCTATAGGAAACACAGTAGAGTAGAAGAGTGCTCTTTTCTCTAAAGCAGAGTGTGTTTCTTGTAAGGCAAGCTAGCGTTTGTTTCCTAGTCCTAAATGGAGTTGAATCACATGCAGTTTCTGGTCCTATGCACAAGAGTTGATTTCTGGTAAGGAAAGTCACTATTGCGCGCCCATTGTCATACACAGTGCAAATAGCACTCGCGTCTGTTCCCTGCAAGTACATTGTTGGACTAAAGAGGAGCTCCTGTTCTTGTCAGGTTCCTAAGCAGAGTTGAACTACATATGGTCCGTGTGTGTAGGAAGCACAGTTCTTTTGTTCTGAGCAAGCTCACTGTTTGGACCCCATAGGAAACACAGTAGAGTAGAAGACTGCTCCTTTCTCTAAAGCAGAGTGTGTTTCTTGTAAGGCGAGCTAGCGTTTGTTTCCTAGTCCTAAATGGAGTTGAATCACATGCAGATTCTGGTCCTACGAGCAAGAGTTGTTTTCTGGTAAGGAAAGTCACTATTGCGCTCCCATTGCCATACACAGTGCAAATAGCACTCCCGTCTGTTCCTAGCAAGTATAGTGTATTGGACTGAAGAGGAGCTACTGTTCTTCTCAGTTTCCTAAGCAGAGTTGAACTAGATATGCCCCGTGTGTGTAGGAAGCACAGTTCTTTTGTTCTGATCAAGTTCACCGTTCTGGCCCTATGGGAAACACAGTAGAGTAGAAGAGTGCTCTTTTCTCAAAAGCAGAGTGTGTTTCTTGTAAGGCGAGCTAGAGTTTGTGTCCCAGTCCTAAATGGAGTTGAGTCACATGCAGTTTTTTGTCCTACGAGCAAGAGTTGTTTTCTGGTAAGACGAGTCACTGTTGTGCTCCCATTGCCATACACAGTGCAAATAGCACTCTCGTCTGTTCCCAGCAAGTACAGTGTATTGGACTGAAGAGGATCTACTGTTCTTTTCAGTTTCCTAAGCAGAGTTGACCTAGATATGGCCCATGTGTGTAGAAAGCACAGTTATTATGTTCTGAGCAAGCTCACTGTTCTGGCCGTATAGGAAACACAGTAGAGTAGAAGAGTACTCTTTTCTCAAAAGCAGAGAGTGTTTCATGTAAGGCGAGCTAGCATTTGTTTGCCAGTCCTAAATGGAGTTGAATCACATGCAGTTTCTGGTCCTACGAGCAAGAGTTGTTTTCTGGTAAGGAAAGTCACGATTGTGCTCCCATTGCCATACACAGTGCAAATAGCACTCGCGTCTGTACCCAGCAAGTACAGTGTTGGACTGAAGAGGAGCTACTGTTCTTGTCATGTTCCTAAGCAGAGTTGAACTACATATGGTCTGTGTGTTTAGGAAGCACAGTTCTTTTGTTCTGAGCAAGCTCACTGTTTGGACCCAATAGGAAACACAGTATTGTAGAAGAGTGCTCTTTTTTCTAAAGCAGAGTGTGTTTCTTGTAAGGAGAGCTAGCGTTTGTTTCCCAGTCCTAAATGGAGTTGAAACACATGCAGTTTCTGGTACTATGAGCAAGAGTTGGTTTCTGGTAAGGAAAGTCACTATTGCGCTGCCATTGCCATACACAGGACAAATAGCACTGGCATCTGTTGCCAGCAAGTACAGTGTATTGGACTGAAGAGGAGCTACTGTTCTTGTCAGGTTCCTAAGCAGACTTGAACTAGATATGGCCGTGTGTGTAGGAAGCACAATTTTTTTTTGTTCTGAGCAAGCTCACTGTTTGGACCCCATAGGAAACACAGTAGAGTAGAAGAGTGCTCTTTTCTCAAAAGCAGAGTGTGTTTCTTGTAAGGCGAGCTAGCGTTTGTTTCCCAGTCCTAAATGGAGTTGAATCACATGCATTTTCTGGTCCTACGAGCAAGAGTTGTTTTCTGGTAAGGAAAGTCACTATTGCGCTCCCATTGCCACACAGTGCAAATAGCACTCCCGTCTCTTCCTAGCAAGTATAGTGTATTGGACTGAAGAGGATCTACTGTTCTTTTCAGTTTCCTAAGCAGAGTTCAACTAGATATGGCCCGTGTGTGTAGGAAGCACAGTTATTATGTTCTGAGCAAGCTCACTGTTCTGTCCCTATAGGAAACACAGTAGAGTAGAAGAGTGCTCTTTTCTCAAAAGCAGAGTGTGTTTCTTGTAATGCGCGCTAGCATTTGTTTCCCAGTCCGAAATAGAGTTGAAACACATGCAGTTTCTGGTCCTACGAGCAAGAGTTGTTTTATGGTAAGAATAGTCACTATTGCGCTGCCATTGCCATACACAAGACAAATAGCACTGGCGTCTGTTCCCAGCAAGTACAGTGTATTGGACTAAAGGGTATCTACTGTTCTTGTCAGGTTCCTAAGCAGAGTTGAACTAGATATGGCCCGTGTGTGTAGGAAGCACAGTTTTTTTGTTCTGAGCAAGCTCACCGTTCTGGCCCTATGGAAAACACAGTAGAATAGAAGAGTGCTCTTTTCTCAAAAGCAGAGTGTGTTTCTTGTAAGGCGAGCTAGAGTTTGTTTCCCAGTCCTAAATGGAGTTGAGTCACATGCAGTTTTTTGTCCTATGAGCAAGAGTTGTTTTCTTGTAAGACGAGTCACTATTGTGCTCCCATTGCCATACACAGTGCAAATAGCACTCGCGTCTGTTCCCAGCAAGTACAGTGTTGGACTGAGGAGGAGCTACTGTTCTTGTCAGTTTCCTAAGCAGAGTTGAACTACATATGGTCCGTGTGTGTAGGAAGCACAGTTCTTTTGTTCTGAGCAAGCTCACTGTTTGGACCCCATAGGAAACACAGTAGACTAGAAGAGTGCTCCTTTCTCTAAAGCAGAGTGTGTTTCTTGTAAGGTGAGCTAGCATTTGTTTCCCAATCCTCAATGGAGTTGAATCCCATGCAGTTTTATATACTAGGAGCAAGACTTGTTTTCTGGTAAGGAAAGTCACTATTGCGCTGCCATTGCCATACACAGGACAAATAGCAGTGGCGTCTGTTGCCAGCAAGTACAGTGTATTGGACTAAAGAGGATCTACTGTTCTTGTCAGGTTCCTAAGCAGACTTGAACTAGATATGGCCGTGTGTGTAGGAAGCACAATTTTTTTTGTTCTGAGCAAGCTCACTGTTTGGACCCCATAGGAAACACAGTAGAGTAGAAGAGTGCTCTTTTCTCAAAAGCAGACTGTGTTTCTTGTAAGGCGAGCTAGCGTTTGTTTCCCAGTCCTAAATGGAGTTGAATCACATGCAGTTTCTGGTCCTACGAGCAAGAGTTGTTTTCTGGTAAGGAAAGTCACTATTGCACTCCTATTGTCATATACAGTGCAAATAGCACTCCCGTCTGTTCCCAGCAAGTACAGTGTATTGGACTGAAGAGGAGCTACTGTTCTTGTCAGTTTCCTAAGCAGATTTGAACTAGATATGGCCCGTGTGTAGGAACACTGTTCTTTTGTTCTGAGCAAGCTCACTGTTCTGGCCCTATAGGAAACACAGTAGAGTAGAAGAATGCTCTTTACTCTAAAGCAGAGTGTGTATCTTGTAAGGCAAGCTAGCGTTTGTTTCCCAGTCCTAAATGGTGGTGAAACACATGCAGTTTCTGGTCCTATGAGCAAGAGTTCTTTTATGGTAAGAATAGTCACTAATGCACTGCCATTGCCATACACAGTACAAATAGCACTGGCGTCTGTTCCCAGCAAGTACAGTGTATTGGACTAAAGGGGATCTACTGTTCTTGTCAGGTTCCTAAGCAGAGTTGAACTAGATATGACCCGTGTGTGTAGGAAGCACAGTTATTATGTTCTGAGCAAGGTCACTGTTCTGGGCCTATAGGAAACACAGTAGAGTAGAAGAGTGCTCTTTTCTCTAAAGCAGAGTGTGTTTCTTGTAAGGCAAGCTAGCGTTTGTTTCCTAGTCCTAAATGGAGTTGAATCACATGCAGTTTCTGGTCCTACGAACAAGAGTTGTTTTCTGGTAAGGAAAGTCACGATTGTGCTCCCCTTGCCATACACAGTGCAAATAGCACTCGCGTCTGTTCCCAGCAAGTACAGTGTTAGACTGAAGAGCAGCTACTGTTCTTGTCAGGTTCCTAAGCAGAGTTGAACTACATATGGTCCGTGTGTGAAGGAAGCACAGTTCTTTTGTTCTGAGCAAGCTCACTCTTTGGACCCCATAGGAAACACAGTAATGTAGAAGAGTGCTCTTTTTTCTAAAGCAGAGTGTGTTTCTTGTAAGGCAAGCTAGCGTTTGTTTCCCAGTCCTAAATGGAGTTGAAACACATGCAGTTTCTGGTACTATGAGCAAGAGTTGGTTTCTGGTAAGGAAAGTCACTATTGCGCTGCCATTGCCATACACAGGACAAATAGCACTGGCATCTGTTGCCAGCAAGTACAGTGTATTGGACTGAAGAGGAGCTACTGTTCTTGTCAGATTCCTAAGCAGACTTGAACTAGATATGGCCGTGTGTGTAGGAAGCACAATTGTTTTGTTCTGAGCAAGCTCACTGTTTGGACCCCATAGGAAACACAGTAGAGTAGAAGAGTGCTCTTTTCTCAAAAGCAGAGTGTGTTTATTGTAAGGCGAGCTAGAGTTCGTTTCCCAGTCCTAAATGGAGTTGAATCTCATGCAGTTTTTTGTCCTATGAGCAAGAGTTGTTTTCTGGTAAGACGAGTCACTATTGTGCTCCAATTGCCCTACACAGTGCAAATAGCACTCGCGTCTGTTCCCAGCAAGTACAGTGTATCGGACTGAAGAGGAGCTACTGTTCTTGTCAGTTTCCTAAGCAGAGTTGAACTAGATACGGCCCGTGTGTGTAGGAAGCACAGTTATTATGTTCTGAGCAAGCTCACTGTTCTGGCCCTATAGAAAACACAGTAGAGTAGAAGAGTGCTCTTTTCTCAAAAGCAGGGTGTGTTTCTTGTAAGGCAAGCTAGCATTTGTTTCCCAGTCCTAAATGGAGTTGAGTCACATGCAGTTTCTGGTCCTACGAGCAAGAGTTGTTTTCTGTTAAGGAAAGTCACTATTGCGCTCCCATTTCTATACACAGTGCAAATAGCACTCGCGTCTGATCCCAGCAAGTACAGTGTATCGGACTGAAGAGGAGCTCCTGTTCTTGTCAGTTTCCTAAGCAGAGTTAAACTAGATATGGCCCGTGTGTGTAGGAAGCACAGTTTTTTTGTTCTGAGCAAGCTCACCGTTCTGGCCCTATGGAAAACACAGTAGAATAGAAGAGTGCTCTTTTCTCAAAAGCAGAGTGTGTTTCTTGTAAGGCGAGCTAGAGTTTGTTTCCCAGTCCTAAATGGAGTTGAATCACATGCAGTTTTTTGTCCTATGAGCAAGAGTTGTTTTCTTGTAAGACGAGTCACTATTGTGCTCCCATTGCCATACACAGTGCAAATAGCACTCGCGTCTGTTCCCAGCAAGTACAGTGTTGGACTGAGGAGGAGCTACTGTTCTTGTCAGTTTCCTAAGCAGAGTTGAACTACATATGGTCCGTGTGTGTAGGAAGCACAGTTCTTTTGTTCTGAGCAAGCTCACTGTTTGGACCCCATAGGAAACACAGTAGACTAGAAGAGTGCTCCTTTCTCTAAAGCAGAGTGTGTTTCTGGTAAGGTGAGCTAGCATTTGTTTCCCAATCCTCAATGGAGTTGAATCCCATGCAGTTTTATATACTAGGAGCAAGACTTGTTTTCTGGTAAGGAAAGTCACTATTGCGCTGCCATTGCCATACACAGGACAAATAGCAGTGGCGTCTGTTGCCAGCAAGTACAGTGTATTGGACTAAAGAGGATCTACTGTTCTTGTCAGGTTCCTAAGCAGACTTGAACTAGATATGGCCGTGTGTGTAGGAAGCACAATTTGTTTTGTTCTGAGCAAGCTCACTGTTTGGACCCCATAGGAAACACAGTAGAGTAGAAGAGTGCTCTTTTCTCAAAAGCAGACTGTGTTTCTTGTAAGGCGAGCTAGCGTTTGTTTCCCAGTCCTAAATGGAGTTGAATCACATGCAGTTTCTGGTCCTACGAGCAAGAGTTGTTTTCTGGTAAGGAAAGTCACTATTGCACTCCTATTGCCATATACAGTGCAAATAGCACTCGCGTCTGTTCCCAGCAAGTACAGTGTATTGGACTGAAGAGGAGCTACTGTTCTTGTCAGTTTCCTAAGCAGATTTGAACTAGATATGGCCCGTGTGTAGGAACACTGTTCTTTTGTTCTGAGCAAGCTCACTGTTCTGGCCCTATAGGAAACACAGTAGAGTAGAAGAATGCTCTTTACTCTAAAGCAGAGTGTGTATCTTGTAAGGCAAGCTAGCGTTTGTTTCCCAGTCCTAAATGGTGGTGAAACACATGCAGTTTCTGGTCCTATGAGCAAGAGTTCTTTTATGGTAAGAATAGTCACTAATGCGCTGCCATTGCCATACACAGTACAAATAGCACTGGCGTCTGTTCCCAGCAAGTACAGTGTATTGGACTAAAGGGGATCTACTGTTCTTGTCAGGTTCCTAAGCAGAGTTGAACTAGATATGACCCGTGTGTGTAGGAAGCACAGTTATTATGTTCTGAGCAAGGTCACTGTTCTGGGCCTATAGGAAACACAGTAGAGTAGAAGAGTGCTCTTTTCTCTAAAGCAGAGTGTGTTTCTTGTAAGGCAAGCTAGCGTTTGTTTCCTAGTCCTAAATGGAGTTGAATCACATGCAGTTTCTGGTCCTACGAACAAGAGTTGTTTTCTGGTAAGGAAAGTCACGATTGTGCTCCCCTTGCCATACACAGTGCAAATAGCACTCGCGTCTGTTCCCAGCAAGTACAGTGTTAGACTGAAGAGCAGCTACTGTTCTTGTCAGGTTCCTAAGCAGAGTTGAACTACATATGGTCCGTGTGTGAAGGAAGCACAGTTCTTTTGTTCTGAGCAAGCTCACTCTTTGGATCCCATAGGAAACACAGTATTGTAGAAGAGTGCTCTTTTTTCTAAAGCAGAGTGTGTTTCATGTAAGGCAAGCTAGCGTTTGTTTCCCAGTCCTAAATGGAGTTGAAACACATGCAGTTTCTGGTACTATGAGCAAGAGTTGGTTTCTGGTAAGGAAAGTCACTATTGCGCTGCCATTGCCATACACAGGACAAATAGCACTGGCATCTGTTGCCAGCAAGTACAGTGTATCGGACTGAAGAGGAGCTACTGTTCTTGTCAGATTCCTAAGCAGACTTGAACTAGATATGGCCGTGTGTGTAGGAAGCACAATTATTTTGTTCTGAGCAAGCTCACTGTTTGGACCCCATAGGAAACACAGTAGAGTAGAAGAGTGCTCTTTTCTCAAAAGCAGGGTGTGTTTCTTGTAAGGCAAGCTAGCATTTGTTTCCCAGTCCTAAATGGAGTTGAGTCACATGCAGTTTCTGGTCCTACGAGCAAGAGTTGTTTTCTGTTAAGGAAAGTCACTATTGCGCTCCCATTTCTATACACAGTGCAAATAGCACTCGCGTCTGATCCCAGCAAGTACAGTGTATCGGACTGAAGAGGAGCTACTGGTCTTTCAGTTTCCTAAGCAGAGTTGAACTAGATATGCCCCGTGTGTGTAGGAAGCACAGTTCTTTTGTTCTGAGCAAGTTCACCGTTCTGGCCCTATGGGAAACACAGTAGAGTAGAAGAGTGCTCTTTTCTCAAAAGCAGAGTGTGTTTCATGTAAGGCGAGGTAGCATTTGTTTCCCACTCTTAAATGGAGTTGAATCACAAGCAGTTACCGGTCCTATGAGCAAGAGTTGTTTTCTGGTAAGGAAAGTCACTATTGCGCTCCCATTGCCATACACAGTGCAAATAGCCCTGGCGTCTGTTCCCAGCAAGTACAGTGTATGGGACTGAAGAGGAGCTACTGTTCTTGTCAGTTTCCTAAGCAGAGTTGAACTAGATATGGCCCGTGTGCGTAGGAAGCTCAGTTCTTATGTTCTGAGCAAGCTCACTGTTCTGGCCCTATAAGAAACACAGTAGAGTAGAAGAGTGTTCTTTTCTCTAAAGCAGAGTGTGTTTCTTGTAGGGCAAGCTAGCGTTTGTTTCCTAGTCCTAAATGGAGTTGAATCACATGCAGTTTCTGGTCCTACGCACAAGAGTTGTTTTCTGGTAAGGAAAGTCACTGTTGCGCTCCCATTGCTATACACAGTGCAAATAACACTCGCGTCTGTCCCTGCATGTACAGTGTTGGTCTGAAGAGGAGCTACTCTTCTTGTCAGGTTCCTAAGCAGAGTTGAACTACATATGGTCCGTGTGTGTAGGAAGCACAGTTCTTTTATTCTGAGCAAGCTCACTGTTTGGACCCCATAGGAAACACAGTAGAGTAGAAGACTGCTCCTTTCTCTAAAGCAGAGTGTGTTTCTTGTAAGGCGAGCTAGCGTTTGTTTCCCAGTCCTAAATGGAGTAGAATATCATGCCGTTTCTGGTCCTATGAGCAAGAGTTGTTTTCTGGTAAGGAAAGTCACTATTGCGCTGCCATTGCCATACACATGACAAATAGCACTGGCGTCTGTTGCCAGCAAGTACAGTGTATTGGACTGAAGAGGATCTACTGTTCTTGTCAGGTTCCTAAGCAGAGTTGAACTACATATGGTCCGTGTGTGTAGGCAGCACAGTTCTTTTGTTCTGAGCAAGCTCACTGTTTGGACCCCATAGGAAACACAGTAGAGTAGAAGACTGCTCCTTTCTCTAAAGCAGAGGGTGTTTCTTGTAAGGCGAGCTAGCGTTTGTTTCCCAGTCCTAAATGGAGTAGAATATCATGCCGTTTCTGGTCCTATGAGCAAGAGTTGTTTTCTTGTAAGGAAAGTCACTATTGCGCTGCCATTGCCATACACAGTACAAATAGCACTGGCGTCTGTTCCCAGCAAGTACAGTGTATTGGACTAAAGGGGATCTACTGTTCTTGTCAGGTTCCTAAGCAGAGTTGAACTAGATATGACCCGTGTGTGTAGGAAGCACAGTTATTATGTTCTGAGCAAGGTCACTGTTCTGGGCCTATAGGAAACACAGTAGAGTAGAAGAGTGCTCTTTTCTCTAAAGCAGAGTGTGTTTCTTGTAAGGCAAGCTAGCGTTTGTTTCCTAGTCCTAAATGGAGTTGAATCACATGCAGTTTCTGGTCCTACGAACAAGAGTTGTTTTCTGGTAAGGAAAGTCACGATTGTGCTCCCCTTGCCATACACAGTGCAAATAGCACTCGCGTCTGTTCCCAGCAAGTACAGTGTTAGACTGAAGAGCAGCTACTGTTCTTGTCAGGTTCCTAAGCAGAGTTGAACTACATATGGTCCGTGTGTGAAGGAAGCACAGTTCTTTTGTTCTGAGCAAGCTCACTCTTTGGACCCTTTAGGAAACACAGTATTGTAGAAGAGTGCTCTTTTTTCTAAAGCAGAGTGTGTTTCTTGTAAGGCAAGCTAGCATTTGTTTCCCAGTCCTAAATGGAGTTGAAACACATGCAGTTTCTGGTACTATGAGCAAGAGTTGGTTTCTGGTAAGGAAAGTCACTATTGCGCTGCCATTGCCATACACAGGACAAATAGCACTGGCATCTGTTGCCAGCAAGTACAGTGTATTGGACTGAAGAGGAGCTACTGTTCTTGTCAGATTCCTAAGCAGACTTGAACTAGATATGGCCGTGTGTGTAGGAAGCACAATTATTTTGTTCTGAGCAAGCTCACTGTTTGGACCCCATAGGAAACACAGTAGAGTAGAAGAGTGCTCTTTTCTCAAAAGCAGAGTGTGTTTATTGTAAGGCGAGCTAGAGTTCGTTTCCCAGTCATAATGGAGTTGAATCTCATGCAGTTTTTTGTCCTATGAGCAAGAGTTGTTTTCTGGTAAGACGAGTCACTATTGTGCTCCAATTGCCCTACACAGTGCAAATAGCACTCGCGTCTGTTCTCAGCAAGTACAGTGTATCGGACTGAAGAGGAGCTACTGTTCTTGTCAGTTTCCTAAGCAGAGTTGAACTAGATACGGCCCGTGTGTGTAGGAAGCACAGTTATTATGTTCTGAGCAAGCTCACTGTTCTGGCCCTATAGGAAACACAGTAGAGTAGAAGAGTGCTCTTTTCTCAAAAGCAGGGTGTGTTTCTTGTAAGGCAAGCTAGCATTTGTTTCCCAGTCTTAAATGGAGTTGAGTCACATGCAGTTTCTGGTCCTACGAGCAAGAGTTGTTTTCTGTTAAGGAAAGTCACTATTGCGCTCCCATTTCTATACACAGTGCAAATAGCACTCGCGTCTGATCCCAGCAAGTACAGTGTATCGGACTGAAGAGGAGCTACTGGTCTTTCAGTTTCCTAAGCAGAGTTGAACTAGATATGCCCCGTGTGTGTAGGAAGCACAGTTCTTTTGTTCTGAGCAAGTTCACCGTTCTGGCCCTATGGGAAACACAGTAGAGTAGAAGAGTGCTCTTTTCTCAAAAGCAGAGTGTGTTTCTTGTAAGGCGAGCTAGAGTTTGTTTCCCAGTCCTAAATGGAGTTGTTTCACATGCAGTTTTTTGTCCTACGAGCAAGAGTTGTTTTCTGGTAAGACGAGTCACTATTGTGCTCCCATTGCCATACACAGTGCAAATAGCACTCGCGTCTGTTCCCAGCAAGTACAGTGTATTGGACTGAATAGGATCTACTGTTCTTTTCAGTATCCTAAGCAGAGGTTAACTAGATATTGCCCATGTGTGTAGGAAGCACAGTTCTTTTGTTCTGAGCAAGCTCACTCTTCTGACCCCATAGGAAACACAGTAGAGTAGAAGAGTGCTCTTTTCTCAAAAGCAGAGTGTGTTTCATGTAAGGCGAGGTAGCATTTGTTTCCCACTCTTAAATGGAGTTGAATCACAAGCAGTTACCGACCTATGAGCAAGAGTTGTTTTCTGGTAAGGAAAGTCACTATTGCGCTCCCATTGCCATACACAGTGCAAATAGCCCTGGCGTCTGTTCCCAGCAAGTACAGTGTATGGGACTGAAGAGGAGCTACTGTTCTTGTCAGTTTCCTAAGCAGAGTTGAACTAGATATGGCCCGTGTGCGTAGGAAGCTCAGTTCTTATGTTCTGAGCAAGCTCACTGTTCTGGCCCTATAAGAAACACAGTAGAGTAGAAGAGTGTTCTTTTCTCTAAAGCAGAGTGTGTTTCTTGTAGGGCAAGCTAGCGTTTGTTTCCTAGTCCTAAATGGAGTTGAATCACATGCAGTTTCTGGTCCTACGCACAAGAGTTGTTTTCTGGTAAGGAAAGTCACTATTGCGCTCCCATTGCCATACACAGTGCAAATAACACTCGCGTCTGTCCCTGCATGTACAGTGTTGGTCTGAAGAGGAGCTACTCTTCTTGTCAGGTTCCTAAGCTGAGTTGAACTACATATGGTCCGTGTGTGTAGGAAGCACAGTTCTTTTATTCTGAGCAAGCTCACTGTTTGGACCCCATAGGAAACACAGTAGAGTAGAAGACTGCTCCTTTCTCTAAAGCAGAGTGTGTTTCTTGTAAGGCGAGCTAGCGTTTGTTTCCCAGTCCTAAATGGAGTAGAATATCATGCCGTTTCTGGTCCTATGAGCAAGAGTTGTTTTCTGGTAAGGAAAGTCACTATTGCGCTGCCATTGCCATACACATGACAAATAGCACTGGTGTCTGTTGCCAGCAAGTACAGTGTATTGGACTGAAGAGGATCTACTGTTCTTGTCAGGTTCCTAAGCAGAGTTGAACTACATATGGTCCGTGTGTGTAGGCAGCACAGTTCTTTTGTTCTGAGCAAGCTCACTGTTTGGACCCCATAGGAAACACAGTAGAGTAGAAGACTGCTCCTTTCTCTAAAGCAGAGGGTGTTTCTTGTAAGGCGAGCTAGCGTTTGTTTCCCAGTCCTAAATGGAGTAGAATATCATGCCGTTTCTGGTCCTATGAGCAAGAGTTGTTTTCTGGTAAGGAAAGTCACTATTGCGCTGCCATTGCCATACACAGGACAAATAGCACTGGCGTCTGTTGCCAGCAAGTACAGTGTATTGGACTGAAGAGGATCTACTGTTCTTGTCAGGTTCCTAAGCAGACTTGAACTAGACATGGCCGTGTGTGTAGGAAGCACAATTTTTTTTGTTCTGAGCAAGCTCACTGTTTGGACCCCATAGGAAACACAGTAGAGTAGAAGAGTGCTCTTTTCTCAAAAGCCGACTGTTTTTCTTGTAAGGCGAGCTAGCGTTTGTTTCCTAGTCCTAAATGGAGTTGAATCACATGCAGTTTCTTGTCTTAAGAGCAAGAGTTGTTTTCTGGTAAGGAAAGTCACGATTGCACTCCTATTGCCATATACAGTGCAAATAGCACTCGCGTCTGTTCCCAGCAAGTACAGTGTATCAGACTGAAGAGGAGCTACTGTTCTTGTCAGTTTCCTAAGCAGAGGTGAACTAGATATGGCCCGTGTGTAGGAAGCACAGTTCTTTTGTTCTGAGCAAGCTCACTGTTCTGGCCCTATAGGAAACACAGTAGAGTAGAAGAATGCTCTTTTCTCTAAAGCAGAGTGTGTATCTTGTAAGGCGAGCTAGCGTTTGTTTCCCAGTCCTAAATGGAGGTGAAACACATGCAGTTTCTGGTCCTATGAGCAAGAGTGGTTTCATGGTAAGAATAGTCACTATTGCGCTGCCATTGCCATACACAGGACAAATAGCACTGGCGTCTGTTCCCAGCAAGTACAGTGTATTGGATTAAAGGGGATCTACTGTTCTTGTCAGGTTCCTAAGCAGAGTTGAACTAGATATGGCCCGTGTGTGTAGGAAGCACCTTTATTATGTTCTGAGCAAGCTCACTGTTCTGGCCCTATAGGAAACACAGTAGAGTAGAAGAGTGCTCTTTTCTCTAAAGCAGAGTGTGTTTCTTGTAAGGCAAGCTAGCGTTTGTTTCCTAGTCCTAAATGGAGTTGAATCACATGCAGTTTCTGGTCCTATGCACAAGAGTTGATTTCTGGTAAGGAAAGTCACTATTGCGCTCCCATTGCCATACACAGTGCAAATAGCACTCGCGTCTGTTCCCTGCAAGTACATTGTTGGACTAAAGAGGAGCTCCTGTTCTTGTCAGGTTCCTAAGCAGAGTTGAACTACATATGGTCCGTGTGTGTAGGAAGCACAGTTCTTTTGTTCTGAGCAAGCTCACTGTTTGGACCCCATAGGAAACACAGTAGAGTAGAAGACTGCTCCTTTCTCTAAAGCAGAGTGTGTTTCTTGTAAGGCGAGCTAGCGTTTGTTTCCTAGTCCTAAATGGAGTTGAATCACATGCAGATTCTGGTCCTACGAGCAAGAGTTGTTTTCTGGTAAGGAAAGTCACTATTGCGCTCCCATTGCCATACACAGTGCAAATAGCACTCCCGTCTGTTCCTAGCAAGTATAGTGTATTGGACTGAAGAGGAGCTACTGTTCTTCTCAGTTTCCTAAGCAGAGTTGAACTAGATATGCCCCGTGTGTGTAGGAAGCACAGTTCTTTTGTTCTGATCAAGTTCACCGTTCTGGCCCTATGGGAAACACAGTAGAGTAGAAGAGTGCTCTTTTCTCAAAAGCAGTGTGTGTTTCTTGTAAGGCGAGCTAGAGTTTGTGTCCCAGTCCTAAATGGAGTTGAGTCACATGCAGTTTTTTGTCCTACGAGCAAGAGTTGTTTTCTGGTAAGACGAGTCACTGTTGTGCTCCCATTGCCATACACAGTGCAAATAGCACTCTCGTCTGTTCCCAGCAAGTACAGTGTATTGGACTGAAGAGGATCTACTGTTCTTTTCAGTTTCCTAAGCAGAGTTGACCTAGATATGGCCCATGTGTGTAGAAAGCACAGTTATTATGTTCTGAGCAAGCTCACTGTTCTGGCCATATTGGAAACACAGTAGAGTAGAAGAGTACTCTTTTCTCAAAAGCAGAGAGTGTTTCATGTAAGGCGAGCTAGCATTTGTTTGCCAGTCCTAAATGGAGTTGAATCACATGCAGTTTCTGGTCCTACGAGCAAGAGTTGTTTTCTGGTAAGGAAAGTCACGATTGTGCTCCCATTGCCATACACAGTGCAAATAGCACTCGCGTCTGTACCCAGCAAGTACAGTGTTGGACTGAAGAGGAGCTACTGTTCTTGTCATGTTCCTAAGCAGAGTTGAACTACATATGGTCTGTGTGTTTAGGAAGCACAGTTCTTTTGTTCTGAGCAAGCTCACTGTTTGGACCCAATAGGAAACACAGTATTGTAGAAGAGTGCTCTTTTTTCTAAAGCAGAGTGTGTTTCTTGTAAGGAGAGCTAGCGTTTGTTTCCCAGTCCTAAATGGAGTTGAAACACATGCAGTTTCTGGTACTATGAGCAAGAGTTGGTTTCTGGTAAGGAAAGTCACTATTGCGCTGCCATTGCCATACACAGGACAAATAGCACTGGCATCTGTTGCCAGCAAGTACAGTGTATTGGACTGAAGAGGAGCTACTGTTCTTGTCAGGTTCCTAAGCAGACTTGAACTAGATATGGCCGTGTGTGTAGGAAGCACAATTTTTTTTTGTTCTGAGCAAGCTCACTGTTTGGACCCCATAGGAAACACAGTAGAGTAGAAGAGTGCTCTTTTCTCAAAAGCAGAGTGTGTTTCTTGTAAGGCGAGCTAGCGTTTGTTTCCCAGTCCTAAATGGAGTTGAATCACATGCATTTTCTGGTCCTACGAGCAAGAGTTGTTTTCTGGTAAGGAAAGTCACTATTGCGCTCCCATTGCCACACAGTGCAAATAGCACTCACGTCTCTTCCTAGCAAGCATAGTGTATTGGACTGAAGAGGATCTACTGTTCTTTTCAGTTTCCTAAGCAGAGTTCAACTAGATATGGCCCGTGTGTGTAGGAAGCACAGTTATTATGTTCTGAGCAAGCTCACTGTTCTGTCCCTATAGGAAACACAGTAGAGTAGAAGAGTGCTCTTTTCTCAAAAGCAGAGTGTGTTTCTTGTAATGCGCGCTAGCATTTGTTTCCCAGTCCGAAATAGAGTTGAAACACATGCAGTTTCTGGTCCTACGAGCAAGAGTTGTTTTATGGTAAGAATAGTCACTATTGCGCTGCCATTGCCATACACAAGACAAATAGCACTGGCGTCTGTTCCCAGCAAGTACAGTGTATTGGACTAAAGGGTATCTACTGTTCTTGTCAGGTTCCTAAGCAGAGTTGAACTAGATATGGCCCGTGTGTGTAGGAAGCACAGTTATTGTGTTCTGAGCAAGCTCACTGTTCTGGTCCTATAGGAAACACAGTAGAGTAGAAGAGTCTCTTTTCTCAAAAGCAGGGTGTGTTTCTTGTAAGGCAAGCTAGCGTTTTTTTCCCAGTCCTAAATGGAGTTGAATCACATGCAGTTTCTGGTCCTACGAGCAAGAGTTGTTTTCTGTTAAGAAAGTCACTATTGCGCTCCCATTGCCATACACAGTGCAAATAGCACTCGCGTCTGATCCCAGCAAGTACAGTGTATCGGACTGAAGAGGAGCTACTGGTCTTTCAGTTTCCTAAGCACAGTTGAACTAGATATGCCCCGTGTGTGTATGAAGCACAGTTCTTATGTTCTGAGCAAGGTCACCGTTCTGGCCCTATGGAAAACACAGTAGAGTAGAAGAATGCTCTTTTCTCAAAAGCAGAGTGTTTGTTGTAAGGCGAGCTAGAGTTTGTTTCCCAGTCCTAAATGGAGTTGAGTCACATGCAGTTTTTTGTCCTACGAGCAAGAGTTGTTTTCTGGTAAGGCGAGTCACTATTGTGCTCCCATTGCCATACACAGTGCAAATAGCACTCGCGTCTGTTCCCAGCAAGTACAGTGTATTGGACTGAATAGGATCAACTGTTCTTTTCCGTTTCCTAAGCAGAGGTGAATTAGATATTGCCCATGTGTGTAGGAAGCACAGTTCTTTTGTTCTGAGCAAGCTCACTGTTCGGACCCCATAGGAAACACAGTAGAGTAGAAGAGTGCTCTTTTCTCAAAAGCAGAGTGTGTTTCATGTAAGGCGAGGTAGCATTTGTTTCCCAGTCTTAAATGGAGTTGAATCACATGCAGTTACTGGTCCTATGAGCAAGAGTTGTTTTCTGGTAAGGAAAGTCACTATTGCGCTCCCATTGACATACACAGTGCAAATAGCCCTGGCGTCTGTTCCCAGCAAGTACAGTGTATCAGACTGAAGAGGAGCTACTGTTCTTGTCAGTTTCCTAAGCAGAGTTGAACTAGATATGGCCCGTGTGCGTAGGAAGCTCAGTTCTTATGTTCTGAGCAAGCTCACTGTTCTTTCCCTATAGGAAACACAGTAGAGTAGAAGAGTGTTCTTTTCTCTAAAGCAGAGTGTGTTTCTTGTAGGGCGAGCTAGCGTTTGTTTCCTAGTCCTAAATGGAGTTGAATCACATGCAGTTTCTGGTCCTACGCACAAGAGTTGTTTTCTGGTAAGGAAAGTCACTATTGCGCGCCCATTGCCATATACAGTGCAAATAGCACTCGCGTCTGTTCCCTGCAAGTACAGTGTTGGACTGAAGAGGAGCTACTGTTCTTGTCAGGTTCCTAAGCAGAGTTGAACTACATATGGTCCGTGTGTGTAGGAAGCACAGTTCTTTTGTTCTGAGCAAGCTCACTGTTTGGACCCCATAGGAAACACAGTAGAGTAAAAGACTGCTCCTTTCTCTAAAGCAGAGTGTGTTTCTTGTAAGGCGAGCTAGCGTTTGTTTCCCAGTCCTAAATGGAGTAGAATATCATGCCGTTTCTGGTCCTATGAGCAAGAGTTGTTTTCTTGTAAGGAAAGTCACTATTGCGCTGCCATTGCCATACACAGGACAAATAGCACTGCCGTCTGTTGCCAGCAAGTACAGTGTATTGGACTGAAGAGGATCTACTGTTCTTGTCAGGTTCCTAAGCAGACTTGAATTAGATATGGCCGTGTGTGTAGGAAGCACAATTTTTTTTGTTCTGAGCAAGCTCACTGTTTGGACCCCATAGGAAACACAGTAGAGTAGAAGAGTGCTCTTTTCTCAAAAGACGACTGTGTTTCTTGTAAGGCGAGCTAGCGTTTGTTTCCTACTCCTAAATGTAGTTGAATCACATGCAGTTTCTGGTCCTACGAGCAAGAGTTGTTTTCTGGTAAGGAAAGACACTATTGCACTCCTATTGCCATATACAGTGCAAATAGCCCTTGCGTCTGTTCCCAGCAAGTAGAGTGTATTGGACTGAAGAGGAGCTACTGTTCTTGTCAGTTTCCTAAGCAGAGGTGAACTAGATATGACCCGTGTGTAGGAAGCACAGTTCTTTTTTTCTGAGCAAGCTCACTGTTTGGACCCCATAGGAAGCACTGTAGAGTAGAAGAGTGCTCTTTTCTCAAAAGCAGAGTGTGTTTTCTGTAAGGCGAGCTAGCGTTTGTTTCCCAGTCCTAAATGGTGTTGAATCACATGCAGTTTCTGGTCCTAAGAGCAAGAGTTGTTTTTTGGTAAGAAGAGTCACTATTGTGCTCCCATTTTCATACACAGGGCAAATAGCACTGGCGTCTGTTCCTAGCCTGTACACTGTATTGGACTGAAGAGGATCTATTGTTCTTGTCAGTTTCCTAAGCAGAGTTGACCTAGATATAGCCCGTGTGTGTAGGAAGCACAGTTCTTTTGTTCTGAGCAAGCTCACTGTTCTGGCCCTATAGGAAACCCAATAGAGTAGAAGAGTGCTCTTTTCTCAAAAGCAGAGTGTGTTTCTTGTAAGGCGACCTAGCTTTTATTTCCCAGTCCAAAATGGAGTTGAATAACATGCAGTTTCTGGTTTTTCGAGCAAGATTTGTTTTCTGATAAGAAGAGTAACTTTTGTGCTCCCATTGTCATACACAGTGCAAATAGCACTCGCAGGTGTTGCCAGCAAGTACAGTGTATTGGACTGAAGAAGAGCTACTGTTCTTGTCAGTTTCCTAAGCATAGTTGAACTAGATATGGCCCGTGTGTAGGAAGCACAGTTCTTTTGTTCTGAGCAAGCTCACTGTTCTGGCCCTATAGGAAACACAGTAGAGTAGAAGAGTGCTCTTTTCTCAAAAGCAGAGTGTGTTTCTTGTAAGGAGAGCTAGCGTTTGTTTCCCAGTCCTAAATGGAGTTGAATCACATGCAGTTGTTGGTTTCACGAGCAAGAGTTGTTTTCTGGTAAGGAAAGTCACTATTGCGCTCCCATTGCCATACACAGTACAAATAGCACTCGCGGCTGTTGCCAGCAAGTACAGTGTATTGGACTGAAGAAGAGCTACTGTTCTTGTCAGTTTCCTAAGCAGAGTTGAACTAGATATGGCCCGTGTGTAGGAAGCACAGTTCTTTTGTTCTGAACAAGCTCACTGTTCGGACCCAATAGGAAACACAGTAGAGTAGAAGAGTGCTCTTTTTTCAAAAGCAGAGTGTGTTTCTTGTAAGGCCAGCTAGCGTTTCTTTCCCAGTCCTAAATGAAGTTGAATCACATGCAGTTTCTGGTCCTATGAGCAAGAGTTGTTTTCTGGTAAGAAGAGTCACTATTGCGTTCCTATTGTCATTCACAGGGCAAATAGCACTGGCGCATGTTCCCAGCATGTACAGTGTATTGGACTGAAGAGGATCTTCTGTTCTTGTCAGTATCCTAAGCAGAGTTGAACTAGATATAGCACGTCTGTGTAGGAAGCACAGTTCTTTTTTTCTGAGCAAGCTCACTGTTCTGGCCCTATAGGAAACACATTAGAGTAGAAGAGTGCTCTTTTCTCAAAAGCAGAGTGTGTTTTTTGTAAGGCGAGCTAGCGTTTGTTTCCCAGTCCTAAATGGAGTTGAATCACATGCAGTTGTTAGTCCCACGAGCAAGAGTTGTTTTCTGGTAAGGAAAGTCACTATTGCGCTCACATTGCCATACACAGTGCAAATAGCACTCATGTCTATTGCCAGCAAGTACAGTGTATTGGACTGAAGAAGAGCTACTGTTCTTGTCAGTTTCCTAAGCACAGTTGAACTAGATATGGCCCGTTTGTGTAGGAAGCACAGTTCTTTTGTTCAGAGCAAGCTCACTGTTCGGACCCAATAGGAAACACAGTAGAGTAGAAGAGTGCTCTTTTCTCAAAAGCAGAGTGTGTTTCTTGTAAGGCAAGCTACCACTTGTTTCCCAGTCCTAAATGGTGTTGAATCACATGCAGTTTCTGGTCCTAAGAGCAAGAGTTGTTTTCTGGTAAGAAGAGTCACTATTGTGCTCCCATTGTCATACACAGAGTAAATAGCACTGGCGTCTGTTCCCAGCTTGTACACTGTATTGGACTGAAGAGGATCTTTTTTTCTTGTCAGTTTCCTAAGCAGAGTTGAACTGGATATAGCCGTGTGTGTAGGAAGCACAGTTCTTTTGTTCTGAGCAAGCTCACTGTTCTGGCCCTATAGGAAACACAGTAGAGTAGAAGAGTGCTCTTTTCTCAAAAGCAGAGTGTGTTTCTTGTAAGACGACCTAGCTTTTTTTTCCCAGTCCTAAATGGAGTTGAATCACATGCAGTTTATGGTTTTTCGAGCAAGAGTTGTTTTCTGGTAAGAAGAGTCACTATTGCGCTCACATTGTCATACATAGAGCAAATAGCACTCGTGTCGGTTTCCAGCAAGTACAGTGTATTGGACTGAAGAGGATCTACTGTTCTTGTCAGTTTCCTAAGCAGAGTTGAACTAGATATGGCCTGTGTGTGTAGGAAGCACAGTTCTTTTGTTCTGAGCAAGCTTACTGTTCAGAACCCATAGGAAACACAGTAGAGTAGAAGAGTGCTCTTTTCTCAAAAGCAGAGTGTGCTTCTTTTAAGGGGAGCTAGTGTTTGTTTTCCAGTCCTAAATGGAGTTGAATCCCATGCAGTTTCTGGTCCTATGAGCAAGAATTGTTTTCTGGTAAGAAGAGTCACTATTGTGCTCCCATTGTCATACACTGGGCTAATAGCACTGTCGTCTGTTCCCAGCATGTACAGTGTATTTGACTGAAGAGGATCTACTGTTCTTGTCAGTTTCCTAAGTAGAATTGAACTAGATATGGCCATGTGTGTAAGAAGCACAGTTCTTTTGTTCAGAGCAAGCTCACTGTTTGGACCTCATAGGAAACACAGTAGAGTAGAAGAGTGCTCTTTTCTCAAAAGCAGAGTGTGTTTCTTGTAAGGCGAGCTAGCATTTGTTTCCCAGTCCTAAATGGAGTTGAATCACATGCAGTTTCTTGTCCTACGACCAAGAGTTGTTATCTGGTAAGAAGAGTCACTATTGCGTTCCCATTGTCATTCACAGGGCAAATAGCACTTGTGTCTTTTCCCAGCATGTACAGTGTATTGGACTGAAGAGGATCTACTGTTCTTGTCAGTTTCCTAAGGAGAGTTGAACTAGATATGTCCCGTGTGTGTAGGAAGCACAATTATTTTATTCTGAGCAAGCTCACTGTTCTGGCCCTTTAGGAAACACAGTAGAGTAGAAGAGTATTCTTTTCTCAAAAGCAGAGTGTGTTTCTTGTAAGGAGAGCTAGCGTTTGTTTCCCAGTCCTAAATGGAGTTGAATCACATGCAGTTCTGGTCCCACGAGCAAGAGTTGTTTTCTGGTAAGGAAAGTCACTATTGCGCTCCCATTGCCATAAACAGTGCAAATAGCACTCGTGTCTTTTGCCATCAACTACAGTGTATTGGACAGAAGAGGAGCTACTGTTTTTGTCAGTTTCCTAAGCAGAGTTGAACTAGATATGGCCCGTGTGTGTAGGAAGCACAGTTCTTTTGTTCTGAGCAAGCTCACTGTTCGGACCCCATAGGAAACACTGTAGAGTAGAAGAGTGCTCTTTTCTCAAAAGCAGAGTGTGTTTTTTGTAAGGCGAGCTAGCGTTTGTTTCCCAGTCCTAAATGGTGTTGAATCACATGCAGTTTCTGGTCCTAAGAGCAAGAGTTGTTTTCTGGTAAGAAGAGTCACTATTGTGCTCCCATTTTCATACACAGGGCAAATAGCACTGGCGTCTGTTCCCAGCCTGTACACTGTATTGGACTGAAGAGGATCTATTGTTCTTGTCAGTTTCCTAAGCAGAGTTGAACTAGATATAGCCCGTGTGTGTAGGAAGCACAGTTCTTTTGTTCTGAGCAAGCTCACTGTTCTGGCCCTATAGGAAACCCAATAGAGTAGAAGAGTGCTCTTTTCTCAAAAGCAGAGTGTGTTTCTTGTAAGGCGACCTAGCTTTTTTTTCCCAGTCCAAAATGGAGTTGAATAACATGCAGTTTCTGGTTTTTCGAGCAAGAGTTGTTTTCTGATAAGAAGAGTAACTATTGCGCTCCCATTGGCATACACAAGGCAAATAGCACTGGCGACTGTTCCCAGCATGTACAGTGTATTGGACTGAGGAGGATCTACTGTTCTTGTCAGTTTCCTAAGCAAAATTGAACTAGATATGGCCGTGTGTGTAGGAAGCACAGTTCTTTTGTTCTGAGCAAGCTTACTGTTCAGACCCCATAAAAAACACAGTAGAGTAGAAGAGTGCTCTTTTCTCAAAAGCAGAGTGTGTTTCTTTTAAGGCGAGCTAGTGTTTGTTTCCCAGTCCTAAATGGAGTTGAATCCCATGCAGTTTCTGGTCCTATGAGCAAGAGTTGTTTTCTGGTAAGAAGAGTCACTATTGCGCTCCCATTGTCATACACAGGGCAAATAGCACTGGCGTCTGTTCCCAGCATGTACAGTGTATTGATCTGAAGTGGATCTACTGTTCTTGTCAGTTTCCTAAGCAGAATTGAACTAGATATGGCCGTGTGTGTAGGAAGCACAGTTCTTTTGTTCTGAGCAAGCTCACTGTTCGGACCCCATGGGAAACACAGTAGAGTAGAAGAGTGCCCTTTTCTCAAAAGCAGAGTGTGTTTCTTGTAAGGCGAGCTAGCGTTTGTTTCCCAGTCATAAATGGAGTTGAATCACATGAAGTTTCTGGTCCTACGAGCAAGAGTTTTTTCTGCTAAGAAGAGTCACTATTGCGCTCCCATTATCATACACAGGGCAAATACCACTGGCATCTGTTCCCAGCATGTACAGTGTATTGGACTGAAGAGTACTACTGTTCTTGTCAGTTTCCTAAGTAGAATTGAACTAGATATGGCCCTGTGTGTAGGAAGCACAGTTCTTTTGTTCAGAGCAAGCTCACTGTTCGCACCTCGTAGGAAACACAGTAGAGTAGAAGAGTGCTCTTTTCTCAAAAGCAGAATGTGTTTCTTGTAAGGCGAGCTAGCATTTGTTTCACAGTCCTAAATAGAGTTGAATCACATGCAGTTTCTGGTCCTTTGAGCAAGAGTTGTTTTCTGGTAAGAAGAGTCACTATTGCACTCCCATTTACTTACACAGGGCAAATAGCACTGGCGTCTGTTCACAGCATGTACAGTGTATTGGACTGAAGAGGATCTAATGTTCTTGTCAGTTTCCTAAGGAGAGTTGAACTAGATATGGCCCGTGTGTGTAGGAAGCACAGTTCTTTTTTTCTGAGCAAGCTCACTGTTCTGGCCCTATAGGAAACACAGTAGAGTAGAAGAGTGCTCTTTTCTCAAAAGCAGAGTGTGTTTCTTGTAAGGCGAGCTACTGTTTGTTTCCCAGTCCTAAATGGAGTTGAATCACATGCAGTTGTTGGTCCCAGGACCAAGAGTTGTTTTATGGTAAGGAAAGTCACTATTGCGCTCCCATTGCCATACGCAGTACAAATAGCACTGGCGTCTTTTGCCAGCAAGTACAGTGTATTGGACTGAAGAGGAGCTACTGTTCTTGTCAGTTTCCTAAGCAGAGTTGAACTAGATATTGCCCGTGTGTGTAGGAAGCACAGTTCTTTTGTTCTGAGCAAGCTCACTGTTCTGGCCCTATAGGAAACACAGAACAGTAGAAGAGTACTCTTTTCTCAAAAGCAGAGAGTGTTTCTTGTAAGGCGAGCTAGCATTTGTTTCCCAGTCCTAAATGGAGTTGAATCACATGCAGTTTGTGCTCCTACGAGCAAGAGTTGTTTTCTGGTAAGAAGAGTCACTATTGTGCTCCCTTTGTCATACACAAGGCAAATAGCACTGGCGTCTGTTCCCAGCATGCACAGTGTATTGGACTGAAGAGGATCTACTGTTCTTGTCAGTTTGCTAAGCAGAATTGAAATAGATATGGCCGTGTGTAGGAAGCACAGTTCTTTTGTTCTGAGCAAGCTCACTGTTCTGGCCCTATAGGAAACACAGTAGAGTAGATGAGTGATCTTTTCTCAAAAGCAGAGTGTGTTTCTTGTAAGGCGAGCTAGCGTTTGTTTCCCAGTCCTAAATGGCGTTGAATCACTTGCAGTTTCTGGTTCTATGAGCAAGAGTAGTTTTCTGGTAAGAAGAGTCACTATTGTGCTCACATTGTCATACATAGTGCAAATAGCACTCGTGTCTGTTCCCAGTATGTACAGTGTATTGGACTGAAGAGGATCTACTGTTCTTGTCAGTTTCCTAAGCAGAGTTGAACTAGATATGGCCCGTGTGTGTAGGAAGCACAGTTCTTTTGTTCTGAGCAAGCTCACTGTTCAGACCCCATAGGAAACACAGTAGAGTAGAAGAGTGCCCTTTTCTCAAAAGCAGAGTGTGTTTCTTGTAAGGCGAGCTAGCGTTTGTTTCCCAGTCCTAAGTGGAGTTGAATCACCTGAAGTTTCTGGTCCAACGAGCAAGAGTTTTTTCTGCTAAGAAGAGTCACTATTGCGCTCCCATTGTCATACACAGGGCAAATAGCACTGGCATCTGTTCCCAGCATGTACAGTGTATTGGACTGAAGAGGATCTACTGTTCTTGTCAGTTTCCTAAGTAGAGTTGAACTAGGTATATCCCGTGTGTGTAGGAAGCACAGTTCTTTTTTTCTGAGCAAGCTCACTGTTCTGGCCCTATAGGAAACACAGTAGAGTAGAAGAGTGCTCTTTTCTCAAAAGCAGAGTGTGTTTCTTGTAAGGCGAGCTACCGTTTGTTTCCCAGTCCTAAATGGAGTTGAATCACATGCAGTTGTTGGTCCCAGGAGCAAGAGTTGTTTTCTGGTAAGGAAAGTCACTATTGCGCTCCCATTGCCATACGCAGTACAAATAGCACTGCCGTCTGTTGCCAGCAAGTACAGTGTATTGGACTGAAGAGGAGCATCTGTTCTTGTCAGTTTCCTAAGCAGAGTTGAACTAGATATTGCCCGTGTGTGTAGGAAGCACAGTTCTTTTGTTCTGAGCAAGCTCACTGTTCGGACCCACTATGAGACACAGTAGACTAGAAGAGTGCTCTTTTCTCTAAAGCAGAGTGTTTTTCTTGAAAGGCGAGCTAGCATTTGTTTCCGAGTCCTAAATGGAGTTGAATCCCATGCAGTTTCTGGTACTATGAGCAAGAGATGTTTTCTGGTAAGGAAAGTCACTATTGTGCTGCCATTGTTATATACAGGACAAATAGCACTGGCATCTGTTGCGAGCAAGTACAGTGTATTGGACTGAAGAGGATCTACTGTTCTTGTCAGGTTCCTAAGCAGACTTGAACTAGATATGGCCCTGTGTGTAGGAAGCACAGTTTTTTTTGTTCTGAGCAAGCTCACTGTTCAAACCCCATATTAAACACTGTAGAGTAGAAGAGTGCTCTTTTCTCAAAAGCAGACTGTGTTTCTTGTAAGGCGAGCTAGCGTTTGTTTCCCAGTCCTAAATGGAGTTGAGTCACATGCAGTTTTTTGTCCTATGAGCAAGAGTTGTTTTCTGGTAAGAAGAGTCACTATTGTGCTCCAATTGCCCTACACAGTGCAAATAGCACTCGCGTCTGTTCCCAGCAAGTACAGTGTATTGGACTGAAGAGCATCTACTGTTCTTTTAAGTTTCCTAAGCAGAGTTGAACTAGATATGGCCCATGTGTGTAGGAAGCACAGTTCTTTAGTTCTGAGCAAGCTCATTGTTTGGACCCCATAGGAAACACAGTAGAGTAGAATAGTGATCTTTTCTCAAAATCAGAGAGTCTTTCTTGTAAGGCGAGCTAGTGTTTGTTTCCCAGTCCTAAATGGAGTTGAATCCCATGCACTTTCTCGTCCTATGAGCAAGAGTTGTTTTCTGCTAAGGAAAGTCCCTATTGCGCTCCCATTGCCATACACAGTGCAAATAGCACTCGCGTCTGTTCCCAGCAAGTACAGTGTATGGGACTGAAGAGGAGCTACTGTTCTTGTCAGTTTCCTAAGCAGAGTTGAACTAGATATGGCCCGTGTGTAGGAAGCACAGTTCTTTTGTTCTGAGCAAGCTCACTCTTCTGGCCCTATAGGAACACAGTAGAGTAGAAGAGTGCTCTTTTCTCTAAAGCAGAGTGTGTTTCTTGTAAGGCGAGCTAGCATTTGTTTCCCAGTCCTAAATGGAGTTGAATCACATGAAGTTTCTGGTCCTATGAGCAAGAGTTGTTTTATGGTAAGAATAGTCACTATTGCACTGCCTTTGCCATACACAGGACAAATAGCACTGGCGTCTGTTCCCAGCAAGTACAGTGTATTGGACTTAAGAGGATCTACTGTTCTTGTCAGGTTCCTAAGCAGAGTTGAACTAGATATGGCCCGTGTGTGTAGGAAGCACAGTTATTATGTTCTGAGCAAGCTCACTGTTCTGGCCCTATAGGAAACACAGTAGAGTAGAAGAGTGCTCTTTTCTCAAAAGCAGAGTGTGTTTCTTGTAAGGCAAGCTAGCGTTTTTTTCCCAGTCCTAAATGTAGTTGAATCCCATGCAGTTTCTGGTCCTTTGAGCAAGAGTTGTTTTCTGGTAAGGAAAGTCACTATTGTGCTCCCATTGCCATACACAGTAAATAGCACTCGCGTGTGATCCCAGGAAGTACAGTGTATCGGACTGAAGAGGAGCTACTGTTCTTGTCCATTTCCTAAGCAGAGTTGAACTAGATATGTCCCATGTGTGTAGGAAGCACAGTTCTTTTGTTGTGAGCAAGCTAACTGTTCGGAACCCATAGGAAACACAGTAGAGTAGATGAGTGCTCTTTTCTCAAAAGCAGAGTGTGTTTCCTGTAAGGCGAGGTAGCGTTTGTTTCCCAGTCCTAAATGGAGTTGAATCACATGCAGTTTCTGGTCCTACGATCAAGAGTTGTTTTCTGGTTAGGAAAGTCACTATTGCACTCCCATTGCCATACACAGTGCAAATAGCACTGGCGTCTGTGCCCAGCAAGTACAGTGTATCGGACTGAAGAGGAGCTACTGTTCTTGTCAGTTTCCTAAGCAGAGTTGAACTAGATATGGCCCGTGTGTGTAGGAAGCTCAGTTCTTATGTTCTGAGCAAGCTCACTGTTCTGGCCCTATAGGAAACACATTAGAGTAGAAGAGTGCTCTTTTCTCTAAAGCAGAGTGAGTTTCTTGTAAGGCAAGCTAGCGTTTGTTTCCCAGTCCTAAATGGAGTTGAATCACATGCAGTTTTTAGTCCTACGAGCAAGAGTTGTTTTCTGGTAAGAAGAGTCACTATTGTGCTCCCATTGTCACACACAGGGCAAATAGCACTGGCGTCTGTTGCCAGGATGTACAGTGTATTGGACTGAAGTGGATCTATTGATCTTGTCAGTTTCCTAAGCAGAATTGAACTAGATAGGGCCCGTGTGTGTAGGCAGCACAGTTCTTTTGTTCTGAGCAAGCTCACTGTTCTGGCCATATAGGAAACACAGTAGAGTAGATGAGTGCTCTTTTCTCAGAAGCAGAGTGTGTTTCTTGTAAGGCGAGCTAGCGTTTGTTTCCCAGTTCTAAAAGGAGTTGAATCACATGCAGTTTTTGGTCCTACCAGCAAGAGTTGTTTTCTGGTAAGAAGAGTAACTATTGTGCTCCCATTTCCATACACAGTGCAAATAGCACTCGCGTCTGTTCCCAGCAAGTACAGTGTATTGGACTGAAGAGGAGCTACGGTTCTAGTCAGTTTCCTATGCAGAGTTGAACTAGATAAGGCCCGTGTGTGTAGGAAGCACAGTTCTTTTGTTCTGAGCAAGCTCACTGTTTGGACCCCATAGAAAACACAGTACAGTAGATGAGTGCTCTTTTCTCAAAAGCAGAGTATGTTTCTTGTACGGCGAGCTAGCGTTTGTTTTCCAGTCCTAAATGGAGTTGAATCACATGCAGTTTTTGGTCCTACGAGCAAGAGTTGTTTTCTGGTAAGAAGAGTCACTATTGTGCTCCCATTGTCACACACAGGGCAAATAGCACTGGCGTCTGTTGCCAGCATGTACAGTGTATTGGACTGAAGTGGATCTATTGATCTTGTCAGTTTCCTAAGCAGAATTGAACTAGATAGGGCCCGTGTGTGTAGGCAGCACAGTTCTTTTGTTCTGAGCAAGCTCACTGTTCTGGCCATATAGGAAAAACAGTAGAGTAGATGAGTGCTCTTTTCTCAGAAGCAGAGTGTGTTTCTTGTAAGGCGAGCTAGCGTTTGTTTCCCAGTTCTAAAAGGAGTTGAATCACATGCAGTTTTTGGTCCTACCAGCAAGAGTTGTTTTCTGGTAAGAAGAGTAACTATTGTGCTCCCATTTCCATACACAGTGCAAATAGCACTGGTGTCTGTTCCCAGCAATTACAGTGTATTGGACTGAGGAGGAGCTACTGTTCTTGTCAGTTTCCTAAGCAGAGTTGAACTAGATATGGCCCGTGTGTGTAGGAAGCACAGTTCTTTTGTTGTGAGCAAGCTCACTGTTCGCACACCATAGGAAACACAGTAGAGTAGAACAGTGCTCTTTTTTCAAATGCAGGGTGTGTTTCTTTAAGGCAATCGAGCCTTTGTTTCCCCAGTCCTAAATAGAGTTGAAATACACATGCAGTTTCTGGTCCTAGGAGCAAGAGTTGTTTTCTGGTAAGAAGAGTCACTATTCCGCTCCCGTTGCCATACACAGTACAAATAGCACTCGCGTCTGTTCTCAGCAATACAGTGTATTGGACTCAAGAGGAGCTACTGTTCTTGTCACTTTCCTAAAAAGAGTTGAACTAGGTATGGCCCGAGTGTGTAGGTAGCACAGTTCTTTTGTTCTGAGCAAGATCACTGTTCGGACCCCATAGGAAACACAGTAAAGACAAGAGTGCTCTTTTCTCAAAAGCAGAGTGTGTTTCTTGTAAAGCGAGCTAGTGTTTTTTTTCCCAGTCCTAAATGGAGTTGAATCACATGCAGTTTCTTGTCCTACGAGCAAGAGTTGTTTTCTGGTAAGAAGAGTCACTATTGCGCTCCCATTGCCATACACAGTGCAAATAGCACACGCGTCTGTTCCCAGCAAGTTACAGTGTATTGGACTGAAGTGGAGCTTCTGTTCTTGTCAGTTTCCTAAGCAGAATTGAACTAGATATGGCCGTGTGTGTAGGAAGCACACTTCTTTTGTTCTGAGCAAGCTCACTGTTTGGACCCCATAGGAAACACAGTAGAGTAGAAGAGTGATCTTTTCTCAAAAGCAGAGTGTGTTTCTTGTAAGGCGAGCTAGCGTTTATTTCCCAGTTCTAAATGGAGTTGAATCACATGCAGTTTTCGGACCTATGAGCAAGAGTTGTTTTCTGGTAAGGAAAGTCACTATTGAGCTCCCATTGCCATACACAGTGCAAATAGCACTAGCGTCTCTTCCCAGCGAGTACAGTGTATTGGACTGAATAGGATCTACTGTTCTTGTCAGGTTCCTAAGCAGAGTTGAACTACATATGGTCCGTGTGTGTAGGAAGCACAGTTCTTTTGTTCTGAGCAAGCTCACTGTTCTGGCCCTATAGGAAAAACAGTAGAGTAGAAGAGTGCTCTTTTCTCTAAAGCAGAGGGTGTTTCTTGTAAGGCGAGCTAGCGTTTGTTTCCCAGTCAGAAATGGAGTTGAATCACATGCAGTTTGTGGTCCTATGAGCAAGAGTTGTTTTCTTGTAAGAAGAGTCACTATTGTGCTCCCATTGTCATACACAGGGCAAATAGCACTGGCGTCTGTTCCCAGCAAGTACAGTGTATTGGACTGAAGAGGATCTACTGTTCTTTCAGTTTCCTAAGCAGAATTGAAATAGATATGGCCTGTGTGTGTAGTCAGCACAGTTCATTGTTCTGAGAAAGCTCACTGTACTGGCCCTATAAAAAGCACAGTAGAGTAGAAGAGTGCTCTTTTCTCAAAAGCAGAGTGTGTTTCTTGTAAGGCGAGCTAGCGTTTGTTTCCCAGTCCTAAATGGTGTTGAATCACATGCAGTTTTTGGTCCTACGAGCAAGAGTTGTTTTCTGGTAAGGAAATTCACTATTGTGCTCCCATTGCCATACACAGTGCAAATAGCACTCGCGTCTGTTCACAGTGAGTACAGTGTATTGGACTGACGGGGAGCTCTTTTCTTGTCAGTTTCCTAAGCAGAGTTGAACTAGATATGGCCCGTGTGTGTAGGAAGCACAGTTCTTTTGTTCTGAGCAAGCTCACTGTTCGGAACAATTAGGAAACACAGTAGAGTAGAAGAGTGCTCTTTTCTCAAAAGCAGAGTGTGTTTCTTGTAAGGCGAGCTAGTGTTTGTTTCCCAGTCAGAAATGGAGTTGAATGCCATGCAGTTTCTGGTCCTACTAGCAAGAGTTGTTTTCTGTTAAGAAGAGTCACTATTGAGCTCCCATTGCCATACACAGTGCACATAGCACTGGCGTCTGTTCTCAGCAAGTACAGTGTATTGGACTGAAGAGGAGCTACTGTTCTTGTCAGTTTCCTAAGCAGAGTTGAACTAGATATGGCCCGTGTGTGTAGGAAGCAAAGTTCTTTTGTTCTGAGCTAGTTCACTGTTCGGATCTCTTAGGAAAAACTGTAGAGTAGAAGAGTACTCTTTTCTCAAAAGCAGAGTGTGTTTCTTGTAAGTGGAGCTAGCGTTTGTTTCCCAGACTTAAATGGAGTTGAATTCCATGCAGTTTCTAGTCCTACGAGCAAGAGTTGTTTTCTGGCAAAAGAGTCACTATTGAGCTCCGATTGCCATACACAGTGCAAATAGCACTGTTGTCTGTTTCCAGCAAGTACAGTGTATTGGACTGAAGAGGAGCTACTGTTCTTGTCAGTTTCCTAAGCAGAGTTGAACTAGATATGACCCCTGTGTGTGGGAACCACAGTTCTTTTGTTCTGAGCAAGCTCACTGTTCGGACCCCATAGAAAACACAATAGAGTAGAAGAGTGCTCTTTTCTCAAAAGCAGATTGTGTTTCTTGTAAGGCGAGCTAGCGTTTGTTTCACAATCCTAAATGGAGTTGAATCACATGCAGTTTCGGGTCCTAAGAGCAAGAGTTGTTTTCTGGTAAGAAGATTCACTATTGCGCTCCCATTGTCATACACAGGGCAAATATCACTGGCGTCTGTTCCCAGCAAGTACAGTGTAATGGACTGAAGAGGATCTACTGTTCTTGTCAGTTACCTAAGCAGAGTTGAAATAGATATGGCCCGTGTGTGTAGTCAGCACAGTTCTTTTGTTCTGAGCAAGCTCACTGTTCTGGCCCTATAGGAAACACAGGAAAGTAGAAGAGTGCTCTTTTCTCAAAAGCAGAGTGTGTTTCTTGTAAGGCTAGCTAGCATTTGTTTCCCAGTCCTAAATGGAATTGAATCACATGCAGTTTCTGGTGCTACAAGCAAGAGCTGTTTTCTGGTAAGAAGAGTCACTATTGTGCTCCCATTGTCATATACAGGGCAAATAAAACTGGCGTCTGTTCCCAGCAAGTACAGTGTATTGGACTGACGAGGATCTACTGTTCTTGTCAGTTTTCTAAGCAGAATTCAACTAGATATGGCCCGTGTGTGTAGGAAGCACAGTTGTTTTGTTCTGAGCAAGATCACTGTTCGGACCCCATAGGAAACACAGTAGAATAGAAGAGTGCTCTTTTCTCAAAAGCAGAGTGTATTTCTTGTAAAGAGAGATAGTGTTTTTTTCCCAGTCCTAAATGGAGTTGAATCACATGCAGTTTCGGGTCCTACGAGCAAGAGTTTTTTCTGGTAAGAGGAGTCACTATTGGTCTCCCATTGTCATACACAGGGCAAATAGCAATGGCGTCTGTTCCCAGCATGTACAGTTTATTGGAGTGAAGAGGATCTACTGTTCTTGTCAGGTTCCTAAGCAGAGTTGAACTAGATATGGTCAGTGTGTAGGAAGCACCGTTCAGTTGTTCTGAGCAAGCTCACTGTTCTGGCCCTATAGGAAAAACAGTAGAGTAGAAGAGTGCTCTTTTCTCAAAAGCAGAGTGTGTTTCTTGTAAGGCAAGCTAGCGTTTTTTTCCCAGTCCTAAATGGAGTTGAATCACATGCAGTTGTTGGTCCCAGGAGCAAGAGTTGTTTTCTGGTAAGGAAAGTCACTATTGTGCTCCCATTGACAAACACAGTGCAAATAGCACTCGCGTCTGTTCCCAGCAAGTACAGTGTATTGGACTGAAGAGGAGCTACTGTTCTTGTCAGTTTCCTAAGCAGAGTTGAATTAGATATGGCCCGTGTGTGTAGGAAGCACAATTCTTTTGTTCTGAGCAAGCTCACTGTTCAGACCCCATAGGAAACACAGTAGAGTAGAAGAGTGCTCTTTTCTCAAAAGCAGAGTGTGTTTCTTGTAAGGAAAGCCAGTGTTTCTTTCCCAGACAGAAATGGAGTTGAATCCCATGCCGTTTCTGGTCCTACGAGCAAGAGTTGTTTTCTGATAAGAAGAGTCACTATTGCGCTCCCATTGCCATACACAGTGCAAATAGCACATGCGTCTGTTCCCAGCAAGTACAGTGTATTGGACTGAAGCGTAGCTACTGTTCTTGTCAGTTTCCTAAGCAGAATTGAACTAGATATGGGCGTGTGTGTAGGAAGCACACTTCTTTTGTTCTGAGCAAGCTCACTGTTTGGACCCCATAGGAAACACAGTAGAGTAGAAGAGTGATCTTTTCTCAAAAGCAGAGTGTGTTTCTTGTAAGGCGAGCTAGCGTTTATTTCCCAGTTCTAAATGGAGTTGAATCACATGCAGTTTTCGGACCTATGAGCAAGAGTTGTTTTCTGGTAAGGAAAGTCACTATTGAGCTCCCATTGCCATACACAGTGCAAATAGCACTAGCGTCTCTTCCCAGCGAGTACAGTGTATTGGACTGAATAGGATCTACTGTTCTTGTCAGGTTCCTAAGCAGAGTTGAACTACATATGGTCCGTGTGTGTAGGAAGCACAGTTCTTTTGTTCTGAGCAAGCTCACTGTTCTGGCCCTATAGGAAAAACAGTAGAGTAGAAGAGTGCTCTTTTCTCTAAAGCAGAGGGTGTTTCTTGTAAGGCGAGCTAGCGTTTGTTTCCCAGTCAGAAATGGAGTTGAATCACATGCAGTTTGTGGTCCTATGAGCAAGAGTTGTTTTCTTGTAAGAAGAGTCACTATTGTGCTCCCATTGTCATACACAGGGCAAATAGCACTGGCGTCTGTTCCCAGCAAGTACAGTGTATTGGACTGAAGAGGATCTACTGTTCTTTCAGTTTCCTAAGCAGAATTGAAATAGATATGGCCTGTGTGTGTAGTCAGCACAGTTCATTGTTCTGAGAAAGCTCACTGTACTGGCCCTATAAAAAGCACAGTAGAGTAGAAGAGTGCTCTTTTCTCAAAAGCAGAGTGTGTTTCTTGTAAGGCGAGCTAGCGTTTGTTTCCCAGTCCTAAATGGTGTTGAATCACATGCAGTTTTTGGTCCTACGAGCAAGAGTTGTTTTCTGGTAAGGAAATTCACTATTGTGCTCCCATTGCCATACACAGTGCAAATAGCACTCGCGTCTGTTCACAGTGAGTACAGTGTATTGGACTGACGGGGAGCTCTTTTCTTGTCAGTTTCCTAAGCAGAGTTGAACTAGATATGGCCCGTGTGTGTAGGAAGCACAGTTCTTTTGTTCTGAGCAAGCTCACTGTTCGGAACAATTAGGAAACACAGTAGAGTAGAAGAGTGCTCTTTTCTCAAAAGCAGAGTGTGTTTCTTGTAAGGCGAGCTAGTGTTTGTTTCCCAGTCAGAAATGGAGTTGAATGCCATGCAGTTTCTGGTCCTACTAGCAAGAGTTGTTTTCTGTTAAGAAGAGTCACTATTGAGCTCCCATTGCCATACACAGTGCACATAGCACTGGCGTCTGTTCTCAGCAAGTACAGTGTATTGGACTGAAGAGGAGCTACTGTTCTTGTCAGTTTCCTAAGCAGAGTTGAACTAGATATGGCCCGTGTGTGTAGGAAGCAAAGTTCTTTTGTTCTGAGCTAGTTCACTGTTCGGATCTCTTAGGAAAAACTGTAGAGTAGAAGAGTACTCTTTTCTCAAAAGCAGAGTGTGTTTCTTGTAAGTGGAGCTAGCGTTTGTTTCCCAGACTTAAATGGAGTTGAATTCCATGCAGTTTCTAGTCCTACGAGCAAGAGTTGTTTTCTGGCAAAAGAGTCACTATTGAGCTCCGATTGCCATACACAGTGCAAATAGCACTGTTGTCTGTTTCCAGCAAGTACAGTGTATTGGACTGAAGAGGAGCTACTGTTCTTGTCAGTTTCCTAAGCAGAGTTGAACTAGATATGACCCCTGTGTGTGGGAACCACAGTTCTTTTGTTCTGAGCAAGCTCACTGTTCGGACCCCATAGAAAACACAATAGAGTAGAAGAGTGCTCTTTTCTCAAAAGCAGATTGTGTTTCTTGTAAGGCGAGCTAGCGTTTGTTTCACAATCCTAAATGGAGTTGAATCACATGCAGTTTCGGGTCCTAAGAGCAAGAGTTGTTTTCTGGTAAGAAGATTCACTATTGCGCTCCCATTGTCATACACAGGGCAAATATCACTGGCGTCTGTTCCCAGCAAGTACAGTGTAATGGACTGAAGAGGATCTACTGTTCTTGTCAGTTACCTAAGCAGAGTTGAAATAGATATGGCCCGTGTGTGTAGTCAGCACAGTTCTTTTGTTCTGAGCAAGCTCACTGTTCTGGCCCTATAGGAAACACAGGAAAGTAGAAGAGTGCTCTTTTCTCAAAAGCAGAGTGTGTTTCTTGTAAGGCTAGCTAGCATTTGTTTCCCAGTCCTAAATGGAATTGAATCACATGCAGTTTCTGGTGCTACAAGCAAGAGCTGTTTTCTGGTAAGAAGAGTCACTATTGTGCTCCCATTGTCATATACAGGGCAAATAAAACTGGCGTCTGTTCCCAGCAAGTACAGTGTATTGGACTGACGAGGATCTACTGTTCTTGTCAGTTTTCTAAGCAGAATTCAACTAGATATGGCCCGTGTGTGTAGGAAGCACAGTTGTTTTGTTCTGAGCAAGATCACTGTTCGGACCCCATAGGAAACACAGTAGAATAGAAGAGTGCTCTTTTCTCAAAAGCAGAGTGTATTTCTTGTAAAGAGAGATAGTGTTTTTTTCCCAGTCCTAAATGGAGTTGAATCACATGCAGTTTCGGGTCCTACGAGCAAGAGTTTTTTCTGGTAAGAGGAGTCACTATTGGTCTCCCATTGTCATACACAGGGCAAATAGCAATGGCGTCTGTTCCCAGCATGTACAGTTTATTGGAGTGAAGAGGATCTACTGTTCTTGTCAGGTTCCTAAGCAGAGTTGAACTAGATATGGTCAGTGTGTAGGAAGCACCGTTCAGTTGTTCTGAGCAAGCTCACTGTTCTGGCCCTATAGGAAACACAGTAGAGTAGAAGAGTGCTCTTTTCTCAAAAGCAGAGTGTGTTTCTTGTAAGGCAAGCTAGCGTTTTTTTCCCAGTCCTAAATGGAGTTGAATCACATGCAGTTGTTGGTCCCAGGAGCAAGAGTTGTTTTCTGGTAAGGAAAGTCACTATTGTGCTCCCATTGACAAACACAGTGCAAATAGCACTCGCGTCTGTTCCCAGCAAGTACAGTGTATTGGACTGAAGAGGAGCTACTGTTCTTGTCAGTTTCCTAAGCAGAGTTGAATTAGATATGGCCCGTGTGTGTAGGAAGCACAATTCTTTTGTTCTGAGCAAGCTCACTGTTCAGACCCCATAGGAAACACAGTAGAGTAGAAGAGTGCTCTTTTCTCAAAAGCAGAGTGTGTTTCTTGTAAGGAAAGCCAGTGTTTCTTTCCCAGACAGAAATGGAGTTGAATCCCATGCCGTTTCTGGTCCTACGAGCAAGAGTTGTTTTCTGATAAGAAGAGTCACTATTGCGCTCCCATTGCCATACACAGTGCAAATAGCACATGCGTTTGTTCCCAGCAAGTACAGTGTATTGGACTGAAGCGTAGCTACTGTTCTTGTCAGTTTCCTAAGCAGAATTGAACTAGATATGGGCGTGTGTGTAGGAAGCGCAGTTCTTTTGTTCTGAGCAAGCTCACTGTTTGGACCACATAGGAAACACAGTAGAGTAGAAGAGTCCTCTTTACTCAAAAGCAGAATGTGTTTCTTGTAAGGCGAGCTAGAGTTTATTTCCCAGTTCTAAATGGAGTTGAATCACATGCAGTTTTCGGTCCTATGAGCAAGAGTTTTTTTCTGGTAAGGATAGGCTATTGCTCTCCCATTGCCATACACAGTGCAAATAGCACTCGCGTAGCTTCACAACGAGTACAGTGTATTGGACTGAGGAGGATCTACTGTTCTTGTCAGGTTCCTAAGCAGAGTTGAACTAGATATCGTCCATGTGTGTAGGAAGCACAGTTTTCTTGTTCTGAGCAAGCTCACTGTTCTGGCCCTATAGGAAACACAGTAGAGTAGAAGAGTGCTCTTTTCTCAAAAGCAGAGTGTTTTTCTTGTAAGGCGAGCTAGCGTTTGTTTCCCAGTCAGAAATGGAGTTGAATCACATGCAGTTTGTGGTCCTATGAGCAAGAGTTGCTTTCTTGTAAAAAGAGTCACTATTGTGCTCCCATTGTCATACACAGGGCAAATAGCACTGAGGTCTGTTCCCAGCAATTACAGTGTATTGGACTGAAGAGGATCTACTGTTCTTGTCAGTTTCCTAAGCAGAGTTGAACTAGATATTGCCCGTGTGGGTAGGAAGCACAGTTCTTTTGTTCTGAGCAAGCAAACTGTTCTGGCCCTATAGGAAACACTGTAGAGTAGAAGAGCACTCTTTTCTCAAAAGCAGAGTGTGTTTCTTGTAAGGCAAGCTAGTGTTTGTTTCCCAGTCAGAAATGGAGTTGAATCCCATGCAGTTTCTGCTCCTAGGAGCAAGAGTTTTTTTTCTGGTAAGGAAAGTCACTATTGTGCTTCCATTGCCTTACACTGTGCAAATACCACACGCGTCTGCTTCCAGCAAGTACCGTGTATTGGACTGAAGAGGATCTACTGTTCTTGTCAGTTTCCTAAGCAGAGTTGAACTAGATATGGCCCGTGTGTGTACAAAGCACAGTTCGTTTGTTCTGAGCAAGCTCACTGTTCGGAATAATTAGGAAACACAGTAGAGTAGAAGAGTGCTCTTTTCTCAAAAGCAGAGTGTGTTTCTTGTAAGGCGAGCTAGTGTTTGTTTCCCAGTCAGAAATGGAGTTGAATGCCATGCAGTTTCTGGTCCTACTAGCAAGAGTTGTTTTCTGTTAAGAAGAGTCACTATTGAGCTCCCATTGCCATACACAGTGCACATAGCACTAGCGTCTGTTCTCAGCAAGTACAGTGTATTGGACTGAAGAGGAGCTACTGTTCTTGTCAGTTTCCTAAGCAGAGTTGAACTAGATATGGCCCGTGTGTATAGGAAGCAAATTTCTTTTGTTCTGAGCTAGTTCACTGTTCGGATCCCTTAGGAAAAACTGTAGAGTAGAAGAGTACTCTTTTCTCAAAAGCAGAGCGTGTTTCTTGTAAGTCGAGCTAGCGTTTGTTTCCCAGACCTAAATGGAGTTGAATCCCATGCAGTTTCTAGTCCTACAAGCAAGAGTTGTTTTCTGGCAAAAGAGTCACTATTGAGCTGCGATTGCCATACACAGTGCAAATAGCACTCCCGTCTGTTCCCAGCAAGTACAGTGTATTGGACTGAAGAGGAGCTACTGTTCTTGTCAGTTTCCTAAGCAGAGTTGAACTAGATATGGCCCCTGTGTGTCGGAACCACAGTTCTTTTGTTCTGAGCAAGCTCACTGTTCGGACCCCATAGAGAACACAATAGAGTAGAAGAGTGCTCTTTTCTCAAAAGCAGATTGTGTTTCTTGTAAGGCGAGCTAGCGTTTGTTTCACAGTCCTAAATGGAGTTGAATCACATGCAGTTTTGGGTCCTAAGAGCAAGAGTTGTTTTCTGGTAAGAAGATTCACTATTGCGCTCCCTAGTCATACACAGGGCAAATATCACTGGCGTCTGTTCCCAGCAAGTACAGTGTATTGGACTGAAGAGGATCTACTGTTCTTGTCAGTTACCTAAGCAGAATTGATATAGATATGGCCCGTGTGTGTAGTCAGCACAGTTCTTTTGTTCTGAGCAAGCTCACTGTTCTGGCCCTATATTAAACACAGGAAAGTAGAAGAGTGCTCTTTTCTCAAAAGCAGAGTGTGTTTCTTGTAAGGCGAGCTAGCGTTTGTTTCCCAGTCCTAAATGGAATTGAATCACATGCAGTTTCTGGTGCCACAAGCACGAGCTGTTTTCTGGTAAGAAGAGTCACTATTGTGCTCCCATTGTCATATACAGGGCAAATAAAATTGGCGTCTGTTCCCAGCAAGTACAGTGTATTGGACTGAAGAGGATCTACTGTTCTTGTCAGTTTTCTAAGCAGAATTCAACTAGATATGGCCCGTGTGTGTAGGAAGCACAGTTCTTTTTTCTGAGCAAGATCACTGTTCGGACCCCATAGGAAACACAGTAGAGTAGAAGAGTGCTCTTTTCTCAAAAGCAGAGTGTGTTTCTTGTAAAGCGAGCTAGTGTTTTTTTCCCAGTCCTAAATGGAGTTGAATCACATGCAGTTTCGGTTCCTACGAGCAAGAGATTTTTCTGGTAAGAGGAGTCACTATTGCGCTCCCATTGTCATACACAGGGCAAATAGCAATGGCGTCTGTTCCCAGCATGTACAGTGTATTGGACTGAAGAGGAGCTACTGTTCTTGTCAGTTTCCTAAGCAGAGTTGAATTAGATATGGCCCGTGTGTGTAGGAAGCACAGTTCTTTTGTTTTGAGCAAGCTCACTGTTCAGACCCCATAGGAAACACAGTAGAGTAGAAGAGTGCACTTTTCTCAAAAGCAGAGTGTGTTTCTTGTAAGGAAAGCTAGTGTTTGTTTCCCAGACAGAAATGGAGTTGAATCCCATGTAGTTTCTGGTCCTACGAGCAAGAGTTGTTTTCTGATAAGAAGAGTCACTATTGCGCTCCCCTTGCCATACAAAGTGCAAATAGCACATGCGTCTGTTCCCAGCAAGTACAGTGTATTGGACTGAAGAGGAGCTACTGTTCTTGTCACTTTCCTAAGCAGAATTGAACTAGATATGGCCGTGTGTGTAGGAAGCGCAGTTCTTTTGTTCTGAGCAAGCTCATTTTTTGGAACAATTAGGAAACACAGTAGAGTAGAAGAGTGCTCTTTTCTCAAAAGTAGAGTGTGCTTCTTGTAAGGCAAGCTAGCATTGGTTTCCCAGTCAGAAATGGAGTTGAATCACATGCAGTTTGTGGTCCTATGAGCAAGAGTTGTTTTCTTGTAAGAAGAGTCACTATTGTGCTCCCATTTTCATACACAGGGCAAATAGCACTGGCGTCTGTTCCCAGCAAGTACAGTGTATTGGACTGAAGAGGATCTACTGTTCTTGTCAGTTTCCTAAGCAGAATTGAAATAGATATGGTCTGTGTGTGTAGTCAGCACAGTTCATTGTTCTGAGCAAGCTCACTGTACTGGCCCTATAAAAAGCACAGTAGAGTAGAAGAGTGATCTTTTCTCAAAAGCAGAGTGTGTTTCTTGTAACGCGAGCTAGCGTTTGATTCCCAGTCCTAAATGGAGTTGAATCACATGCAGTTTTTGGTCCTATGAGCAAGAGTTGTTTTCTGGTAAGGAAAGTCACTATTGTGCTCCCATTGCCATACACAGTGCAAATAGCACTCGCGTCTGTTCACAGTGAGTACAGTGTATTGGACTGACGGGGAGCTCTTTTCTTGTCAGTTTCCTAAGCAGAGTTGAACTAGATATGGCCCGTGTGTGTAGGAAGCACAGTTATTTTGTTCTGAGCAAGCTCACTGTTCGGACCCCATAGGAAACACTGTAGATTAGAAGGGCGCTCTTTTCTCAAAAGCAGAGTGTGTTTCTTGTAAGGCGAGCTAGTGTTTGTTTCCCAGACAGAAATGGAGTTGAAACCCATGCAGTTTCTCGTCCTACGAGCAAGAGTTTTTTTCTGGTAAGGAAAGTCACTATTGCGCTTCCATTGCCATACACTGTGCAAATACCTCACGCGTCTGCTTCCAGCAAGTACCGTGTATTGGACTGAAGAGGATCTACTGTTCTTGTCAGTTTCCTAAGCAGAGTTGCACTAGATATGGCCCGTGTGTGTACAAAGCACAGTTCTTTTGTTCTGAGCAAGCTCACTTTTCGGAACAATTAGGAAACACAGTAGAGTAGAAGAGTGCTCTTTTCTCAAAAGCAGAGTGTGTTTCTTGTAAGGCGAGCTAGTGTTTGTTTCCCAGTCATAAATGGAGTTGAATGCCATGCAGTTTCTGGTCCTACTAGCAAGAGTTGTTTTCTGTTAAGAAGAGTCACTATTGAGCTCCCATTGCCATACATAGTGCAAATAGCACTCGCGTCTGTTCTCAGCAAGTACAGTGTATTGGACTGAAGAGGAGCTACTGTTCTTGTCAGTTTCCTAAGCAGAGTTGAACTAGATATGGCCCGTGTGTGTAGGAAGCACAGTTCTTTTGTTCTGAGCTAGTTCACTGTTCGGATCCCTTAGGAAAAACAGTAGAGTAGAAGAGTACTCTTTTCTCAAAAGCAGAGTGTGTTTCTTGTAAGTCGAGCTAGCGTTTGTTTCCCAGACCTAAGTGGAGTTGAATCCCATGCAGTTTCTAGTCCTACGAGCAAGAGTTGTTTTCTGGCAAAAGAGTCACTATTGAGCTGCGATGGCCATACACAGTGCAAATAGCACTCGCGTCTGTTCTCAGCAAGTACAGTGTATTGGACTGAATAGGAGCTACTGTTCTTGTCAGTTTCCTAAGCAGAGTTGAATTAGATATTGCCCGTGTGTGTAGGAAGCACAGTTTTTTGTTCTGAGCAAGCTCACTGTTCAGACCCCATAGGAAACACAGTAGAGTAGAAGAGTGCTCTTTTCTCAAAAGCAGAGTGTGTTTCTTGTAAGGAAAGCCAGTGTTTGTTTCCCAGCCAGAAATGGAGTTGAATCCCATGCAGTTTCTGGTCCTACGAGCAAGAGTTGTTTTCTGATAAGAAGTGTCACTATTGCACACCCATTGCCATACACAGTGCAAATCGCACATGCGTCTGTTCCCAGCAAGTACAGTGTATTGGACTGAAGAGGAGCTACTGTTCTTGTCAGTTTCCTAAGCAGAATTGAACTACATATGGCCGTGTGTGTAGGAAACGCAATTCTTTTGTTCTGAGCAAGCTCACTGTTTGGACCACATAGGAAACACAGTAGAGTAGAAGAGTGCTCTTTTCTCAAAAGCAGAGTGTGTTTCTTGTAAGGCGAGCTAGCGTTTATTTCCCAGTTCTAAATGGAGTTGAATCACATGCAGTTTTTGTTCCTATGAGCAAGAGTTGTTTTCTGGTAAGGATAGGCTATTGAGCTCCCATTGCCATACACAGTGCAAATAGCACTCTCGTCTGTTCACAGCGAGTACAGAGTATTGGACTGAGGAGGATCTACTGTTCTTGTCAGGTTCCTGAGCAGAGTTGAACTAGATATCGTCCATGTGTGTAGGAAGCACAGTTCTTTTGTTCTGAGCAAGCTCACTATACTGGCCATATAGGAAATACAGTAGAGTAGAAGAGTGCTCTTTTCTCAAAAGCAGAGTGTGTTTCTTGTAAGGCGTGCTAGCGTTTGTTTCTCAGTCCTAAATGGAGTTAAATCACATGCAGTTTTTGGTCCTACGAGCAAGAGTTGCTTTCTGGTAAGGAAAGTCACTATTGCGCTCCCATTGCCATACACAGTGCAAATAGCACACGCGTCTGTTCCCAGCAAGTACAGTATATTGGACTGAAGAGGAGCTACCGTTCTTGTCAGTATCCTAAGCAGAATTGAAATAGATATGGCCTGTGTGTGTAGTCAGCACAGTTCATTGTTCTGAGCAAGCTCACTGTACTGGCCCTATAAAAAGCACAGTAGAGTAGAAGAGTGCTCTTTTCTCATAAGTAGAGTGTGTTTCTTGTAAGGCTAGCTAGCGTTTGATTCCCAGTCCTAAATGGAGTTGAATCACATGCAGTTTTTGGTCCTACGAGCAAGAGTTGTTTTCTGGTAAGGAAAGTCACTATTGTGCTCCCATTGCCATACACAGTGCAAATAGCACTCGCGTCTGTTCACAGTGAGTACAGTGTATTGGACTGAAGAGGAGCTCTTTTCTTGTCAGTTTCCTAAGCAGAGTTGTACTAGATATTGCCCGTGTGTTTAGGAAGCACAGTTCTTTTGTTCTGAGCAAGCTCACTGTTCGGACCACATAGGAAACACTGTAGAGTAGAAGAGTGCTCTTTTCTCAAAAGCAGAGTGTGTTTCTTGTAAGGCGAGCTAGTGTTTGTTTCCCAGTCAGAAATGGAATTGAATCCCATGCAGTTTCTGGTCCTATGAGCAAGAGATTTTTTCTGGTAAGGAAAGTCACTATTGCGCTTCCATTGCCATACACTGTGCAAATACCACACGCGTCTGCTTCCAGCAAGTAACGTGTATTGGAATGAAGAGGATCTACTGTTCTTGTCAGTTTCCTAAGCAGAGTTGAACCAAATATGAACCGTGTGTGTACAAAGCACAGTTCTTTTGTTCTGAGCAAGCTCACTGTTCGGAACAATTAGGAAACACAGTAGAGTAGAAGAGTGCTCTTTTCTCAAAAGCAGAGTGTGTTTCTTGTAAGGCGAGCTAGTGTTTGTTTCCCAGTCATAAATGGAGTTGAATCCCATGCAGTTTCTGGTCCTACGAGCAAGAGATTTTTTCTGGTAAGGAAAGTCACTATTGCGCTTCCATTGCCATACACTGTGCAAATACCTCACGCGTCTGCTTCCAGCAAGTAACGTGTATTGGACTGAAGAGTATCTACTGTTGTTGTCAGTTTCCTAAGGAGAGTTGAACCAAATATAGACCGTGGGTGTACAAAGCACAGTTCTTTTGTTCTGAGCAAGCTCACTCTTCGGAACAATTAGGAAACACAGTAGAGTAGAAGAGTGCCCTTTTCTCAAAAGCTGAGTGTGTTTCTTGTAAGGCGAGCTAGTGTTTGTTTCTCAGTCAGAAGTGGAGTTGAATGCCATGCAGTTTCTGGTCCTACGAGCAAGAGTTGTTTTATGGTAAGAAGAGTCACTATTGTGCTCCCATTGTCATGCACAGGGCAAATAGCAATGGTGTCTGTTCCCAGCATGTACAGTGTATTGGACTGAGGAGAATCTACTGTTCTTGTCAGGTTCCTAAGCAGAGTTGAACTAGATATGGCCCATGTGTGTAGGAAGCACAGTTCTTTTGTTCTGAGCAAGCACACTGTTCGGACCCCATAAAAAATACAGTAGAATAGAAGTGTGCTCTTTTCTCAAAAGCAGAGTATGTTTCTTGTAAGGCAAGCTAGCGTTTGCTTCCCAGTCCTAAAGGGAGTTGAATCACATGCAGTTTCTGCTCCTAAGAGCAAGAGTTGTTTTCTGGTAAGGAAAGTCACTATTATGCTCCCATTGCCATACACAGTGCAAATAGCACTCACGTCTGTTTCCAGCAAGAACACTGTATTGGACTGAAGAGGAGCTACTGTTCTTGTCAGTTTCCTAAGCAGAGTTAAACTAGATATGGCCCGTGTGTGTGGGAACCACAGTACTTTCGTTCTGAGCAAGCTCTCTGTTCGTACCCCATAGAAAACACAATAGAGTAGAAGAGTGCTCTTTTCTCAAAAGCAGGTTGTGTTTCTTGTAAGGCGAGCTAGCTTTTGTTTCACAGTCCTAAATGGAGTTGAATCACATGCAGTTTCGGGTCCTAAGAGCAAGAGTTGTTTTCTGGTAAGAAGATTCACTATTGCGCTCCCATTGTCATACACAGGGCAAATATCACTGGCATCTGTTCCCAGCAAGTACAGTGTATTGGACTGAAGAGGATCTACTGTTCTTGTCAGTTACCTAAGCAGAATTGAAATAGATATGGCCCGTGTGTGTAGTCAGCACAGTTCTTTTGTTCTGAGTAAGCTCACTGTTCTGGCCCTATAGGAAACACAGGAAAGTAAAAGAGTGCTCTTTTCTCAAAAGCAGAGTGTGTTTCTTGTAAGGCGAGCTAGCATGTTTCCCAGTCCTAAATGGAGTTGAATCACATGCAGTTTCTGTTCCTACGAGCAAGAGTTGTTTTCTGGTAAGAAGAGTCACTATTGTGCTCCCATTGCCATACACAGAGCAAATAGCACACGATTCTGTTCCCAGTAAGTACAGTGTATTGGACTGTAGAGGATCTACTCTTCTTGTCAGTTTCCTAAGCAGAATTGAACTAGTTATGGCCGTGTGTGTACAAAGCCCAGTTCTTTTGTTCTGATCAAGTACACTATTCTGGCGACATAGGAAACATGTAGAGTAGAAGAGTGCTCTTTTCTCAAAAGCAGAATGTGTTTCTTGTAAGGCAACCTAGCGTTTGTTTCCCAGTCCTAAATGGAGTTGAATCACATGCAATTTCTGGTCCTACGAGCACGAGTTGTTTTCTGGTAAGAAGAGTCACTATTGTGCTATCATTGCCATACACAGTGCAAATAGCACTCGCGTCTGTTCCTAGCAAGTACAGTGTATTGGACAGAAGAAACTCTACTGTTCTTGTCAGTTTCCTAAGCAGAGTTGAACTAGATATGGCCCGTGTGTGGAGGAAGCACAGTTCTTTTGTTCTGAGCACGCTCACTTTTCGGACCCCATGGGAAACACAGTAGAGTAGAAGTGTGCTCTTTTTTCAAAAGCAGAGTGTGTTTCTTGTAAGGCTAGCTAGTGTTTGTTTCCCAGTCCTAAATGGAGTTGAATCACATACATTTTTTGGTCCTATGTGCAAGAGTTGTTTTCTGGTAAGAAGAGTCACTATTGTGCTCCCATTGTCATACACAGGGCAAATAGCACTGGCGTCTGTTCCCAGCATGTAGAGTGTATTGGACTGAAGAGGAGCTACTGTTCTTGTCAGTTTCTTAAGCAGAATTGAACTGGATATGGCCATGTGTGTAGGAAGCACAGTTCTTTTGTTCTGAGCAAGCTCGCTGTACTGGCCCTATAGGAAAAACTGTAGAGTAGAAGAGTGCTCATATCTCAAAAGCAGAGTGTGTTTCTTGTAAGTCGAGCTAGCGTTTGTTTCCCAGTCCTAAATGGAGTTAAATCACATGCAGTTTTTGGTCCTACGAGCAAGAGTTGTTTTCTGGTGAGGAAAGTCACTATTGAGCTCCCATTGCCATACACAGTGCAAATAGCACTAGCGTCTGTTCCCAGCAAGTACAGTGCATTGGACTGAAGAGGAGCTACTGTTCTTGTCAGTTTCCTAAGCAGAGTTGAACTAGATATGGCCCGTGTGTGAAGGAAGCACAGTTCTTTTGTTCTGAGCAAGCTCACTGTACTGGCACTATAGGAAACACAGCAGAGTAGAAGAGTGCTCTTTTCTCAAAAGCAGAGTGTGATTCTTGAAAGGCGAGCTAGCGTTTGTTTCCCAGTCCGAAATGGAGTTGAATCCCATGCAGTTTCTGGTCCTACAAGCAAGAGTTTTTTTCTGGTAAGGGAGACACTATTGTGCTCCCATTGCTGTACACAGTGCAAATAGCACTGGCGTCTGTTCCCAGCAAGTACAGTGTATTGGACTGAAGAGGATCTACTGTTCTTGTCAGTTTCCTAAGCAGAATTGAACTACATATGGCCCGTGTGTGAAGGAAGCACAGTTCTTTTGTTCTGAGCATGCTCACTGTACTGGCCCTATAGGAAACACAGCAGAGTAGAAGAGTGCTCTTTTCCCAAAAGCAGAATGTGTTTCTTGTAAGGCGAGCTAGCGTTTGTTTCCCAGTCCTAAATGGAGTTGAATCACATGCAGTTTTTGGTCCTACGAGCAAGAGTTGTTTTCTTGTAAGGAAAGTCACTATTGTGCTCCCATTTCCATACAAAGTGCAAATAGCACTCGCGTCTGTTCCCAGCAAGTACAGTGTATTGGACTGAAGGAGAGCTACTGTTCTCATCAGTTTCCTAAGCAGAGTTGAACTAGATATGGCCCGTGTGTGTAGGAAGCACAGTTCTTTTGTTTTGAGCAAGCTCACTGGTCTGGCCCTATGGGAAACACAGTAGAGAAGAAGAGTGCTCTTTTCTCAAAAGGAGAGTGTGTTTCTTGTAAGGCGAGCTCGCGTTTGTTTCCCAGTCCTAAATGGAATTGAATCCCATGCAGTTTCTGGTCCTACGATCAAGAGTTGTTTTCTGGTAAGAAGTGACACTATTGTGCTCCCATTGTCATACACAGGGCAAATAGCACTGGCGTCTGTTCCCAGCATGTAGAGTGTATTGGACTGAAGAGGAGCTACTGTTTTTGTCAGTTTCTTAAGCAGAATTGAACTGGAAATGCCATGTGTGTAGGAAGCACAGTTCTTTTGTTCTGAACAAGCTCACTGTTCGGAACACTTAGGAAACACAGTAGAGTAGAAGAGTGCTCTTTTCTCAAAAGCAGATTATGTTTCTTGTAAGGCGAGATAGCGTTTGTTTCCCAGTCCTAAATGGAGTTGAATCCCATGCAGTTTCTGGTCCTACGAGCAAGAGTTGTTTTCTGGTAAGAAGAGTCACTGTTGCGGTCCCATTTTCATACACAGTGCAAATAGCACTGGCATCTGTTCCCAGCATGTACAGTGTATTGGACTGAAGAGGATCTACTGTTCTTGTCAGTTTCCTAAGCAGAGTTGAACAAGATATGGCCCGTGTGTGTAAGAAGCACAGTTCTTTTTTTCTGAGCAAGCTTACTGTTCGACCCCATAGGAAACAGAGTTGAGTAGAAGAGTGCTCTTTTCTCAAAAGCAGAGTGTGTTTCTTGTTAGGCGAGCTAATGTTTGTTTCTCAGTCAGAAATTGAGTTGAATCCCATGCAGTTTCTGGTCCTACGAGCAAGAGTTGTTTTCCGGTAAGAAGAGTCACTATTGCGCTCCCATTGTCATACACAGTGCAAATAGCACTCGCGTCTGTTCTAAGCAAGTACAGTGTATTGGACTGAAGAGGAGCTACTGTTCTTGTCAGTTTCCTAAGCAGAGTTGAACTATATATGGCCGTGTGTGTAGGAAGCACAGTACTTTTGTTCTGAGCAAGCTCACTATTCGGATCCCATAGGAAACACAGTAGAGTAGAAGAGTGCCGTTTTCTCAAAAGCAGAGTGTGTTTCTTGTAAGGCGAGCTAGCATTTGCTTTCCAGTCAGAAATGGAGTTGAATCACATGCAGTTTCTGGTCCTACGAGCAAGAGTTGTTTTCTGGTAAGAAGAGTCACTATTGCGCTCCCATTGCCATACACAGTGCAAATAGCACTCGCGTCTGTTCCCAGCAAGTACAGTGTATTGGACTTAAGAGGATCCTCTCTTCTTGTCAGTTTCCTAAGCAGAGTTGAACTAGTATTGGCCCCGGTGTGTACGAAGCACAGTTCTTTTGTTCTGAGCAAGCTCACTGTTCGGACCCCATAGGAAACACAGTAGAGTAGAAGAGTGCCCTTTTCTCAAAAGCAGAGTGTGTTTCTTGTAAGGCGAGCTAGCATTTGTTTCCCAGTCCTAAATGGAGTTGAATCACATGCAGTTTTTGGTCTTACGAGCAAGAGTTGTTTTCTGGTAAGGAAAGTCACTATAGCGCTCCCATTGCCATACACAGTGCAAATAGCACTCGCGTCTCTTCCCAGCTAGTACAGTGTATTGGACTGAAGAGGAGCTACTGTTCTTGTCAGTTTCCTAAGCATAGTTGAACTAGATATGGCCCCTGTGTGTAGGAAGCACAGTTCTTTTGTTCTGAGCAAGCTCACTGTTCGGAACCCATGGGAAACACAGTAGAGTAGAGGAGTGCTCTTTTCTCAAAAGCAGATTGTGTTTCTTGTAAGGCGAGATAGCGTTTGTTTCCCAGTCCTAAATGGAGTTGAATCCCATGCAGTTTCTGGTCCTACGAGCAAGAGTTGTTTTCTGGTAAGAAGAGTCACTGTTGCGGTCCCATTGTCATACACAGTGCAAATAGCACTGGCATCTGTTCCCAGCATGTACAGTGTATTGCACTGAAGAGGAGCTACTGTTCTTGTCAGTTTCCTAAGCAGAGTTGAACAAGATATGGCCCGTGTGTGTAGGAAGCACAGTTCTTTTTTTCTGAGCAAGCTTACTGTTCGACCCCATAGGAAACTCAGTTGAGTAGAAGAGTACTCTTTTCTCAAAAACAGAGTGTGTTTCTTGTTAGGCGAGCTAATGTTTGTTTCTCAGTCAGAAATTGAGTTGAATCCCATGCAGTTTCTGGTCCTACGAGCAAGAGTTGTTTTCCGGTAAGAAGAGTCACTATTGCGCTCCCATTGTCATACACAGTGCAAATAGCACTCGCGTCTGTTCTAAGCAAGTACAGTGTATTGGACTGAAGAGGAGCTACTGTTCTTGTCAGTTTCCTAAGCAGAGTTGAACTATATATGGCCGTGTGTGTAGGAAGCACAGTACTTTTGTTCTGAGCAAGCTCACTGTTCGGATCCCATAGGAAACACAGTAGAGTAGAAGAGTGCCGTTTTCTCAAAAGCAGAGTGTGTTTCTTGTAAGGCGAGCTAGCATTTGCTTTCCAGTCAGAAATGGAGTTGAATCACATGCAGTTTCTGGTCCTACGAGCAAGAGTTGTTTTCTGGTAAGAAGAGTCACTATTGCGCTCCCATTGCCATACACAGTGCAAATAGCACTCGCGTCTGTTCCCAGCAAGTACAGTGTATTGGACTAAAGAGGATCCTCTCTTCTTGTCAGTTTCCTAAGCAGAGTTGAACTAGTATTGTCCCCGGTGTGTAGGAAGCACAGTTCTTTTGTTCTCAGCAAGCACACTGTTCGGACCCCATAGGAAACAAAGTAGAGTAGAAGAGTGCCCTTTTCTCAAAAGCAGAGTGTGTTTCTTGTAAGGCGAGCTAGCATTTGTTTCCCAGTCCTAAATGGAGTTGAATCCCATGCAGTTTCTGGTCCTACGAGCAAGAGTTGTTTTCTGGTAAGAAGAGACACTATTGTGCTCCCATTGTCATACACAGGGCAAATAGCACTGGCGTCTGTTCCCAGCATGTAGAGTGTATTGGACTGAAGAGGAGCTACTGTTTTTGTCAGTTTCTTAAGCAGAATTGAACTGGATATGGCCATGTGTGTAGGAAGCACAGTTCTTTTGTTCTGAACAAGCTCACTGTTCGGAACACTTAGGAAACACAGTAGAGTAGAAGAGTGCTCTTTTCTCAAAAGCAGATTGTGTTTCTTGTAAGGCGAGATAGCGTTTGTTTCCCAGTCCTAAATGGAGTTGAAAGCCATGCAGTTTCTGGTCCTACGAGCAAGAGTTGTTTTCTGGTAAGAAGAGTCACTGTTGCGGTCCCATTTTCATACACAGTGCAAATAGCACTGGCATCTGTTCCCAGCAGGTACAGTGTATTGCACTGAAGAGGATCTACTGTTCTTGTCAGTTTCCTAAGCAGAGTTGAACAAGATATGGCCCGTGTGTGTAGGAAGCACAGTTCTTTTTTTCTGAGCAAGCTTACTGTTCGACCCCATAGGAAACACAGTTGAGTAGAAGAGTGCTCTTTTCTCAAAAGCAGAGTGTGTTTCTTGTTAGGCGAGCTAATGTTTGTTTCTCAGTCAGAAATTGAGTTGAATCCCATGCAGTTTCTGGTCCTACGAGCAAGAGTTGTTTTCCGGTAAGAAGAGTCACTATTGCGCTCCCATTGTCATACACAGTGCAAATAGCACTCGCGTCTGTTCTAAGCAAGTACAGTGTATTCGACTGAAGAGGAGCTACTGTTCTTGTCAGTTTCCTAAGCAGAGTTGAACTAGATATGGCCGTGTGTGTAGGAAGCACAGTACTTTTGTTCTGAGCAAGCTCACTGTTCGGATCCCATAGGAAACACAGTAGAGTAGAAGAGTGCCATTTTCTCAAAAGCAGAGTGTGTTTCTTGTAAGGCGAGCTAGCATTTGCTTTCCAGTCAGAAATGGAGTTGAATCACATGCAGTTTCTGGTCCTACGAGCAAGAGTTGTTTTCTGGTAAGAAGAGTCACTATTGCGCTCCCATTGCCATACACAGTGCAAATAGCACTCGCGTCTGTTCCCAGCAAGTACAGTGTATTGGACTAAAGAGAATCCTCTCTTCTTGTCAGTTTCCTAAGCAGAGTTGAACTAGATATGGCCCCGGTGTGTACTGTTCTTGTCAGTTTCCTAAGCATAGTTGAACTAGATATGGCCCCTGTGTGTAGGAAGCACAGTTCTTTTGTTCTGAGCAAGCTCACTGTTCGGAACCCATGGGAAACACAGTAGAGTAGAGGAGTGCTCTTTTCTCAAAAGCAGATTGTATTTCTTGTAAGGCGAGATAGCGTTTGTTTCCCAGTCCTAAATGGAGTTGAATCCCATGCAGTTTCTGGTCCTACGAGCAAGAGTTGTTTTCTGGTAAGAAGAGTCACTGTTGTGGTCCCATTGTCATACACAGTGCAAATAGCACTGGCATCTGTTCCCAGCATGTACAGTGTATTGGACTGAAGAGGAGCTACTGTTCTTGTCAGTTTCCTAAGCAGAGTTGAACAAGATATGGCCCGTGTGTGTAGGAAGCACAGTTCTTTTTTCTGAGCAAGCTTACTGTTCGACCCCATAGGAAACTCAGTTGAGTAGAAGAGTACTTTTTTCTCAAAAACAGAGTGTGTTTCTTGTTAGGCGAGCTAATGTTTGTTTCTCAGTCAGAAATTGAGTTGAATCCCATGCAGTTTCTGGTCCTACGAGCAAGAGTTGTTTTCCGGTAAGAAGAGTCACTATTGCGCTCCCATTGTCATACACAGTGCAAATAGCACTCGCGTCTGTTCTAAGCAAGTACAGTGTATTGGACTGAAGAGGAGCTACTGTTCTTGTCAGTTTCCTAAGCAGAGTTGAACTAGATATGGCCGTGTGTGTAGGAAGCACAGTACTTTTGTTCTGAGCAAGCTCACTGTTCGGATCCCATAGGAAACACAGTAGAGTAGAAGAGTGCCGTTTTCTCAAAAGCAGAGTGTGTTTCTTGTAAGGCGAGCTAGCATTTGCTTTCCAGTCAGAAATGGAGTTGAATCACATGCAGTTTCTGGTCCTACGAGCAAGAGTTGTTTTCTGGTAAGAAGAGTCACTATTGCGCTCCCATTGCCATACACAGTGCAAATAGCACTCGCGTCTGTTCCCAGCAAGTACAGTGTATTGGACTAAAGAGGATCCTCTCTTCTTGTCAGTTTCCTAAGCAGAGTTGAACTAGTATTGGCTCCGGTGTGTACGAAGCACAGTTCTTTTGTTCTCAGCAAGCTCACTGTTCGGGACCCCATAGGAAACACAGTAGAGTAGAAGAGTGCCCTTTTCTCAAAAGCAGAGTGTGTTTCTTGTAAGGCGAGCTAGCATTTGTTTCCCAGTCCTAAATGGAGTTGAATCCCATGCAGTTTCTGGTCCTATGAGCAAGAGTTGTTTTCTGGTAAGAAGAGACACTATTGTGCTCCCATTGTCATACACAGTGCAAATAGCACTGGCGTCTGTTCCCAGCATGTAGAGTGTATTGGACTGAAGAGGAGCTACTGTTTTTGTCAGTTTCTTAAGCAGAATTGAACTGGATATGGCCATGTGTGTAGGAAGCACAGTTCTTTTGTTCTGAACAAGCTCACTGTTTGGAACACTTAGGAAACACAGTAGAGTAGAAGAGTGCTCTTTTCTCAAAAGCAGATTGTGTTTCTTGTAAGGCGAGATAGCGTTTGTTTCCCAGTCCTAAATGGAGTTGAAAGCCATGCAGTTTCTGGTCCTACGAGCAAGAGTTGTTTTCTGGTAAGAAGAGTCACCGTTGCGGTCCCATTTTCATACACAGTGCAAATAGCACTGGCATCTGTTCCCAGCATGTACAATGTATTGGACTGAAGAGGATCTACTGTTCTTGTCAGTTTCCTAAGCAGAGTTGAACAAGATATGGCCCGTGTGTGTAGGAAGCACAGTTCTTTTTTTCTGAGCAAGCTTACTGTTCGACCCCATAGGAAACACAGTTGAGTAGAAGAGTGCTCTTTTCTCAAAAGCAGAGTGTGTTTCTTGTTAGGCGAGCTAATGTTTGTTTCTCAGTCAGAAATTGAGTTGAATCCGCATGCAGTTTCTGGTCCTACGAGCAAGAGTTGTTTTCCGGTAAGAAGAGTCACTATTGCGCTCCCATTGTCATACACAGTGCAAATAGCACTCGCGTCTGTTCTAAGCAAGTACAGTGTATTCGACTGAAGAGGAGCTACTGTTCTTGTCAGTTTCCTAAGCAGAGTTGAACTAGATATGGCCGTGTGTGTAGGAAGCACAGTACTTTTGTTCTGAGCAAACTCACTGTTCGGATCCCATAGGAAACACAGTAGAGTAGGAAGAGTGCCGTTTTCTCAACAGCAGAGTGTGTTTCTTGTAAGGCGAGCTAGCATTTGCTTTCCAGTCAGAAATGGAGTTGAATCACATGCAGTTTCTGGTCCTACGAGCAAGAGTTGTTTTCTGGTAAGAAGAGTCACTATTGCGCTCCCATTGCCATACACAGTGCAAATAGCACTCGCGTCTGTTCCCAGCAAGTACAGTGTATTGGACTAAAGAGGATCCTCTCTTCTTGTCAGTTTCCTAAGCAGAGTTGAACTAGTATTGGCCCCGGTGTGTACGAAGCACAGTTCTTTTGTTCTGAGCAAGCTCACTGTTCGGACCCCATAGGAAACACAGTAGAGTAGAAGAGTGCCCTTTTCTCAAAAGCAGAGTGTGTTTCTTGTAAGGTGAGCTAGCATTTGTTTCCCAGTCCTAAGTGGAGTTGAATCACATGCAGTTTTTGGTCTTACGAGCAAGAGTTGTTTTCTGGTAAGGAAAGTCACTATTAGCGCTCCCATTGTCATACACAGTGCAAATAGCACTCGCGTCTCTTCCCAGCAAGTACAGTGTATTGAACTGAAGAGGAGCTACTGTTCTTGTCAGTTTCCTAAGCATAGTTGAACTAGATATGGCCCCTGTGTGTAGGAAGCACAGTTCTTTTGTTCTGAGCAAGCTCACTGTTTGGAACCCATGGGAAACACAGTAGAGTAGAGGAGTGCTCTTTTCTCAAAAGCAGATTGTGTTTCTTGTAAGGCGAGATAGCGTTTGTTTCCCAGTCCTAAATGGAGTTGAATCCCATGGCAGTTTCTGGTCCTACGAGCAAGAGTTGTTTTCTGGTAAGAAGAGTCACTGTTGCGGTCCCATTGTCATACACAGTGCAAATATCACTGGCATCTGTTCCCAGCATGTACAGTGTATTGGACTGAAGAGGAGCTACTGTTCTTGTCAGTTTCCTAAGCAGAGTTGAACAAGATGTGGCCCGTGTGTGTAGGAAGCACAGTTCTTTTTTTCTGAGCAAGCTTACTGTTCGACCCCATAGGAAACACAGTTGAGTAGAAGAGTGCTCTTTTCTCAAAAGCAGAGTGTGTTTCTTGTTAGGCGAGCTAATGTTTGTTTCTCAGTCAGAAATTGAGTTGAATCCCATGCAGTTTCTGGTCCTACGAGCAAGAGTTGTTTTCCGGTAAGAAGAGTCACTATTGCGCTCCCATTGTCATACACAGTGCAAATAGCACTCGCGTCTGTTCTAAGCAAGTACAGTGTATTGGACTGAAGAGGAGCTACTGTTCTTGTCAGTTTCCTAAGCAGAGTTGAACTAGATATGGCCGTGTGTGTAGGAAGCACAGTACTTTTGTTCTGAGCAAGCTCACTGTTCGGATCCCATAGGAAACACAGTAGAGTAGAAGAGTGCCGTTTTCTCAAAAGCAGAGTGTGTTTCTTGTAAGGCGAGCTAGCATTTGCTTTCCAGTCAGAAATGGAGTTGAATCACATGCAGTTTCTGGTCCTACGAGCAAGAGTTGTTTTCTGGTAAGAAGAGTCACTATTGCGCTCCCATTGCCATACACAGTGCAAATAGCACTCGCGTCTGTTCCCAGCAAGTACAGTGTATTGGACTAAAGAGAATCCTCTCTTCTTGTCAGTTTCCTAAGCAGAGTTGAACTAGATATGGCCCCGGTGTGTAGGAAGCACAGTTCTTTTGTTCTCAGCAAGCTCACTGTTCGGACCCCATAGGAAACACAGTAGAGTACAAGAGTGCCCTTTTCTCAAAAGCAGAGTGTGTTTCTTGTAAGGCGAGCTAGCATTTGTTTCCCAGTCCTAAATGGAGTTGAATCCCATGCAGTTTCTGGTCCTACGAGCAAGAGTTGTTTTCTGGTAAGAAGAGACACTATTGTGCTCCCATTGTCATACACAGGGCAAATAGCACTGGCGTCTGTTCCCAGCATGTAGAGTGTATTGGACTGAAGAGGAGCTACTGTTTTTGTCAGTTTCTTAAGCAGAATTGAACTGGATATGGCCATGTGTGTAGGAAGCACAGTTCTTTTGTTCTGAACAAGCTCACTGTTCGGAACACTTAGGAAACACAGTAGAGTAGAAGAGTGCTCTTTTCTCAAAAGCAGATTGTGTTTCTTGTAAGGCGAGATAGCGTTTGTTTCCCAGTCCTAAATGGAGTTGAAAGCCATGCAGTTTCTGGTCCTACGAGCAAGAGTTGTTTTCTGGTAAGAAGAGTCACCGTTGCGGTCCCATTTTCATACACAGTGCAAATAGCACTGGCATCTGTTCCCAGCATGTACAATGTATTGGACTGAAGAGGATCTACTGTTCTTGTCAGTTTCCTAAGCAGAGTTGAACAAGATATGGCCCGTGTGTGTAGGAAGCACAGTTCTTTTTTTCTGAGCAAGCTTACTGTTCGACCCCATAGGAAACACAGTTGAGTAGAAGAGTGCTCTTTTCTCAAAAGCAGAGTGTGTTTCTTGTTAGGCGAGCTAATGTTTGTTTCTCAGTCAGAAATTGAGTTGAATCCCATGCAGTTTCTGGTCCTACGAGCAAGAGTTGTTTTCCGGTAAGAAGAGTCACTATTGCGCTCCCATTGTCATACACAGTGCAAATAGCACTCGCGTCTGTTCTAAGCAAGTACAGTGTATTCGACTGAAGAGGAGCTACTGTTCTTGTCAGTTTCCTAAGCAGAGTTGAACTAGATATGGCCATGTGTGTAGGAAGCACAGTACTTTTGTTCTGAGCAAGCTCACTGTTCGGATCCCATAGGAAACACAGTAGAGTAGAAGAGTGCCGTTTTCTCAAAAGCAGAGTGTGTTTCTTGTAAGGCGAGCTAGCATTTGCTTTCCAGTCAGAAATGGAGTTGAATCACATGCAGTTTCTGGTCCTACGAGCAAGAGTTGTTTTCTGGTAAGAAGAGTCACTATTGCGCTCCCATTGCCATACACAGTGCAAATAGCACTCGCGTCTGTTCCCAGCAAGTACAGTGTATTGGACTAAAGAGGATCCTCTCTTCTTGTCAGTTTCCTAAGCAGAGTTGAACTAGTATTGGCCCCGGTGTGTACGAAGCACAGTTCTTTTGTTCTGAGCAAGCTCACTGTTCGGACCCCATAGGAAACACAGTAGAGTAGAAGAGTGCCCTTTTCTCAAAAGCAGAGTGTGTTTCTTGTAAGGTGAGCTAGCATTTGTTTCCCAGTCCTAAGTGGAGTTGAATCACATGCAGTTTTTGGTCTTACGAGCAAGAGTTGTTTTCTGGTAAGGAAAGTCACTATAGCGCTCCCATTGTCATACACAGTGCAAATAGCACTCGCGTCTCTTCCCAGCAAGTACAGTGTATTGAACTGAAGAGGAGCTACTGTTCTTGTCAGTTTCCTAAGCATAGTTGAACTAGATATGGCCCCTGTGTGTAGGAAGCACAGTTCTTTTGTTCTGAGCAAGCTCACTGTTTGGAACCCATGGGAAACACAGTAGAGTAGAGGAGTGCTCTTTTCTCAAAAGCAGATTGTGTTTCTTGTAAGGCGAGATAGCGTTTGTTTCCCAGTCCTAAATGGAGTTGAATCCCATGCAGTTTCTGGTCCTACGAGCAAGAGTTGTTTTCTGGTAAGAAGAGTCACTGTTGCGGTCCCATTGTCATACACAGTGCAAATAGCACTGGCATCTGTTCCCAGCATGTACAGTGTATTGGACTGAAGAGGAGCTACTGTTCTTGTCAGTTTCCTAAGCAGAGTTGAACAAGATGTGGCCCGTGTGTGTAGGAAGCACAGTTCTTTTTTTCTGAGCAAGCTTACTGTTCGACCCCATAGGAAACACAGTTGAGTAGAAGAGTGCTCTTTTCTCAAAAGCAGAGTGTGTTTCTTGTTAGGCGAGCTAATGTTTGTTTCTCAGTCAGAAATTGAGGTGAATCCCATGCAGTTTCTGGTCCTACGAGCAAGAGTTGTTTTCCGGTAAGAAGAGTCACTATTGCGCTCCCATTGTCATACACAGTGCAAATAGCACTCGCGTCTGTTCTAAGCAAGTACAGTGTATTGGACTGAAGAGGAGCAACTGTTCTTGTCAGTTTCCTAAGCAGAGTTGAACTAGATATGGCCGTGTGTGTAGGAAGCACAGTACTTTTGTTCTGAGCAAGCTCACTGTTCGGATCCCATAGGAAACACAGTAGAGTAGAAGAGTGCCGTTTTCTCAAAAGCAGAGTGTGTTTCTTGTAAGGCGAGCTAGCATTTGCTTTCCAGTCAGAAATGGAGTTGAATCACATGCAGTTTCTGGTCCTACGAGCAAGAGTTGTTTTCTGGTAAGAAGAGTCACTATTGCGCTCCCATTGCCATACACAGTGCAAATAGCACTCGCGTCTGTTCCCAGCAAGTACAGTGTATTGGACTAAAGAGAATCCTCTCTTCTTGTCAGTTTCCTAAGCAGAGTTGAACTAGATATGGCCCCGGTGTGTAGGAAGCACAGTTCTTTTGTTCTCAGCAAGCTCACTGTTCGGACCCCATAGGAAACACAGTAGAGTACAAGAGTGCCCTTTTCTCAAAAGCAGAGTGTGTTTCTTGTAAGGCGAGCTAGCATTTGTTTCCCAGTCCTAAATGGAGTTGAATCCCATGCAGTTTCTGGTCCTACGAGCAAGAGTTGTTTTCTGGTAAGAAGAGACACTATTGTGCTCCCATTGTCATACACAGGGCAAATAGCACTGGCGTCTGTTCCCAGCATGTAGAGTGTATTGGACTGAAGAGGAGCTACTGTTTTTGTCAGTTTCTTAAGCAGAATTGAACTGGATATGGCCATGTGTGTAGGAAGCACAGTTCTTTTGTTCTGAACAAGCTCACTGTTCGGAACACTTAGGAAACACAGTAGAGTAGAAGAGTGCTCTTTTCTCAAAAGCAGATTGTGTTTCTTGTAAGGCGAGATAGCGTTTGTTTCCCAGTCCTAAATGGAGTTGAATCCCATGCAGTTTCTGGTCCTACGAGCAAGAGATGTTTTTTGGTAAGAAGAGTCACTGTTGTAGTCCCACTGTCATACACAGTGCAAATAGCACTGGCATCTGTTCCCAGCCTGTACAGTGTATTGGACTGAAGAGGATCTACTGTTCTTGTCAGTTTCCTAAGCAGAGTTGAACAAGATATGGCCCGTGTGTGTAGGAAGCACAGTTCTTTTTTTCTGAGCAAGCTTACTGTTCGACCCCATAGGAAACACAGTTGAGTAGAAGAGTGCTCTTTTCTCAAAAGCAGAGTGTGTTTCTTGTTAGGCGAGCTAATGTTTGTTTCTCAGTCAGAAATTGAGTTGAATCCCATGCAGTTTCTGGTCCTACGAGCAAGAGTTGTTTTCCGGTAAGAAGAGTCACTATTGCGCTCCCATTGTCATACACAGTGCAAATAGCACTCGCGTCTGTTCTAAGCAAGTACAGTGTATTGGACTGAAGAGGAGCTACTGTTCTTGTCAGTTTCCTAAGCAGAGTTGAACTAGATATGGCCGTGTGTGTAGGAAGCACAGTACTTTTGTTCTGAGCAAGCTCACTGTTCGGATCCCATAGGAAACACAGTAGAGTAGAAGAGTGCCGTTTTCTCAAAAGCAGAGTGTGTTTCTTGTAAGGCGAGCTAGCATTTGCTTTCCAGTCAGAAATGGAGTTGAATCACATGCAGTTTCTGGTCCTACGAGCAAGAGTTGTTTTCTGGTAAGAAGAGTCACTATTGCGCTCCCATTGCCATACACAGTGCAAATAGCACTCGCGTCTGTTCCCAGCAAGTACAGTGTATTGGACTAAAGAGGATCCTCTCTTCTTGTCAGTTTCCTAAGCAGAGTTGAACTAGTATTGGCCCCGGTGTGTACGAAGCACAGTTCTTTTGTTCTGAACAAGCTCACTGTTCGGACCCCATAGGAAACACAGTAGAGTAGAAGAGTGCCCTTTTCTCAAAAGCAGAGTGTGTTTCTTGTAAGGTGAGCTAGCATTTGTTTCCCAGTCCTAAGTGGAGTTGAATCACATGCAGTTTTTGGTCTTACGAGCAAGAGTTGTTTTCTGGTAAGGAAAGTCACTATAGCGCTCCCATTGTCATACACAGTGCAAATAGCACTCGCGTCTCTTCCCAGCAAGTACAGTGTATTGAACTGAAGAGGAGCTACTGTTCTTGTCAGTTTCCTAAGCATAGTTGAACTAGATATGGCCCCTGTGTGTAGGAAGCACAGTTCTTTTGTTCTGAGCAAGCTCACTGTTTGGAACCCATGGGAAACACAGTAGAGAAGAGGAGTGCTCTTTTCTCAAAAGCAGATTGTGTTTCTTGTAAGGCGAGATAGCGTTTGTTTCCCAGTCCTAAATGGAGTTGAATCCCATGCAGTTTCTGGTCCTACGAGCGAGAGTTGTTTTCTGGTAAGAAGAGTCACTGTTGTGGTCCCATTGTCATACACAGTGCAAATAGCACTGGCATCTGTTCCCAGCATGTACAGTGTATTGGACTGAAGAGGAGCTACTGTTCTTGTCAGTTTCCTAAGCAGAGTTGAACAAGATATGGCCCGTGTGTGTAGGAAGCACAGTTCTTTTTTTCTGAGCAAGCTTACTGTTCGACCCCATGAAACTCAGTTGAGTAGAAGAGTACTCTTTTTCTCAAAAACAGAGTGTGTTTCTTGTTAGGCGAGCTAATGTTTGTTTCTCAGTCAGAAATTGAGTTGAATCCCATGCAGTTTCTGGTCCTACGAGCAAGAGTTGTTTTCCGGTAAGAAGAGTCACTATTGCGCTCCCATTGTACATACACAGTGCCAATAGCACTCGCGTCTGTTCTAAGCAAGTACAGTGTATTTGGACTGAAGAGGAGCTACTGTTCTTGTCAGTTTCCTAAGCAGAGTTGAACTAGATATGGCCGAGTGTGTAGGAAGCACAGTACTTTTGTTCTGAGCAAGCTCACTGTTCGGATCCCATAGGAAACACAGTAGAGTAGAAGAGTGCCGTTTTTTCAAAAGCAGAGTGTGTTTCTTGTAAGGCGAGCTAGCGTTTGCTTTCCAGTCAGAAATGGAGTTGAATCACATGCAGTTTTCTGGTCCTACGAGCAAGAGTTGTTTTCTGGTAAGAAGAGTCACTATTGCGCTCCATTGCCATACACAGTGCAAATAGCACTCGCGTCTGTTCCCAGCAAGTACAGTGTATTGGACTAAAGAGGATCCTCTCTTCTTGTCAGTTTCCTAAGCAGAGTTGAACTAGTATTGTCCCCGGTGTGTAGGGAAGCACAGTTCTTTTGTTCTCAGCAAGCACACTGTTCGGACCCCATAGGAAACAAAGTAGAGTAGAAGAGTGCCCTTTTCTCAAAAGCAGAGTGTGTTTCTTGTAAGGCGAGCTAGCATTTGTTTCCCAGTCCTAAATGGAGTTGAATCACATGCAGTTTCTGGTCCTAACGAGCAAGAGTTGTTTTCCTGGTAAGAAGAGACACTATTGTGCTCCCATTGTCATACCAGGGCAAATAGCACTGGCGTCTGTTCCAGCATGTAGAGTGTATTGGACTGAAGAGGAGCTACTGTTTTTGTCAGTTTTCTTAAGCAGAATTGAAACTGGATATGGCCATGTGTGTAGGAAGCACAGTTCTTTTGTTCTGAACAAGCTCACTGTTCGGAACACTTAGGAAACACAGTAGAGTAGAAGAGTGCTCTTTTCTCAAAAGCAGATTGTGTTTCTTGTAAGGGCGAGATAGCGTTTGTTTCCCAGTCCAATGGAGTTGAAAGCCATGCAGTTTCTGGTCCTACGAGCAAGAGTTGTTTTCTGGTAAGAAGAGTCACCGTTGCGGTCCCATTTTCATACACAGTGCAAATAGCACTGGCATCTGTTCCCAGCATGTACAATGTATTGGACTGAAGAGGATCTACTGTTCTTGTCAGTTTCCTAAGCAGAGTTGAACAAGATATGGCCCGTGTGTGTAGGAAGCACAGTTCTTTTTTTCTGAGCAAGCTTACTGTTCGACCCCATAGGAAACACAGTTGAGTAGAAGAGTGCTCTTTTCTCAAAAGCAGAGTGTGTTTCTTGTTAGGCGAGCTAATGTTTGTTTCTCAGTCAGAAATTGAGTTGAATCCCATGCAGTTTCTGGTCCTACGAGCAAGAGTTGTTTTCCGGTAAGAAGAGTCACTATTGCGCTCCCATTGTCATACACAGTGCAAATAGCACTCGCGTCTGTTCTAAGCAAGTACAGTGTATTGGACTGAAGAGGAGCTACTGTTCTTGTCAGTTTCCTAAGCAGAGTTGAACTAGATATGGCCGTGTGTGTAGGAAGCACAGTACTTTTGTTCTGAGCAAGCTCACTGTTCGGATCCCATAGGAAACACAGTAGAGTAGAAGAGTGCCGTTTTCTCAAAAGCAGAGTGTGTTTCTTGTAAGGCGAGCTAGCATTTGCTTTCCAGTCAGAAATGGAGTTGAATCACATGCAGTTTCTGGTCCTACGAGCAAGAGTTGTTTTCTGGTAAGAAGAGTCACTATTGCGCTCCCATTGCCATACACAGTGCAAATAGCACTCGCGTCTGTTCCCAGCAAGTACAGTGTATTGGACTAAAGAGAATCCTCTCTTCTTGTCAGTTTCCTAAGCAGAGTTTAACTAGATATGGCCCCGGTGTGTAGGAAGCACAGTTCTTTTGTTTTCAGCAAGCTCACTGTTCGGACCCCATAGGAAACACAGTAGAGTAGAAGAGTGCCCTTTTCTCAAAAGCAGAGTGTGTTTCTTGTAAGGCGAGCTAGCATTTGTTTCCCAGTCCTAAATGGAGTTGAATCCCATGCAGTTTCTGGTCCTACGAGCAAGAGTTGTTTTCTGGTAAGAAGAGACACTATTGTGCTCCCATTGTCATACACAGGGCAAATAGCACTGGCGTCTGTTCCCAGCATGTAGAGTGTATTGGACTGAAGAGGAGCTACTGTTTTTGTCAGTTTCTTAAGCAGAATTGAACTGGATATGGCCATGTGTGTAGGAAGCACAGTTCTTTTGTTCTGAACAAGCTCACTGTTCGGAACACTTAGGAAACACAGTAGAGTAAAAGAGTGCTCTTTTCTCAAAAGCAGATTGTATTTCTTGTAAGGCGAGATAGCGTTTGTTTCCCAGTCCTAAATGGAGTTGAAAGCCATGCAGTTTCTGGTCCTACGAGCAAGAGTTGTTTTCTGGTAAGAAGAGTCACTGTTGCGGTCCCATTTTCATACACAGTGCAAATAGCACTGGCATCTGTTCCCAGCATGTACAATGTATTGGACTGAAGAGGATCTATTGTTCTTGTCAGTTTCCTAAGCAGAGTTGAACAAGATATGGCCCGTGTGTGTAGGAAGCACAGTTCTTTTTTTCTGAGCAAGCTTACTGTTCGACCCCATAGGAAACACAGTTGAGTAGAAGAGTGCTCTTTTCTCAAAAGCAGAGTGTGTTTCTTGTTAGGCGAGCTAATGTTTGTTTCTCAGTCAGAAATTGAGTTGAATCCCATGCAGTTTCTGGTCCTACGAGCAAGAGTTGTTTTCCGGTAAGAAGAGTCACTATTGCGCTCCCATTGTCATACACAGTGCAAATAGCACTCGCGTCTGTTCTAAGCAAGTACAGTGTATTGGACTGAAGAGGAGCTACTGTTCTTGTCAGTTTCCTAAGCAGAGTTGAACTAGATATGGCCGTGTGTGTAGGAAGCACAGTACTTTTGTTCTGAGCAAGCTCACTGTTCGGATCCCATAGGAAACACAGTAGAGTAGAAGAGTGCCGTTTTCTCAAAAGCAGAGTGTGTTTCTTGTAAGGCGAGCTAGCATTTGCTTTCCAGTCAGAAATGGAGTTGAATCACATGCAGTTTCTGGTCCTACGAGCAAGAGTTGTTTTCTGGTAAGAAGAGTCACTATTGCGCTCCCATTGCCATACACAGTGCAAATAGCACTCGCGTCTGTTCCCAGCAAGTACAGTGTATTGGACTAAAGAGGATCCTCTCTTCTTGTCAGTTTCCTAAGCAGAGTTGAACTAGTATTGGCCCCGGTGTGTACGAAGCACAGTTCTTTTGTTCTGAGCAAGCTCACTGTTCGGACCCCATAGGAAACACAGTAGAGTAGAAGAGTGCCCTTTTCTCAAAAGCAGAGTGTGTTTCTTGTAAGGTGAGCTAGCATTTGTTTCCCAGTCCTAAGTGGAGTTGAATCACATGCAGTTTTTGGTCTTACGAGCAAGAGTTGTTTTCTGGTAAGGAAAGTCACTATAGCGCTCCCATTGTCATACACAGTGCAAATAGCACTCGCGTCTCTTCCCAGCAAGTACAGTGTATTGAACTGAAGAGGAGCTACTGTTCTTGTCAGTTTCCTAAGCATAGTTGAACTAGATATGGCCCCTGTGTGTAGGAAGCACAGTTCTTTTGTTCTGAGCAAGCTCACTGTTTGGAACCCATGGGAAACACAGTAGAGTAGAGGAGTGCTCTTTTCTCAAAAGCAGATTGTGTTTCTTGTAAGGCGAGATAGCGTTTGTTTCCCAGTCCTAAATGGAGTTGAATCCCATGCAGTTTCTGGTCCTACGAGCAAGAGTTGTTTTCTGGTAAGAAGAGTCACTGTTGCGGTCCCATTGTCATACACAGTGCAAATAGCACTGGCATCTGTTCCCAGCATGTACAGTGTATTGGACTGAAGAGGAGCTACTGTTCTTGTCAGTTTCCTAAGCAGAGTTGAACAAGATGTGGCCCGTGTGTGTAGGAAGCACAGTTCTTTTTTTCTGAGCAAGCTTACTGTTCGACCCCATAGGAAACACAGTTGAGTAGAAGAGTGCTCTTTTCTCAAAAGCAGAGTGTGTTTCTTGTTAGGCGAGCTAATGTTTGTTTCTCAGTCAGAAATTGAGGTGAATCCCATGCAGTTTCTGGTCCTACGAGCAAGAGTTGTTTTCCGGTAAGAAGAGTCACTATTGTGCTCCCATTGTCATACACAGTGCAAATAGCACTCGCGTCTGTTCTAAGCAAGTACAGTGTATTGGACTGAAGAGGAGCTACTGTTCTTGTCAGTTTCCTAAGCAGAGTTGAACTAGATATGGCCGTGTGTGTAGGAAGCACAGTACTTTTGTTCTGAGCAAGCTCACTGTTCGGATCCCATAGGAAACACAGTAGAGTAGAAGAGTGCCGTTTTCTCAAAAGCAGAGTGTGTTTCTTGTAAGGCGAGCTAGCATTTGCTTTCCAGTCAGAAATGGAGTTGAATCACATGCAGTTTCTGGTCCTACGAGCAAGAGTTGTTTTCTGGTAAGAAGAGTCACTATTGCGCTCCCATTGCCATACACAGTGCAAATAGCACTCGCGTCTGTTCCCAGCAAGTACAGTGTATTGGACTAAAGAGAATCCTCTCTTCTTGTCAGTTTCCTAAGCAGAGTTGAACTAGATATGGCCCCGGTGTGTAGGAAGCACAGTTCTTTTGTTCTCAGCAAGCTCACTGTTCGGACCCCATAGGAAACACAGTAGAGTACAAGAGTGCCCTTTTCTCAAAAGCAGAGTGTGTTTCTTGTAAGGCGAGCTAGCATTTGTTTCCCAGTCCTAAATGGAGTTGAATCCCATGCAGTTTCTGGTCCTACGAGCAAGAGTTGTTTTCTGGTAAGAAGAGACACTATTGTGCTCCCATTGTCATACACAGGGCAAATAGCACTGGCGTCTGTTCCCAGCATGTAGAGTGTATTGGACTGAAGAGGAGCTACTGTTTTTGTCAGTTTCTTAAGCAGAATTGAACTGGATATGGCCATGTGTGTAGGAAGCACAGTTCTTTTGTTCTGAACAAGCTCACTGTTCGGAACACTTAGGAAACACAGTAGAGTAGAAGAGTGCTCTTTTCTCAAAAGCAGATTGTGTTTCTTGTAAGGCGAGATAGCGTTTGTTTCCCAGTCCTAAATGGAGTTGAATCCCATGCAGTTTCTGGTCCTACGAGCAAGAGATGTTTTTTGGTAAGAAGAGTCACTGTTGTAGTCCCACTGTCATACACAGTGCAAATAGCACTGGCATCTGTTCCCAGCCTGTACAGTGTATTGGACTGAAGAGGATCTACTGTTCTTGTCAGTTTCCTAAGCAGAGTTGAACAAGATATGGCCCGTGTGTGTAGGAAGCACAGTTCTTTTTTTCTGAGCAAGCTTACTGTTCGACACCATAGGAAACACAGTTGAGTAGAAGAGTGCTCTTTTCTCAAAAGCAGAGTGTGTTTCTTGTTAGGCGAGCTAATGTTTGTTTCTCAGTCAGAAATTGAGTTGAATCCCATGCAGTTTCTGGTCCTACGAGCAAGAGTTGTTTTCCGGTAAGAAGAGTCACTATTGCGCTCCCATTGTCATACACAGTGCAAATAGCACTCGCGTCTGTTCTAAGCAAGTACAGTGTATTCGACTGAAGAGGAGCTACTGTTCTTGTCAGTTTCCTAAGCAGAGTTGAACTAGATATGGCCGTGTGTGTAGGAAGCACAGTACTTTTGTTCTGAGCAAGCTCACTGTTCGGATCCCATAGGAAACACAGTAGAGTAGAAGAGTGCCGTTTTCTCAAAAGCAGAGTGTGTTTCTTGTAAGGCGAGCTAGCATTTGCTTTCCAGTCAGAAATGGAGTTGAATCACATGCAGTTTCTGGTCCTACGAGCAAGAGTTGTTTTCTGGTAAGAAGAGTCACTATTGCGCTCCCATTGCCATACACAGTGCAAATAGCACTCGCGTCTGTTCCCAGCAAGTACAGTGTATTGGACTAAAGAGGATCCTCTCTTCTTGTCAGTTTCCTAAGCAGAGTTGAACTAGTATTGGCCCCGGTGTGTACGAAGCACAGTTCTTTTGTTCTGAACAAGCTCACTGTTCGGACCCCATAGGAAACACAGTAGAGTAGAAGAGTGCCCTTTTCTCAAAAGCAGAGTGTGTTTCTTGTAAGGTGAGCTAGCATTTGTTTCCCAGTCCTAAGTGGAGTTGAATCACATGCAGTTTTTGGTCTTACGAGCAAGAGTTGTTTTCTGGTAAGGAAAGTCACTATAGCGCTCCCATTGTCATACACAGTGCAAATAGCACTCGCGTCTCTTCCCAGCAAGTACAGTGTATTGAACTGAAGAGGAGCTACTGTTCTTGTCAGTTTCCTAAGCATAGTTGAACTAGATATGGCCCCTGTGTGTAGGAAGCACAGTTCTTTTGTTCTGAGCAAGCTCACTGTTTGGAACCCATGGGAAACACAGTAGAGAAGAGCAGTGCTCTTTTCTCAAAAGCAGATTGTGTTTCTTGTAAGGCGAGATAGCGTTTGTTTCCCAGTCCTAAATGGAGTTGAATCCCATGCAGTTTCTGGTCCTACGAGCGAGAGTTGTTTTCTGGTAAGAAGAGTCACTGTTGTGGTCCCATTGTCATACACAGTGCAAATAGCACTGGCATCTGTTCCCAGCATGTACAGTGTATTGGACTGAAGAGGAGCTACTGTTCTTGTCAGTTTCCTAAGCAGAGTTGAACAAGATATGGCCCGTGTGTGTAGGAAGCACAGTTCTTTTTTTCTGAGCAAGCTTACTGTTCGACCCCATAGGAAACTCAGTTGAGTAGAAGAGTACTCTTTTTCTCAAAAACAGAGTGTGTTTCTTGTTAGGCGAGCTAATGTTTGTTTCTCAGTCAGAAATTGAGTTGAATCCCATGCAGTTTCTGGTCCTACGAGCAAGAGTTGTTTTCCGGTAAGAAGAGTCACTATTGCGCTCCCATTGTCATACACAGTGCAAATAGCACTCGCGTCTGTTCTAAGCAAGTACAGTGTATTGGACTGAAGAGGAGCTACTGTTCTTGTCAGTTTCCTAAGCAGAGTTGAACTAGATATGGCCGTGTGTGTAGGAAGCACAGTACTTTTGTTCTGAGCAAGCTCACTGTTCGGATCCCATAGGAAACACAGTAGAGTAGAAGAGTGCCGTTTTCTCAAAAGCAGAGTGTGTTTCTTGTAAGGCGAGCTAGCATTTGCTTTCCAGTCAGAAATGGAGTTGAATCACATGCAGTTTCTGGTCCTACGAGCAAGAGTTGTTTTCTGGTAAGAAGAGTCACTATTGCGCTCCCATTGCCATACACAGTGCAAATAGCACTCGCGTCTGTTCCCAGCAAGTACAGTGTATTGGACTAAAGAGGATCCTCTCTTCTTGTCAGTTTCCTAAGCAGAGTTGAACTAGTATTGTCCCCGGTGTGTAGGAAGCACAGTTCTTTTGTTCTCAGCAAGCACACTGTTCGGACCCCATAGGAAACAAAGTAGAGTAGAAGAGTGCCCTTTTCTCAAAAGCAGAGTGTGTTTCTTGTAAGGCGAGCTAGCATTTGTTTCCCAGTCCTAAATGGAGTTGAATCCCATGCAGTTTCTGGTCCTACGAGCAAGAGTTGTTTTCTGGTAAGAAGAGACACTATTGTGCTCCCATTGTCATACACAGGGCAAATAGCACTGGCGTCTGTTCCCAGCATGTAGAGTGTATTGGACTGAAGAGGAGCTACTGTTTTTGTCAGTTTCTTAAGCAGAATTGAACTGGATATGGCCATGTGTGTAGGAAGCACAGTTCTTTTGTTCTGAACAAGCTCACTGTTCGGAACACTTAGGAAACACAGTAGAGTAGAAGAGTGCTCTTTTCTCAAAAGCAGATTGTGTTTCTTGTAAGGCGAGATAGCGTTTGTTTCCCAGTCCTAAATGGAGTTGAAAGCCATGCAGTTTCTGGTCCTACGAGCAAGAGTTGTTTTCTGGTAAGAAGAGTCACCGTTGCGGTCCCATTTTCATACACAGTGCAAATAGCACTGGCATCTGTTCCCAGCATGTACAATGTATTGGACTGAAGAGGATCTACTGTTCTTGTCAGTTTCCTAAGCAGAGTTGAACAAGATATGGCCGTGTGTGTAGGAAGCACAGTTCTTTTTTTCTGAGCAAGCTTACTGTTCGACCCCATAGGAAACACAGTTGAGTAGAAGAGTGCTCTTTTCTCAAAAGCAGAGTGTGTTTCTTGTTAGGCGAGCTAATGTTTGTTTCTCAGTCAGAAATTGAGTTGAATCCCATGCAGTTTCTGGTCCTACGAGCAAGAGTTGTTTTCCGGTAAGAAGAGTCACTATTGCGCTCCCATTGTCATACACAGTGCAAATAGCACTCGCGTCTGTTCTAAGCAAGTACAGTGTATTGGACTGAAGAGGAGCTACTGTTCTTGTCAGTTTCCTAAGCAGAGTTGAACTAGATATGGCCGTGTGTGTAGGAAGCACAGTACTTTTGTTCTGAGCAAGCTCACTGTTCGGATCCCATAGGAAACACAGTAGAGTAGAAGAGTGCCGTTTTCTCAAAAGCAGAGTGTGTTTCTTGTAAGGCGAGCTAGCATTTGCTTTCCAGTCAGAAATGGAGTTGAATCACATGCAGTTTCTGGTCCTACGAGCAAGAGTTGTTTTCTGGTAAGAAGAGTCACTATTGCGCTCCCATTGCCATACACAGTGCAAATAGCACTCGCGTCTGTTCCCAGCAAGTACAGTGTATTGGACTAAAGAGAATCCTCTCTTCTTGTCAGTTTCCTAAGCAGAGTTTAACTAGATATGGCCCCGGTGTGTAGGAAGCACAGTTCTTTTGTTTTCAGCAAGCTCACTGTTCGGACCCCATAGGAAACACAGTAGAGTAGAAGAGTGCCCTTTTCTCAAAAGCAGAGTGTGTTTCTTGTAAGGCGAGCTAGCATTTGTTTCCCAGTCCTAAATGGAGTTGAATCCCATGCAGTTTCTGGTCCTACGAGCAAGAGTTGTTTTCTGGTAAGAAGAGACACTATTGTGCTCCCATTGTCATACACAGGGCAAATAGCACTGGCGTCTGTTCCCAGCATGTAGAGTGTATTGGACTGAAGAGGAGCTACTGTTTTTGTCAGTTTCTTAAGCAGAATTGAACTGGATATGGCCATGTGTGTAGGAAGCACAGTTCTTTTGTTCTGAACAAGCTCACTGTTCGGAACACTTAGGAAACACAGTAGAGTAAAAGAGTGCTCTTTTCTCAAAAGCAGATTGTATTTCTTGTAAGGCGAGATAGCGTTTGTTTCCCAGTCCTAAATGGAGTTGAAAGCCATGCAGTTTCTGGTCCTACGAGCAAGAGTTGTTTTCTGGTAAGAAGAGTCACTGTTGCGGTCCCATTTTCATACACAGTGCAAATAGCACTGGCATCTGTTCCCAGCATGTACAATGTATTGGACTGAAGAGGATCTATTGTTCTTGTCAGTTTCCTAAGCAGAGTTGAACAAGATATGGCCAGTGTGTGTAGGAAGCACAGTTCTTTTTTTCTGAGCAAGCTTACTGTTCGACCCCATAGGAAACACAGTTGAGTAGAAGAGTGCTCTTTTCTCAAAAGCAGAGTGTGTTTCTTGTTAGGCGAGCTAATGTTTGTTACTCAGTCAGAAATTGAGTTGAATCCCATGCAGTTTCTGGTCCTACGAGCAAGAGTTGTTTTCCGGTAAGAAGAGTCACTATTGCGCTCCCATTGTCAAACACAGAGCAAATAGCACTCGCGTCTGTTCTAAGCAAGTACAGTGTATTCGACTGAAGAGGAGCTACTGTTCTTGTCAGTTTCCTAAGCAGAGTTGAATTAGATATGGCCGTGTGTGTAGGAAGCACAGTACTTTTGTTCTGAGCAAGCTCACTGTTCAGATCCCATAGGAAACACAGTAGAGTAGAAGAGTGCCGTTTTCTCAAAAGCAGAGTGTGTTTCTTGTAAGGCGAGCTAGCATTTGCTTTCCAGTCAGAAATGGAGTTGAATCACATGCAGTTTCTGGTCCTACGAGCAAGAGTTGTTTTCTGGTAAGAAGAGTCACTATTGCGCTCCCATTGCCATACACAGTGCAAATAGCACTCGCGTCTGTTCCCAGCAAGTACAGTGTATTGGACTAAAGAGGATCCTCTCTTCTTGTCAGTTTCCTAAGCAGAGTTGAACTAGTATTGTCCCCGGTGTGTAGGAAGCACAGTTCTTTTGTTCTCAGCAAGCTCACTGTTCGGACCCCATAGGAAACACAGTAGAGTAGAAGAGTGCCCTTTTCTCAAAAGCAGAGTGTGTTTCTTGTAAGGCGAGCTAGCATTTGTTTCCCAGTCCTAAATGGAGTTGAATCCCATGCAGTTTCTGGTCCTACGAGCAAGAGTTGTTTTCTGGTAAGAAGAGACACTATTGTGCTCCCATTGTCATACACAGGGCAAATAGCACTGGCGTCTGTTCCCAGCATGTAGAGTGTATTGGACTGAAGAGGAGCTACTGTTTTTGTCAGTTTCTTAAGCAGAATTGAACTGGATATGGCCATGTGTGTAGGAAGCACAGTTCTTTTGTTCTGAACAAGCTCACTGTTCGGAACACTTAGGAAACACAGTAGAGTAGAAGAGTGCTCTTTTCTCAAAAGCAGATTGTGTTTCTTGTAAGGCGAGATAGCGTTTGTTTCCCAGTCCTAAATGGAGTTGAAAGCCATGCAGTTTCTGGTCCTACGAGCAAGAGTTGTTTTCTGGTAAGAAGAGTCACTGTTGCGGTCCCATTTTCATACACAGTGCAAATAGCACTGGCATCTGTTCCCAGCATGTACAATGTATTGGACTGAAGAGGATCTACTGTTCTTGTCAGTTTCCTAAGCAGAGTTGAACAAGATATGGCCCGTGTGTGTAGGAAGCACAGTTCTTTTTTTCTGAGCAAGCTTACTGTTCGACCCCATAGGAAACACAGTTGAGTAGAAGAGTGCTCTTTTCTCAAAAGCAGAGTGTGTTTCTTGTTAGGCGAGCTAATGTTTGTTACTCAGTCAGAAATTGAGTTGAATCCCATGCAGTTTCTGGTCCTACGAGCAAGAGTTGTTTTCCGGTAAGAAGAGTCACTATTGCGCTCCCATTGTCAAACACAGAGCAAATAGCACTCGCGTCTGTTCTAAGCAAGTACAGTGTATTCGACTGAAGAGGAGCTACTGTTCTTGTCAGTTTCCTAAGCAGAGTTGAATTAGATATGGCCGTGTGTGTAGGAAGCACAGTACTTTTGTTCTGAGCAAGCTCACTGTTCAGATCCCATAGGAAACACAGTAGAGTAGAAGAGTGCCGTTTTCTCAAAAGCAGAGTGTGTTTCTTGTAAGGCGAGCTAGCATTTGCTTTCCAGTCAGAAATGGAGTTGAATCACATGCAGTTTCTGGTCCTACGAGCAAGAGTTGTTTTCTGGTAAGAAGAGTCACTATTGCGCTCCCATTGCCATACACAGTGCAAATAGCACTCGCGTCTGTTCCCAGCAAGTACAGTGTATTGGACTAAAGAGGATCCTCTCTTCTTGTCAGTTTCCTAAGCAGAGTTGAACTAGTATTGTCCCCGGTGTGTAGGAAGCACAGTTCTTTTGTTCTCAGCAAGCTCACTGTTCGGACCCCATAGGAAACACAGTAGAGTAGAAGAGTGCCCTTTTCTCAAAAGCAGAGTGTGTTTCTTGTAAGGCGAGCTAGCATTTGTTTCCCAGTCCTAAATGGAGTTGAATCCCATGCAGTTTCTGGTCCTACGAGCAAGAGTTGTTTTCTGGTAAGAAGAGACACTATTGTGCTCCCATTGTCATACACAGGGCAAATAGCACTGGCGTCTGTTCCCAGCATGTAGAGTGTATTGGACTGAAGAGGAGCTACTGTTTTTGTCAGTTTCTTAAGCAGAATTGAACTGGATATGGCCATGTGTGTAGGAAGCACAGTTCTTTTGTTCTGAACAAGCTCACTGTTCGGAACACTTAGGAAACACAGTAGAGTAGAAGAGTGCTCTTTTCTCAAAAGCAGATTGTGTTTCTTGTAAGGCGAGATAGCGTTTGTTTCCCAGTCCTAAATGGAGTTGAAAGCCATGCAGTTTCTGGTCCTACGAGCAAGAGTTGTTTTCTGGTAAGAAGAGTCACTGTTGCGGTCCCATTTTCATACACAGTGCAAATAGCACTGGCATCTGTTCCCAGCATGTACAATGTATTGGACTGAAGAGGATCTACTGTTCTTGTCAGTTTCCTAAGCAGAGTTGAACAAGATATGGCCCGTGTGTGTAGGAAGCACAGTTCTTTTTTTCTGAGCAAGCTTACTGTTCGACCCCATAGGAAACACAGTTGAGTAGAAGAGTGCTCTTTTCTCAAAAGCAGAGTGTGTTTCTTGTTAGGCGAGCTAATGTTTGTTTCTCAGTCAGAAATTGAGTTGAATCCCATGCAGTTTCTGGTCCTACGAGCAAGAGTTGTTTTCCGGTAAGAAGAGTCACTATTGCGCTCCCATTGTCATACACAGTGCAAATAGCACTCGCGTCTGTTCTAAGCAAGTACAGTGTATTCGACTGAAGAGGAGCTACTGTTCTTGTCAGTTTCCTAAGCAGAGTTGAACTAGATATGGCCGTGTGTGTAGGAAGCACAGTACTTTTGTTCTGAGCAAGCTCACTTTTCGGATCCCATAGGAAACACAGTAGAGTAGAAGAGTGCCGTTTTCTCAAAAGCAGAGTGTGTTTCTTGTAAGGCGAGCTAGCATTTGCTTTCCAGTCAGAAATGGAGTTGAATCACATCCAGTTTCTGGTCCTACGAGCAAGAGTTGTTTTCTGGTAAGAAGAGTCACTATTGCGCTCCCATTGCCATATACAGTGCCAATAGCACTCGCGTCTGTTCCCAGCAAGTACAGTGTATTGGAGTAAAGAGGATCCTCTCTTCTTGTCAGTTTCCTAAGCAGAGTTGAACTAGTATTGGCCCCGGTGTGTACGAAGCACAATTCTTTTGTTCTGAGCAAGCTCACTGTTCGGACCCCATAGGAAACACAGTAGAGTAGAAGAGTGCCCTTTTCTCAAAAGCAGAGTGTGTTTCTTGTAAGGCGAGCTAGCATTTATTTCCCAGTCCTAAATGGAGTTGAATCACATGCAGTTTTTGGTCTTACGAGCAAGAGTTGTTTTCTGGTAAGGAAAGTCACTATAGCGCTCCCATTGCCATACACAGTGCAAATAGCACTCGCGTCTCTTCCCAGCAAGTACAGTGTATTTGACTGAAGAGGAGCTACTGTTCTTGTCAGTTTCCTAAGCATAGTTGAACTAGATATGGCCCCTGTGTGTAGGAAGCACAGTTCTTTTGTTCTGAGCAAGCTCACTGTTCGGAACCCATGGGAAACACAGTAGAGTAGAGGAGTGCTCTTTTCTCAAAAGCAGATTGTGTTTCTTGTAAGGCGAGATAGCGTTTGTTTCCCAGTCCTAAATAGAGTTGAACCCCATGCAGTTTCTGGTCCTACGAGCAAGAGTTGTTTTCAGGTAAGAAGAGTCACTGTTGCGGTCCCATTGTCATTCACAGTGCAAATAGCACTGGCATCTGTTCCCAGCATGTACAGTGTATTGGACTGAAGAGGAGCTACTGTTCTTGTCAGTTTCCTAAGCAGAGTTGAACAAGATATGGCCCGTGTGTGTAGGAAGCACAGTTCTTTTTTTCTGAGCAAGCTTACTGTTCGACCCCATAGGAAACTCAGTTGAGTAGAAGAGTACTCTTTTCTCAAAAACAGAGTGTGTTTCTTGTTAGGCGAGCTAATGTTTGTTTCTCAGTCAGAAATTGAGTTGAATCCCATGCAGTTTCTGGTCCTACGAGCAAGAGTTGTTTTCTGGTAAGAAGAGTCACTATTGCGCTCCCATTGCCATACACAGTGCCAATAGCACTCGCGTCTGTTCCCAGCAAGTACAGTGTATTGGACTAAAGAGAATCCTCTCTTCTTGTCAGTTTCCTAAGCAGAGTTGAACTAGATATGGCCCCGGTGTGTAGGAAGCACAGTTCTTTTGTTCTGAGCAAGCTCACTGTTCGGAACCCATGGGAAACACAGTAGAGTAGAGGAGTGCTCTTTTCTCAAAAGCAGAGTGTGTTTCTTGTAAGACAAGATAACGTTTGTTTCCCAGCCCTAAATAAAGTTGAGTCACTTGGAGTTTTTGGTCCTACGAGCAAGAATTGTTTTATGGTAAGAATTGTCACTATTGCACTCCCATTGTCATACACAGGGCAAATAGCACTGGTGTCGGTTCCCAGCTTGTACAGTGTATTGGGTGTATTGGACTGAAGAGTATGTACTGTTCTTGTCAGTTTCTTAAGCAGAATTGATCTAGATATGGCCGAGTGTGTAGGAAGCACAGTTCTTTTGTTCTCAGCAAGCTCACTGTTCAGACCCCATAGGAAACACAGTAGAGTAGAAGAGTGCTCTTTTCTCAAAAGCAGAGTGTGTTTCTTGTAAGGCGAGGTAGCGTTTGTTTCCCAGTCCTAAATGGAGTTGAATCCCATGCAGGTTCTGGTCCTACGAGCAAGAGTTGTTTTCTGTTAAGAAGAGACACTATTGTGCTCCCATTGTCATACACAGGGCAAATAGCACTGGCGTCTGTTCCCAGCAAGTACAGTGTATTGGACTGAATAGGAGCTACTGTTCTTGTCAGTTTCCTAAGCAGAATTGAACTAGATATGGCCGTGTGTGTAGGAAGCACACCTCTTTTGTTCTGAGCAAGCTCACTGTTCTGGCCATATAGGAAACACAGGAGAATAGAAGAGTGCTCTTTTCTCAAAAGCAGAGTGTGTTTCTTGTAAGGCGAGCTAATGTTTGTTTCCCAGTCCTAAATGGAGTTGAATTACATGCAGTTTTTGGTCATACGAGCAAGAGTTTTTTTCTGGTAAGGAAAGTCACTATTGCGCTCCCATTTCCATACAAAGTGCAAATAGCACTCGCGTCTGTTCCCAGGAAGTACAGTGTATTGGACTGAAGAGGAGCTACTGTTCTCCTCAGTTTCCTAATCAGAGTTGAACTAGATATGGCCCGTGTGTGTAGGAAGCACAGTTCTTTTGTTCTGAGCAAGCTCACTGTTCTGGCCATATAGGAAACACAGTAGAGTAGAAGAGTGCTCTTTTCTCAAAAGGAGAGTGTGTTTCTTGTAAGGCGAGCTAGTGTTTTTTTCCCAGTCCTAAATGGAGTTGAATCCCATGCAGTTTCTGGTCCTACGAGCAAGAGTTGTTTTCTGGTAAGAAGAGACACTATTGTGCTCCCATTGTCATACACAGGGCAAATAGCACTGGCGTCTGTTCCCAGCATGTAGAGTGTATTGGACTGAAGAGGAGCTATTGTTCTTTTCAGTTTCCTAAGCAGAATTGAACTGGATATGGCCATGTGTGTAGGAAGCACACTTCTTTTGTTCTGAGCAAGCTCGCTGTACGGGCCCTATAGGAAACACAGTAGAGTAGAAGAGTGCTCTTTTCTCAAAAGGAGAGTGTGTTTCTTGTAAGGCGTGCTAGCGTTTGTTTCCCAGTCCTAAATGGAGTTGAATCACATGCAGTTTTTGGTCCTACGAGCAAGAGTTGTTTTCTGGTGAGGAAAGTCACTATTGCACTCCCATTGCCATACACAGTACAAATAGCACTCGCGTCTGTTTTCAGCAAGTACAGTGTATTGGACTGAAAAGGAGCTACTGTTCTGGTCAGTTTCCTAAGCAGAGTTGAACTATATATGGCCCGTGTGTGTATGAAGCACAGTTCTTTTGTACTGAGCAAGCTCACTGTTTTGACCCCATAGGAAACACAGTAGAGTAGAAGTGTGCCCTTTTCTCAAAAGCAGAGCGTGTTTCTTGTAAGGCGAGCTAGCGTTTGTTTCCCAGTCCTAAGTGGAGTTGAATCACATGCAGTTTCTGGTCCTACGAGCAAGAGTTGTTTTCTGGTAAGGAGAGACACTATTGTGCTCCCACTGTCATACACAGGGCAAAAAGCACTGGCGTCTTTTCCCAGCATGTAGAGTGTATTGGAGTGAAGAGGATCTACTGTTCTTGTCAGTTTCCTAAGCAAAATTGAACTAGATATGTCCGTGTGTGTAGGAAGCACAGTTTTTTTGTTCTGAGCAAGCTCACTGTTCTGGCCATATAGGAAACACAGTAGAGTAGAAGAGTGCTCTTTTCTCAAAAGCAGAGCGTGTTTCTTGTAAGGCGAGCTAGCAGTTGTTTCCCAGTCCTAAGTGGAGTTGAATCAGATGCAGTTTCTGGTCCTATGAGCAAGAGTTGTTTTCTGGTAAGGAGAGACACTATTGTGCTCCCATTGCTGTACACAGTGCAAATAGCACTCGCGTCTGTTCCCAGCAAGTACAGTGTACTGTACTGAAGAGGAGCTACTTTTCTTGTCAGTTTCCTAAGAAGAGTTGAACTAGATATGGCCCGTGTGTGTAGGAAGCACAGTTCTTTTTTTCTGAGCAAGCTCACTGTTCAGAACACTTAGGAAACACAGTAGAGTAGAAGAGTGCTCTTTTCTCAAAAGCAGATTGCGTTTCTTGTAAGGCGAGATAGCGTTTGTTTCCCAGTCCTAAATGGAGTTGAATCCCATGCAGTTTCTGGTCCTACGAGCAAGAGTTGTTTTTTGGTAAGAAGAGTCACTGTTGTAGTCCCACTGTCATACACAGTGCAAATAGCACTGGCATCTGTTCCCAGCCTGTACAGTGTATTGGACTGAAGAGGATCTACTCTTTTTTCAGTTTCCTAAGCAGAGTTGAACTAGATATGGCCCGTGCATGTAGAAAGCACAGTTCTTTTTTTCTGAGCAAGCTCACTGTTCTGGCCATGTAGGAAATACAGTGGAGTAGAAGAGTGCTCTTTTCTCAAAAGCAGAATGTGTTTCTGGTAAGGCAAGCTAGCGTTTGCTTCCCAGTTCTAAATGGAGTTGAATCACATGGAGTTTTCGGTCCTACGAGCAAGAGTTGTTTTCTGGTAAGGAAAGTCACTATTGAGCTCACATTGCAATACACAGTGCAAATAGCACTCGCGTCTGTTCCCAGCAAGTACAGTGTATTGGACAGAAGAGGAGCTACTGTTCTTGTCAGTTTCCTAAGCAGAGTTGAACTAGATATGGCCTTGTGTATAGGAAGCACAGTACTTTTGTTCTGAGCAAGCTCACTGTTTGGACCCCATAGGAAACACAGTAGAGTAGAAGAGTGCTCTTTTCTCAAAAACAGAGTGTGTTTCTTCTAAGGCGAGCTAGCGTTTGTTTCCCAGTCCTAAAAGGAGTTGAATCACATGCAGTTTCTGGTCCTAAGACCAAGAGTTGTTTTCTGGTAAGAAGAGTCACTATTACTCTCCCATTGTCATACACAGTGCAAACAGCCCTGGCGTCTGTTCCCAGCAAGTACAGTGTATTGGACTGAACAGGATCTACTTTTCTTGTCAGTTTCCTAAGCAGCATTGAACTAGATATGTCCCGTGTGTGAAGGAAGAAAAGTTCTTTTGTTCTAAGCAAGCTCATTTTTCGGACCCCGAAGGAAACACAGTAGAGTAGAAGAGTGCCGTTTCTCAAAATCAGAATCTGTTTCTTGTAAGGCGAGCTTGCGTTTATTTCCAAGTTCTAAATGGAGTTGAATCACATGCAGTTTTCATTCCTACAAGCAAGAGTTGTTTTCTGGTAAGGAAAGTCACTATTGAGCTCCCATTGCCATACACAGTGCAAATAGTCCTCGCGTGTGTTCCCAGCAAGTACAGTGTATTGGACTGAAGAGGAGCTACTGTTCTTGACAGTTTACAAAGTAGAGTTGAACTAGATATGGCCCGTGTGTGTAGGAAGCACAGTTCTTTTTTTCTGACCAAGCTCACTGTTCAGACGCCATAGGAAACACAGTTGAGTAGAAGAGTGATCATTTCTCAAAAGCAGAGTGTGTTTCTTGTAAGGCGAGCTAGTGCTTGTTTCCCAGTTAGAAATGGAGTTGAATCCCATGCAGTTTCTGGTCCTAAGAGCAAAAGTTGTTTTCTGGTAAAAAGAGTCACTATTGAACTCCCATGGCCATACACAGTGCAAATAGCACACGCGTCTGTTCCCAGCAAGTACAGTGTATTGGACTGAATAGGAGCTACTGTTCTTGTCAGTTTCCTAAGCAGAATTGAACTAGATATGGCCGTGTGTGTAGGAAGCACACCTCTTTTTTTCTGAGCAAGCTCACTGTTCTGGCCATATAGGAAACACAGTAGAGTAGAAGAGTGCTCTTTTCTCAAAAGCAGAGTTTGTTTCTTGTAAGGTGACATAGCGTTTGTTTCCCAGTCCTAAATGGAGTTGTATCACATGCAGTTTTCGGTCATACAAGCAAGAGTTGTTTTCTGGTAAGGAAAGTCACTATTGCACTCCCATTGCCATACACAATACTAATAGCACTCGCGTCTGTTCCCATCAAGTACAGTGTATTGGACTGAATAGGAGCTACTGTTGTTGTCAGTTTCCTAAGCAGAGTTGAACTAGATAGGGTCCGTGTGTGTAGGAAGCACAGTTTTTTGTTCTGAGCATGCTCAATGTTTGGACCCCATAGGAAACACAGTAGAGTAGAAGAGTGCTTTTTTTCTCAAAAGCAGAGTGTGTTTCTTGTAAGGCAGCTATCGTTTGTTTCCCAGTCCTAAATGGAGTTGAATCACATGCAGTTTCTGGTCCTACGAGCAAGAGTTGTTTTCTGGTAAGAAGAGTCACTATTGTGCGGCCATTGCCATACACAGGACAAATAGCACTGGCGTATGTTCCTAGCAAGTACAGTGTATTGGACTGAAGAGGACCTACTGTTCTTGTCAGGTTTATAAGCAGATTTGAACTAGATATGGCCGTGTGTGTAGGAAGCACAGTTTTTTTGTTCTGAGCAAGCTCACTCTTCTGACCCCATAGGAAACACAGTAGAGTAGAAGATTGCTCTTTTCTCTAAAGCAGAGTGTGTTTCTAGTAATGCGAACTAGCATTTGTTTCCCAGTCCAAAATGGAGTTGAATCACAAGCAGTTTCTGATCCTACGAGCAAGAGTTGTTTTCTCATAAGGAAAGTCACTATTGCGCTCCCATTGCCATACACAGTGCAAATAGCACTCCCGTCTGTTCCCAGCAAGTATAGTGTTTTGGACTGAAGAGGAGCTACTGTTCTTGTCAGTTTCCTAAGCAGAGTTGAACTAGATATGGCCCGTGTGTGTAGGAAGCACAGTTCTTTGTTCTGAGCAAGCTCACTGTTTTGGCCCTATATGAAACACAGTAGAGTAGAAGAGTGCTATTTTCTCAAAAGCAGAATGTGTTTCTTGTAAGGCGAGCTAGTTTTTGTTTCCCAGTCCTAAATGGAGTTGAATCCCATGCAGTTTCTGGTCCTACGAGCAAGAGTTGTTTTCTGGTACGGAAAGTCACTATTGCGTTCCCATTGCCATACACAGTGCAAATAGCACTCGCGTCTGTTCCCAGCAAGCACAGTGTATCGGACAGAGGAGGAGCTACTGTTCTTGTCAGTTTCCTAAGCAGAGTTGAACGAGATATGGCCCGTGTGTCTAGGAAGCAGAATTCTTATGTTCTGAGCAAGCTCACTGTTCTGGCCCTATAGGAAACACATAGAGTAGAAGAGTGCTCTTTTCTCTAAAGCAGAGTGTGTTTCTTGTAAGGCGAGCTCGCGTTTGTTTCCCAGTCCTAAATGGAGTTGAATCACATGCACTTTTTGGTCCTACGAGCAAGAGTTGTTTTGTGGTAAGAAGAGTCACTATTATGCTCCAATTGCCATACACAGTGCAAATAGCACTCGCGTCTGTTCCCAGCAAGTACGTGTATTGGACTGAATAGGAACTACTGTTCTTGTCAGTTTCCTAAGCAGAGTTGAACTAGATATGGTCCGTGTTTGTAGGAAGCACAGTTCTTTTGTTCTGAGCAAGCTCACTGTTCTGGCCCTATAGGAAACACAGGAGAGTACAAGAGTGTTCTTTTCTCAAAAGCAGAGTGTGTTTCTTGTAAGGCCAGCTAGCATTTGTTTCCCAGTCCTAAATGGAGTTGAATGACATGCAGTTTCTGGTCCTACGAGCAAGAGTTGTTTTCTGGTAAGGAAGTCACTATTGCGCTCCCATTGCCATACACAGTGCAAATAGCACTCGCATCTGTTCCCAGCATGTACAGTGTATCGGACTGAGGAGGAGCTACTGTTCTTGACAGTTTCCTAAGCAGAGAAGAACGAGATATGGCCCGTGTGTGTAGGAAGCACAGTTCTTTTGTTCTGAGCAAGCTCACTGTTTGGACCCCATAGGAAAAACAGTAGAGAAGAAGAGTGCTCTTTTCTGAAAAGCAGAGTGTGTTTCTTGTAAGGCGAGCTAGCGTTTGTTTCCTAGTCCTAAATAGAGTTGAATCACATGCAGTTTGTGGTCCTACGAGCAAGAGTTTTTTTCTGGTAAGGAAAGTCACTATTGCGCTCCCATTTCCATAAGAAGTGCAAATAGCACTCGCATCTGTTCCCAGGAAGTACAGTGTATTGGACTGAAGAGGAGCTACTGTTCTCGTCAGTTTCCTAAGCAGAGTTGAACTATATATGGCCCGTGTGTGTAGGAAGCACAGTTCTTTTGTTCTGAGCAAGCTCAATGTTCTGGCCCTATGGGAAACACAGTAGAGTAGAAGAGTGCTCTTTTCTCAAAAGCAGAGTGTGTTTCTTGTAAGGCGAGGTAGCGTTTGTTTCCCAGTCCTAAATGGAGTTGAATCCCATGCAGTTTCTGGTCCTACGAGCAAGAGTGTTTTTTCTGGTAAGAAGAGACACTATTGTGCTCCCATTGTCATACACAGGGCAAAAAGCACTGGCGTCTTTTCCCAGCATGTAGAGTATATTGGACTGAAGAGGAGCTACTGTTCTTGTCAGTTTCCTAAGCAGAATTGAACTGGATATGGCCATGCGTGTAGGAAGCACAGTTCTTTTGTTCTGAGCAAGCTCGCTGTACTGGCCATATAGGAAACTCAGTAGAGTAGAAGAGTGCTCTTTTCTCAAAAGCAGAGTGTGTTTCTTGTAAGGCAAGCTAGCGTTTGTTTCCCAGTCCTAAATGGAGTTGAATCACATTCAGTTTTTGGTCCTGCGAGCAAGAGTTGTTTTCTGGTAAGGAAAGTCACTATTGCGCTCCCATTGTCATACACAGTGCAAATAGCACTCGCGTCTGTTCCCAGCAAGTACAGTGTATTGGACTGAAGAGGAGCTACTGTTCTTGTCAGTTTCCTAAGCAGCATTGAACTAGATATGGCCCGTTTGTGAAGGAAGCACAGTTCTTTTGTTCTGAGCAAGCTCACTGTACTGGCACTATAGGAAACACAGCGGAGTAGAAGAGTGCTCTTTTCTCAAAAGCAGAGTGTGTTTCTTGTAAGGCGTGGTAGCGTTTGTTTCCCAGTCCTAAATGGCGTTGAATCCCATGCAGTTTCTAGTCCTACGAGCAAGAGTTTTTTTCTGGTAAGAAGCGACACTATTGTGCTCCCATTGTCATACACAGGGAAAATAGCACTGGCGTCTTTTCCCAGCATGTACACTGTATTGTACTGAAGAGGAGCTACTTTTCTTGTCAGTTATCTAAGCAGAGTTGAACTAGATATGGCCCGTGTGTGTAGGAAGCACAGTTCTTTTGTTCTGAGCATGCTCACTGTTTTGACCCCATAGGAAACACAGTAGAGTAGAAGAGTGCTCTTTTCTCAAAAGCAGAGTGTGTTTCTTGTAAGGCGAGCTATCGTTTGTTTCCCAGTCCTAAATGGAGTTGAATCACATGCAGTTTCTGGTCCTACGAGCAAGAGTTGTTTTCTGGTAAGAAGAGTCACTATTGTGCTGCCATTGCCATACACAGGACAAATAGCACTGGCATCTGTTCCTAGGAAGTACAGTGTATTGGACTGAAGAGGACCTACTGTTCTCGTCAGTTTCCTAAGCAGAGTTGAACTAGATATGGCCCGTGTGTGTAGGAAGCACAGTTATTTGTTCTGAGCAAGCTCAATGTTCTGGCCCTATGGGAAACACAGTAGAGTAGAAGAGTGCTCTTTTCTCAAAAGCAGAGTGTGTTTCTTGTAAGGCGAGCTAGCGTTTGTTTCCCAGTCCTAAGTGGAGTTGAATCACATGCAGTTCCTGGTCCTGTGAGCAAGAGTTGTTTTCTGGTAAGGAGAGACACTATTGTGCTCCCATTGCTGTACACAGTGCAAATAGCACTCGCGTCTGTTCCCAGCAAGTACAGTGTACTGGACTGAAGAGGAGCTCCTGTTCTTGTCAGTTTCCTAAGTAAAATTGAACTAGATATGGCCGTGTGTAGGAAGCACAGGTCTTTTCTTCTGAGTAAGCTCACTGTTCTGGCCATATAAGAAACACAGTAGAGTAGAAGAGTGCTCTTTTCTCAAAAGCAGAGTGTGTTTCTTGTAAGGCAAGCTAGTGTTTATTTCCCAGTTCTAAATGGACTTGAATCACATGCAGTTTTCGGTCCTACGAGCAAGAGTTGTTTTCTGGTAAGGAAAGTCACTATTGAGCTCACATTGCCATACACAGTGCAAATAGCACTCGCTTCTGTTCCCAGCAAGTACAGTGTATTGTACTGAAGAGGAGCTACTTTTCTTGTCAGTTTCCTAAGCAGAGTTGAACTAGATATGGCCCGTGTGTGTAGGAAGCACAGTTCTTTTGTTCTGAGCAAGCTCACTGTTCGGAACACTTAAGAAACACAGTAGAGTAGAAGAGTGCTCTTTTCTCAAAAGCAGATTGTGTTTCTTGTAAGGAGAGCTAGTGTTTGTTTCCCAGTCCTAAATGGAGTTGAATCCCATGCAGTTTCTAGTCCACGAGCAAGAGTTGTTTTCTGGTAAGAAGAATCACTGTTGCGGTCCCATTGTCATACACAGTGCAAATCGCACTCTTGTCTGTTCTAAGCAAGTACAGTGTATTGGACTGAAGAGGAGCTACTGTTCTTGTCAGTTTCCTATTCATAGTTGAACTAGATATGGCTGTGTGTATAGTAAGCACAGTTCTTTTGTTCTGAGCAAGCTCACTGTTCGGACCCCATAGGAAACACAAAAGAGTAGAAGAGTGCCGTTTTCTCAAAAGCAGAGTTTGTTTCTTGAAAGTCGAGCTAGCATTTGCTTTCCAGTCAGAAATGGAGTTGAATCACATGCAGTTTCTGGTCCTACAAGCAAGAGTTGTTTTCTGGTAAGAAGAGTCACTATTGTGCTCCCATTGCCAAACACAGTGCAAATAGCACTCTCGTCTGTTCCCAGCAAGTACAGTGTATTGGACTGAAGAGGATCTTCTGTTCTTGTCAGTTTCCTAAGCACAGTTGAACTAGATATGGCCCCGGTGTAGAGGAAGCACAGTTCTTTTGTTCTGAGCAAGCTCATTGTTCGGACCCCATAGGAAACACAGTAGAATAGAAGAGTGCCCTTTTCTCAAAAGCAGAGTGTGTTTCTTGTAAGGCAAGCTAACGTTTGTTTCCCAGTCCTAAATAAAGTTGAGTCACTTGCAGTTTTTGGTCCTACGAGCAAGAGTTGTTTTATGGTAAGAATTGTCACTATTGAACTCCCATTGTCATACACAGGGCAAATAGCACTGGTGTCGGTTCCCAGCATGTACAGTGTATTGGACTGAAGAGTATCTACTGTTCTTGTCAGTTTCTTAAGCAGAATTGATCTAGATATTGCCTTGTGTGTAGGAAGCACAGTTCTTTTGTTCTGAGCAAGCTCACTGTTCTGGCCACATAGGAAACACAGTAGAGTAGAAGAGTGCTCTTTTCTCAAAAGCAGAGTGTGTTTCTTGTAAGGCAAGCTAGCGTTTGTTTCCCAGTCCTAAATGGAGTTGAATCACATGCAGTTTTTGGTCCTAGGAGCAAGAGTTGTTTTCTGGTAAGGAAAGTCACTATTGTGCTCCAATTGCCATACACAGTGCAAATAGCACTGGCGTCTGTTCCCAGCAAGTACAGTGTATTGGACTGAAGAGGAGCAACTGTTCTTCTAAGTTTCCTAAAAAGAGTTGAACTAGATATGGCCCGTGTGTGTAGGAAGCAAAGTTCTTTTGTTCTGAGCAAGCTCATTTTTCGGACACCAAAGGAAACACAGTAGAGTAGAAGAGTGCCGTTTTCTCAAAATCAGAGTCTGTTTCTTGTAAGGCGAACTTGCGTTTATTTCCAAGTTCTAAATGGAGTTGAATCACATGCAGTTTTCAGTCCTACGAGCAAGAGTTGTTTTCTGGTAAGGAAAGTCACTATTGAGCTCCCATTGCCATACACAGTGCAAATAGCACTCGCATCTGTTCCCAGCAAGTACAGTGTATTGGACTGAATAGGAGCTACTGTTGTTGTCAGTTTCCTAAGTAGAGTTGAACTAGATAGGGTCCGTGTGTGTAGGAAGCACAGTTTTTTGTTCTGAGCATGCTCACTGTTTGGACCCCATAGGAAACACAGTAGAGTAGACGAGTGCTTTTTTCTCAAAAGCAGAGTGTGTTTCTTGTAAGGCGAGCTATCGTTTGTTTCCCAGTCCTAAATGGAGTTGAATCACATGCAGTTTCTGGTCCTACGAGCAAGAGTTGTTTTCTGGTAAGAAGAGTCACTATTAAGCTGCCATTGCCATACACAGGACAAATAGCACTGGCGTCTGTTCCTAGCAAGTACAGTGTATTGGACTGAAGAGGACCTACTGTTCTTGTCAGGTTTATAAGCAGATTTGAACTAGATATGGCCGTGTATGTAGGAAGCACAGTTTTTTTTTCTGAGCAAGCTCACTGTTCGGACCCCATAGGAAACACAGTAGAGTAGAAGAGTGCTCTTTTCTCTAAAGCAGAGTGTGTTTCTAGTAATGCGAACTAGCATTTGTTTACCAGTCCTAAATGGAGTTGAATCAAAAGCAGTTTCTGATCCTACGAGCAAGAGTTGTTTTCTGGTAAGGAAAGTCACTATTGTGCGTCCATTGCCATACACAGTGCAAATAGCACTCGCGTCTGTTCACAGCAAGTACAGTGTATCGGACTGAAGAGGAGCTACTGTTCTTGTCAGTTTCCTAAGCAGAGTTAAACTAGATAGGGTCCGTGTGTGTAGGAAGCACAGTTTTTTGTTCTGAGCATGCTCACTGTTTGGCCCCCATAGGAAACACAGTAGAGTAGAAGAGTGCTTTTTCCTCAAAAGCAGAGTGTGTTTCTTGTAAGGCGAGCTATCGTTTGTTTCCCAGTACTAAATGGAGTTGAATTACATGCAGTTTCTGGTCCTACGAGCAAGAGTTGTTTTATGGTAAGAAGAGTCACTATTGCGCTGCCATTGCCATACACAGGACAAATAGCACTGGCGTCTGTTCCCAGCATGTACAGTGTATTGGACTGAAGAGGATCTACTGTTTTTGTCAGTTTCCTAAGCAGAATTGAACTAGATATGGCCGTGTGTGTAGGAAGCACAATTCTTTTGTTCTGAGCAAGCTCACTGTTTGGACCCTGTAGGAAACACAGTAGAGTAGAAGAGTGCTCTTTTCTCAAAAGCAGAGTGTGTTTCTTGTAAGGCGAGCTAGCGTTTGTTTCCCAGTCCTAAATGGAGTTGAATCCCATGCAGTTTCTGGTCCTACGAACAAGAGTTGTTTTCTGGTAAGGAAAGTCACTATTGCGTTCCCATTGCCATACACAGTGTAAATAGCTCTAGCGTCTGTTCCCAGCAAGCACAGTGTATCGGACAGAGGAGGAGCTACTGTTCTTGTCAGTTTCCTAAGCAGAGTTGAACGAGATATGTCCCGTGTGTCTAGGAAGCACAGTTCTTATGTTCTGAGCAAGCTCACTGTTCTGGCCCAATAGGAAACACAGTAGAGTAGAAGAGTGCTCTTTTCTCTAAAGCAGAGTGTGTTTGTTGTAAGGCAGGCTCGCGTTTGTTTCCCAGTCCTAAATGGAGTTGAATCACATGCACTTTTTGGTCCTACGAGCAAGAGTTGATTTGTGGTAAGAAGAGTCACTATTACGCTCCAATTGCCATACACAGTGCAAATAGCACTGGCGTCTGTTCCCAGCAAGCACGTGTATTGCACTGAATAGGAACTACTGTTCTTGTCAGTTTCCTAAGCAGAGTTGAACTAGATATGGTCCCAGTGTGTAGGAAGCACAGTTCTTTTCTTCTGAGCAAGCTCACTGTTCTGTCCCTATAGGAAACACAGGAGAGTACAAGAGTGCTCTTTTCTCAAAAGCAGAGTGTGTTTCTTGTAAGGCGAGCTAGCTTTTGTTTCCCAGTCCTAAATGCAGTTGAATGACATGCAGTTTCTGGTCCTACGAGCAAGAGTTGTTTTCTGGTTAGAAAGTCACTATTGTGCTCCCATTGCCATACACAGTGCAAATAGCACTCGCGTCTGTTCCCAGCATCTACAGTGTATCGGACTGAGGAGGAGCTACTGTTCTTGACAGTTTCCTAAGCAGAGTAGAACGAGATATGGCCCGTGTGTGTAGGAAGCACAGTTCTTTTGTTCTGAGCAAGCTCACTGTTTGGACCCCATAGGAAACACAGTAGAGAAGAAGAGTGCTCTTTTCTGAAAAGCAGAGTGTGTTTCTTTTAAGGTGAGCCAGCGTTTGTTTTTTAGTCCTAAATGGAGTTGAATCACATGCAGTTTCTGCTCCTACGAGCAAGAGTTGTTTCCTGTAAGAAGAGTCACTCTTGCGCTCCCTTTGCCATACACAGTGCAAATAGCACTGGCGTCTGTTCCCAGCAAGTAAAGTGTATTGGACAGAAGAGGTGGTACTGTTCTTGTCAGTTTCCTAAGCGGAGTTGAACTAGATATGGCCCGTGTGTGTAGGAAGCACAGTTCTTTGTTCTGGGCAAGCTCACTGTTCGGACACCATAGGAAAAACAGTAGAGTAGAACAGTGCTCTTTTGTTAAAAGCAGAGTGTGTTTCTTGTAAGGCAAGCTAGCGTTTGTTTCCCAGTCCTAAATGGAGTTGAATCACATGCAGTTTCTGGTCCTACGAGCAAGAGTTGTTTTCTGGGAAAGAAAGTCACTATTGCACTACCATTGCCATAAACGGTGGAAATAGCACTCCCGTCTTTTCCCAGCAAGTATAGTGTTTTGGACTGAAGAGGAGCTACTGTTCTTGTCAGTTTCCTAAGCAGAGTTGAACTAGATATGGCCCGTGTGTAGGAAGCACAGTTCTTTTGTTCTGAGCAAGCTCACTCTTCTGGCTCTATGGAAACACAGTAGAGTAGAAGAGTGCTCTTTTCTCTAAAGCAGAGTGTGTTTCTTGTAAGGCGAGCTAGCGTTTGTTTACCAGTCCTAAATGGAGTTGAATCACATGCAGTTTCTGGTCCTACGAGCTAGAGTTGTTATCCGGTAAGGAAAGTCACTATTTCGCTCCCATTGCCATACACAGTGCAAATAGCACTCGCGTCTGTTCCCAGCAAGTAGAGTGTATCGGACTTAAGAGGAGCGACTGTTCTTGTCAGTTTCCTAAGCAGAGTTGAACTAGATATGGACCATGTGTGTAGGAAGCACAGTTCTTTTGTTCTGAACAATCTCACTGTTCGGACACTATAGGAAACACAGTAGAGTAGAAGAGTGCTCTTTTCTCAAAAGCAGAGTGTATTTCATGTAAGGCGAAGTAGCATTTGTTTCTCAGTCCTAAATGGAGTTGAATCATATGCAGTTTTTGGTCCTACGAGCAAGACTTTTTTTCTGGTAAGGAAAGTCACTATTGCGCTCCCTATGCCATCCACAGGGCAAATAGCACTCGCGTCTCTTCCCAGCAAGTACAGTGTATCGGACTGAAGAGGAGCTACTGTTCTTGTCAGTTTCCTAAGCAGAGTTGAACTAGATATGGCCCGTGTGTGTAGAAAGCACAGTTCTTTTGTTCTGAGCAAGCTCACTGTTCTGGCCCTATAGGAAACACAGTAGAGAAGAAGAGTGCTCTTTTCTCTAAAGCAGAGTGTGTTTCTTGTAAGGCGAGCTAGCCTTTCTTTTCCAGTCCTAAGTGGAGTTGAATCACATGCAGTTTCTGGTCCTACATCCAACAGTTGTTTTATGGTAAGAAGAGTCACTGTTGCGCTGCAATTGCCATACACAGGACAAATAGCACTGGCGTCTGTTCCCAGCAAGTACAGTGTATTGGACTGAAGAGGATCTACTGTTCTTGTCAGGTTCCTAAGCAGAATTGAACTAAATATGGCCGTGTGTGTAGGAAGCACAGTTCTTTTGTTCTGAGCAAGCTCACTGTTCAGACCCCGTAGGAAACACAGTAGAGTAGAAGAGTGCTCTTTTCTCAAAAGCAGAGTGTGTTTCTTGTAAGGCGAGCTAGCCTTTGTTTCCCAGTCCTAAATGGAGTTGAGTCACATGCAGTTTCTGGTCCTACGAGCAAGAGTTGTTTTTTTGGTAAGGAAAGTCACTATTGCCCTCCCATTGCCATACACAGTGCAAATAGCACTCGCGTCTGTTCCCAGCAAGTACAGTGTATCGGACTGAAGAGGAGCTACTGTTCTTGTCAGTTTCCTAAGCAGAGTTGAACTAGATATGGCCCGTGTGTGTAGGAAGCACAGTTCTTTTGTTCTGAGCAAGCTCACTGTTCGGACCCCATAGGAAACATAGTAGAGTAGAAGAGTGCTCTTTTCTCAAAAGCAGAGTGTGTTTCATGAACGGCTTGCTAGCATTTGTTTCCCAGTCCTAAATAGAGTTGAATCACATGCAGTTTCTGGTCCTATGAGCAAGAGTTTTTTTCTGGTAAGGAAAGTCACTATTGCTCTCCCATTGAAATACACAGTGCAAATAGCACTCGCGTCTGTTCCCAGCAAGTACAGTGTATCGGACTGAAGAGGAGCTACTGTTTTTGTCAGTTTCCTAAGCAGAGTTGAACTAGATATGGTCAGTGTGTGTAGGAAGCACAGTTCTTTTGTTCTGAGCAAGCTCACTGTTCTGGCCCTATAGGAAACACAGTAGAGTAGAAGAGTGCTCTTTTATCAAAAGCAGAGTGTGTTTCTTGTAAGGCCAGCTAGCGTTTGTTTCCCAGTCCTAAATAGAGTTGAATCACATGCAGTTTCTGGTCGTACGAGCAAGAGTTGTTTTCTGGTAAGGAAAGTCACTATTGCACTCCTATTGCCAAACACAGTGCAAATAGCACTCGTGTCTGTTCCCAGCAAGTACAGTGTATTGGACTGAAGAGGAGCTACTGATCTTGTCAGTTTCCTAAGCAGAGTTGAACTAGATATGGTCGGTGTGTGTAGGAAGCACAGTTCTTTTATTCTGAGTAAGCTCACTGTTTGGACCCCATAGGAAACACAGTAGAGTAGAAGAGTGCTCTTTTCTCAAAAGCAGAGTGTGTTTCTTGTAAGGAGAGCTAGTGTTTGTTTCCCAGTCCTAAATGGAGTTGAATCCCATGCAGTTTCTGATCCTACGAGCAAGAGTTGTTTTCTGGTAAGAAGAGTCAATATTGCACTGCCTTTGCCATACACAGGACAAATAGCACTGGCGTCTGTTCCCAGCAAGTACACTGTATTGGACTGAACAGGATCTACTGTTCTTGTCAGGTTCCTAAGCAGACTTGAACTAGATATGGCCGTGTGTGTAGGAAGCACAGTTTTTTTGTTCTGAGCAAGCTCACTGCTCGGAACACATAGGAAACACAGTAGAATAGAAGAGTGCTCTTTTCTCAAAAGCAGTGTGTGTTTCTTGTAAGGCGAGCTAGCGTTTGTTTCCTAGTCCTAAATGGAATTGAATCACATGCAGTTTGTGGTCCTACGAGCAAGAGTTGTTTTCTGGTAAGAAGAGTCACTATTGTGCTCCCATTGTCATACACATTACAAATAGCACTGGTGTCTGTTTCCAGCATGTACAGTGTATTGGACTGAAGAGGTTCCACTGTTATTTCAGTTTCCTAAGCAGAATTGAACTAGATATGGCCGTGTGTGTAGGAAGTACAGTTCTTTTGTTCTGAGCAAGCTCACTGTTTTGGCTCTATAGAAAACACAGTAGAGTAGAAGTGTGCTCTTTTCTCAAAAGCAGTGTGTGTTTCTTGTAAGGCGAGCTAGCGTTTTTGTCCCAGTCCTAAATGGAGTTGAATCACATGCAGTTTTTGTTTCCATGAGCATGAGTTGTTTTCTGGTAAGGAAAGTCACTATTGCGCTCCCATTCCCCTACACAGTGCAAATAGCACTCGCGTCTGTTCCCAGCAAATACACTGTATTGGACTCAAGTGGAGCTACTGTTCTTGTCAGTTTCCTAATCAGAGTTGAACTAGATATGGCCCGTGTGTGTAGGAAGCACAGTTCTTTGGTTCTGAGCAAGCTCACTGTTGGGATCCCGTAGGAAACACAGTAGAGTAGAAGAGTGCTCTTTTCTCAAAAGCAGAGTCTGTTTCTTGTAAGGCGAGCTAGTGTTTGTTTCCCCATCAGAAATGGAGTTGAATCCCATGCAGTTTCTGGTCCTATGACCAAGAGTTGTTTTCTGGTAAGAAGAGTCACTATTACGTTCCCATTGCCATACACAGTGCAAATAGCACTCGCGTCTCATCGCAGGAATTACAGTGTATTGGACTGAAGAGGAGCTACTGTTCTTGTCAGTTTCCTAAGCAGAGTTGAACTAGATATGGCTCGTGTGTGTAGGAAGCACAGTTCTTTTGTTCTGAGCAAGCTCACTGTTCGGACCCCATAGGAAACACATTAGATTAGAAGATTGCTCTTTTCTCAAAAGCAGAGTGTGTTTCATGTATGGCGAGCTAGCGTTTGGTTCCCAATCCTAAATGGAGTTGAATTACATGCAGTTTCTGGTCCTAGGAGCAAGAGTTGTTTTCTGGTATGAAGAGTCACTATTGTGCTCCATATGTCATACACCGGTCAAATAGCACTCGCGTCTGTTCCCAGTATGTACAGTGTATTGGACTGAAGAGGATCTACTGTCCTTGTCAGTTTCCTAAGCAGAATTGATCTAGATATGGCCCGTGTGTGTAGGAAGCATAGTTCTTCTGTTGTGAGAAAGCTCATTGTTCTGACCCCAAAGAAAAACAGTAGAGTAGAAGAGTGCCCGTTTCTCAAAAGCAGTGTGTGTTTCTTGTAAGGCGAGCTAGCATTAGTTTCCCAATCCTAAATGGAGTTGAATCACATGCAGTTTCTGGTCCTACATCCAACAGTTGTTTTATGGTAAGAAGAGTCACTATTGCCCTCCCATTGTCATACACTGGGCAAATAGCACTCGCGTCTGTTTCCAGCAACTACAGAGTATTGGACTGAAGAGGATCTACTATTCTTGTCAGTTTCATAAGCAGAATTGAACTAGATATGACCGTGTGTGTAGGAAGCACAGTTCTTTTGTTCTGAGCAAGCTCACTGTTTTGGCCCTGTAGGAAACACAGTAGAGTAGAAGAGTGCTCTTTTCTCAAAAGCAGAGTGTGTTTCTTGTAAGGCAAGCTAGCGTTTGTTTCCCAGTCCTAAATGGAGTTGAATCACATGTAGTTTTTGGTCCTACGAGCAAGAGTTGTTTTCTGGTAAGAAGAGTCACTATTGTGCTCCCATTGCCATACACAGTGCAAACAGCACTCACGTCTGTTCGCAGCAAGTACAATGTATTGGACTGAAGATGAGCTACTGTTCTTGTCAGTTTCCTAAGCAGAGTTGAACTAGATATGGCCCCTGTGTGTAGGAAGCACAGTTCTTTTGTTCTGAGCAAGCTCACTGTTCGGACCCCATAGAAAAGACAGTAGAGAAGAAGAGTGCTCTTTTCTCAAAAGCAGAGTGTGTTTCTTGTAAGGCGAGCTAGTGTTTGTTTCCCAGACTGAAATGGAGTTGAATCACATGCAGTTTCTGGTCCTACGAGCAAGAGTTGTTTTCTGGTATGAAGAGTCACTATTGCGCTCCCATTGTCATACACAGGGCAAATAGCACTGGAGTCTGTTTCCAGCAAGTACAGTATATGGGACTGAAGAGGATCTAGTGTTCTTGTCAGTTTCATAAGCAGAGTTGAACTAGATATGACCGTGTGTGTAGGAAGCACAGTTCCTTTGTTCAGAGCAAGCTCACTGTTTTGGCCCTATAGGAAACGCAGTAGAGTTGAAGAGTGCTCTTTTCTCAAAAGCAGAGTGTGTTTCTTGTAAGGCGAGCTAGTGTTTGTTTCCCAGTCCTAAATAGAGTTGAATCACATGCAGTTTCTGGTCGTACGAGCAAGAGTTGTTTTCTGGTAAGGAAAGTCACTATTGCACTCCTATTGCCAAACACAGTGCAAATAGCACTCGTGTCTGTTCCCAGCAAGTACAGTGTATTGGACTGAAGAGGAGCTACTGATCTTGTCAGTTTCCTAAGCAGAGTTGAACTAGATATGGTCGGTGTGTGTAGGAAGCACAGTTCTTTTATTCTGAGTAAGCTCACTGTTTGGACCCCATAGGAAACACAGTAGAGTAGAAGAGTGCTCTTTTCTCAAAAGCAGAGTGTGTTTCTTGTAAGGAGAGCTAGTGTTTGTTTCCCAGTCCTAAATGGAGTTGAATCCCATGCAGTTTCTGATCCTACGAGCAAGAGTTGTTTTCTGGTAAGAAGAGTCAATATTGCACTGCCTTTGCCATACACAGGACAAATAGCACTGGCGTCTGTTCCCAGCAAGTACACTGTATTGGACTGAACAGGATCTACTGTTCTTGTCAGGTTCCTAAGCAGACTTGAACTAGATATGGCCGTGTGTGTAGGAAGCACAGTTTTTTTGTTCTGAGCAAGCTCACTGCTCGGAACACATAGGAAACACAGTAGAATAGAAGAGTGCTCTTTTCTCAAAAGCAGTGTGTGTTTCTTGTAAGGCGAGCTAGCGTTTGTTTCCTAGTCCTAAATGGAATTGAATCACATGCAGTTTGTGGTCCTACGAGCAAGAGTTGTTTTCTGGTAAGAAGAGTCACTATTGTGCTCCCATTGTCATACACATTACAAATAGCACTGGTGTCTGTTTCCAGCATGTACAGTGTATTGGACTGAAGAGGTTCCACTGTTATTTCAGTTTCCTAAGCAGAATTGAACTAGATATGGCCGTGTGTGTAGGAAGTACAGTTCTTTTGTTCTGAGCAAGCTCACTGTTTTGGCTCTATAGAAAACACAGTAGAGTAGAAGTGTGCTCTTTTCTCAAAAGCAGTGTGTGTTTCTTGTAAGGCGAGCTAGCGTTTTTGTCCCAGTCCTAAATGGAGTTGAATCACATGCAGTTTTTGTTTCCATGAGCATGAGTTGTTTTCTGGTAAGGAAAGTCACTATTGCGCTCCCATTCCCCTACACAGTGCAAATAGCACTCGCGTCTGTTCCCAGCAAATACACTGTATTGGACTCAAGTGGAGCTACTGTTCTTGTCAGTTTCCTAATCAGAGTTGAACTAGATATGGCCCGTGTGTGTAGGAAGCACAGTTCTTTGGTTCTGAGCAAGCTCACTGTTCGGATCCCGTAGGAAACACAGTAGAGTAGAAGAGTGCTCTTTTCTCAAAAGCAGAGTGTGTTTCATGTATGGCGAGCTAGCGTTTGGTTCCCAATCCTAAATGGAGTTGAATTACATGCAGTTTCTGGTCCTAGGAGCAAGAGTTGTTTTCTGGTATGAAGAGTCACTATTGTGCTCCATATGTCATACACCGGTCAAATAGCACTCGCGTCTGTTCCCAGTATGTACAGTGTATTGGACTGAAGAGGATCTACTGTCCTTGTCAGTTTCCTAAGCAGAATTGATCTAGATATGGCCCGTGTGTGTAGGAAGCACAGTTCTTCTGTTGTGAGAAAGCTCATTGTTCTGACCCCAAAGAAAAACAGTAGAGTAGAAGAGTGCCCGTTTCTCAAAAGCAGTGTGTGTTTCTTGTAAGGCGAGCTAGCATTAGTTTCCCAATCCTAAATGGAGTTGAATCACATGCAGTTTCTGGTCCTACATCCAACAGTTGTTTTATGATAAGAAGAGTCACTATTGCCCTCCCATTGTCATACACTGGGCAAATAGCACTCGCGTCTGTTTCCAGCAACTACAGAGTATTGGACTGAAGAGGATCTACTATTCTTGTCAGTTTCATAAGCAGAATTGAACTAGATATGACCGTGTGTGTAGGAAGCACAGTTTTTTTGTTCTGAGCAAGCTCACTGTTTTGGCACTGTAGGAAACACAGTAGAGTAGAAGAGTGCTCTTTTCTCAAAAGCAGAGTGTGTTTCTTGTAAGGCAAGCTAGCGTTTGTTTCCCAGTCCTAAATGGAGTTGAATCACATGTAGTTTTTGGTCCTACGAGCAAGAGTTGTTTTCTGGTAAGAAGAGTCACTATTGTGCTCCCATTGCCATACACAGTGCAAACAGCACTCACGTCTGTTCGCAGCAAGTACAATGTATTGGACTGAAGATGAGCTACTGTTCTTGTCAGTTTCCTAAGCAGAGTTGAACTAGATATGGCCCCTGTGTGTAGGAAGCACAGTTCTTTTGTTCTGAGCAAGCTCACTGTTCGGACCCCATAGAAAAGACAGTAGAGAAGAAGAGTGCTCTTTTCTCAAAAGCAGAGTGTGTTTCTTGTAAGGCGAGCTAGTGTTTGTTTCCCAGACTGAAATGGAGTTGAATCACATGCAGTTTCTGGTCCTACGAGCAAGAGTTGTTTTCTGGTATGAAGAGTCACTATTGCGCTCCCATTGTCATACACAGGGCAAATAGCACTGGCGTCTGTTTCCAGCAAGTACAGTATATGGGACTGAAGAGGATCTAGTGTTCTTGTCAGTTTCATAAGCAGAGTTGAACTAGATATGACCGTGTGTGTAGGAAGCACAGTTCCTTTGTTCAGAGCAAGTTCACTGTTTTGGCCCTATAGGAAACGCAGTAGAGTTGAAGAGTGCTCTTTTCTCAAAAGCAGAGTGTTTTTCTTGTAAGGCGAGCTAGCGTTTGTTTCCAGTCCTAAATGGAGTTGAATCACATGCAGTTTTGGGTCCTATGAGCTAGAGTTGTTTTCTGGTAAGGAAAGTCACTATTGTGCTCCCATTGCCATACATAGTACAAATAGCACTCGCGTCTGTTCCCAGCATCTACAGGTATTGGACTGAAGAGGAGCTACTGTTCTTGTCAGTTTCCTAAGCAGAATTGAAATAGATATGGCCGTGTGTGTAGGAAGCACAGTTCTTTTGTTCTGAGAAAGCTCACTGTTTTTGCCCTATAGGAAACACAGTAGAGTAGAAGAGTGCCCTTTTCTGAAAAGCAGAGTGTGTTTCTTGTAAGGCGAGCTACCGTTTGTTTTTCAGTCCTAAATGGAGTTGAATCACATGCAGTTTCTGGTCCTACGAGCAAGAGTTTTTTTCTGGTAAGAAGAGTCACTATTGTGCTCCATATGTCATACACAGGGCAAATAGCACTCGCGTCTGTTCCCAGCATGTACAGGTATTGGACTGAAGAGGAGCTACTGTTCTTGTCAGTTTCCTAAGCAGAGTTGAACTAGATATCGCCCGTGTGTGTAGGAAGGAAAGTTCTTTTGTTCTGAGCAAGCTCATTTTTCTGGCACTGTAAGAAACACAGTAGAGTAGAAGAGTGCTCTTTTCTCAAAAGCAGAGTGTGTTTCTTGTAAGGCGAGCTAGTGTTTGTTTTTCAGTCCTAAATAGAGATGAATCACATGCAGCTTGTGGTCCTACGAGCAAGAGTTTTTTTCTGGTAAGAAGAGTCACTATTGCGCTCTCATTGTCATACACAGTGCAAATAGCACTTGCGTCTGTTCCCAGCAAGTACAGTGTATTGGACTGAAGAGGATCCACTGTTATTGTCAGTTTCCTAAGCAGAATTGAACTAGATATGGCCGTGTGTGTAGGAAGCACAGTTCTTTTGTTCTGAGCAAGCTCACTGTTTTGGCTCTATAGAAAACACAGTAGAGTAGAAGAGTGCTCTTTTCTCAAAAGCAGAGTATGTTTCTTGTAAGGCAAGCAAGTGTTTGTTTCCCAGTCCTAAATAGAGTTGAATCACATGCAGTTTTTGGTCCCATGAGCATGAGTGGTTTTCTGGTAAGGAAAGTCACTATTGTGCTCCCATTCCCCTGCACAGTGCAAATAGCACTCGTGTCTGTTCCCCGCAAGTACAGTGTATTGGACTGAAGAGGAGCTACTGTTCTTGTCAGTTTCCTAAGCAGAGTTGAACTAGATATGGCCGTGTGTGTAGGAAGCACAGTTCTTTTGTTCTGAGCAAGCTCACTGTTCGGATCCCATAGCAAACACAGTAGAGTAGAAGAGTGCACTTTTCTCAAAAGCAGAATCTGTTTCTTGTAAGGCGAGCTAATGTTTGTTTCCCAGTCACAAATGGAGTTGAATCCCATGCAGTTTCTGGTCCTATGAGCAAGAGTTGTTTTCTGGTAAGAAGAGTCACTATTACGCTCCCATTGCCATACACAGTGCAAATAGCACTCGCGTCTCTTCGCAGGAATTACAGTGTATTGGACTGAAGAGGAGCTACTGTTCTTGTCAGTGTCCTAAGCAGAGTTGAACTAGATATGGCTCCTGTGTGTAGGAAGCACAGTTCTTTTGTTCTGAGCAAGCTCACTGTTCGGACCCCATTGGAAACACTTTAGATTAGAAGAGGGCTCTTTTCTCAAAAGCAGAGTGTGTTTCTTGTAAGGCGAGCTAGCGTTTGTTTCCCAATCCTAAATGGAGTTTAATTACATGCAGTTTCTGGTCCTACGAGCAAGAGTTGTTTTCTGGTAAGAAGAGTCACTATTGTGCTCCATATGTCATACACAGGGCAAATAGCACTCGCGTCTGTTCCCAGCATGTACAGTGTACTGGACTGAAGAGGATCTACTGTCCTTGTCAGTTTCCTAAGCAGAATTGATCTAGATATTGCCCGTGTGTGTTGGAAGCACAGTTCATCTGTTCTGAGAAAGCTCATTGTTCTGACCCCATAAGAAAAACAGTGGAGTAGAAGAGTGCCCTTTTCTCAAAAGCAGTGTGTGTTTCTTGTAAGGCAAGCTAGCGTTTGTTTTTCCATCCTAAATGGAGTTGAATCACATAAAGTTTCTGGTCCTACGAGCAAGGGTTGTTTTCTGGTAAGAAGAGTCACTATTGCGCTCCCATTGCCATACATAGGGCAAATAGCACTCGCGTATGTTCCCAGCATGTACAGTGTATTGGACTGAAGAGGAGCTACTGTTCTTGTCAGTTTCCTAAGCAGAGTAGAATTAGATATAGCCCGTGTGTGTAGGAAGCAAAGTTCTTTTGTTCTGAGCAAGCTCACTATTCTGGCACTATAGGAAACACAGTAGAGTAGAAGAGTGCGCTTTTCTCAAAAGCAGAGTGTGTTTCTTGTAAGGCGAGCTAGTGTTTGTTTCTCAGTCAGAAATGGAGTTGAATCCCATGCAGTTTCTGGTCCTACGAGCAAGAGTTGTTTTGTGGTAAGAAGAGTCACTATTGCGCTCCCATTGCCATACACAGAGCAAATGGCACTCGCGTCTGTTCCCAGCAAGTACAGTGTATTGGACTGAAGAGGAGCTACTGTTCTTGTCAGTTTCCTAAGCAGAGTTGAACTAGATATGGCAAGTGTGTGTAGGAAGCACAGTTCTTTTGTTCTGAGCAAGGTCACTGTTTGGACCCCATAGGAAACACTTTAGATTAGAAGAGGGCTCTTTTCTCAAAAGCAGAGTATGTTTCTTGTAAGGCGAGCTAGCGTTTGTTTCCCAGTCCTAAATGGAGTTGACTCACATGTTGTTTTTGGTCTTACGAGCAAGAGTTGTTTTCTGGTAAGAAGAGTCACTATTGCGCTTCCATTGCCATACACAGTGCAAATAGCAATCGCGTCTGTTCGCAGCAAGTACAATGTATTGGACTGAAGATGAGCTACTGTTCTTGTCAGTTTCCTAAGCAGAGTTGAACTAGATATGGCCCCTGTGTGTAGGAAGCACAGTTCTTTTGTTCTGAGCAAGCTCACTGTTCTGGCCTTATAGGAAACTCAGTAGAGTAGATGAGTGCTCTTTTCTCAAAAGCAGAGTGTGTTTCTTGTAAGGCGAGCTAGTGTTTGTTTCCCAGTCCTAAATGGAGTTGAATCACATGCAGTTTCTGGACCTACGAGCACGAGTTTTCTTCTGGTAAGAAGAGTCACTATTGCGCTCCCATTGTCATACACATTACAAATAGCACTGGGGTCTGTTCACAGCATGTACAGTGTATTTGACTGAGGAGGATCTACTGTTATTGTCAGTTTCCTAAGCAGAATTGATCTAGATATTGCCCGTGTGTGTTGGAAGCACAGTTCATCTGTTCTGAGAAAGCTCATTGTTCTGACCCCATAAGAAAAACAGTGGAGTAGAAGAGTGCCCTTTTCTCAAAAGCAGTGTGTGTTTCTTGTAAGGCGAGCTAGCGTTTGTTTTTCCATCCTAAATGGAGTTGAATCACATAAAGTTTCTGGTCCTACGAGCAAGAGTTGTTTTCTGGTAAGAAGAGTCACTATTGCGCTCCCATTGCCATACATAGGGCAAATAGCACTCGCGTATGTTCCCAGCATGTACAGTGTATTGGACTGAAGAGGAGCTACTGTTCTTGTCAGTTTCCTAAGCAGAGTAGAACTAGATATAGCCCGTGTGTGTAGGAAGCACAGTTCTTTTGTTCTGAGCAACCTCACTGTTCTGGCCTTATAGGAAACTCAGTAGAGTAGATGAGTGCTCTTTTCTCAAAAGCAGAGTGTGTTTCTTGTAAGGCGAGCTAGTGTTTGTTTCCCAGTCCTAAATGGAGTTGAATCACATGCAGTTTCTGGACCTATGAGCACGAGTTGTCTTCTGGTAAGAAGAGTCACTATTGCGCTCCATATGTCATACACAGGGCAAATAGCACTCGCATCTGTTCCCAGAATGTACAGTGTATTGGACTGAAGAGGATCTACTGTTCTTGTCAGTTTACTAAACAGAGTTGAACTAGATATGGCCCGTGTGTGTAGGAAGCACAGTTCTTTTGTTCTGAGCAAGCTCACTGTTCTGGGGCTACAGGAAACACAGTAGAGTAGAAGAGTGCTTTTTTCTCAAAAGCAATGTGTGTTTCTTGTAAGGCGAGCTAGTGTTTGTTATCCAGTCCTAAATGGAGTTGAATCACATGCAGTTTTTGTTCCTATGAGCAAGAGTTGTTTTCTGGTAAGAAGAGTCACTATTGCGCTCCCATTATCATACACAGGGCAAATAGCACTGGCATCTGTTCCCAGCATGTACAGTGTATTGCACTGAAGAGGATCTACTGTTCTTGTCAGTTTCCTAAGCAGAGTTGAACTAGGTATATCCCGTGTGTGTAGGAAGCACGGTTCTTTTGTTCTGAGCAAGCTCACTATTCAGGCCCTATTGGAAACACAGTAGAGTAGAAGAGTGCTCTTTCCTCAAAAGCAGAGTGTGTTTCTTGTAAGGCGAGCTAGCATTTGTTTCCCAGTCCTAAATGGAGTTGAATCACATGCAGTTTCTGCTCCTAAGTGCTAGAGTTGTATTGTGGGAAGAAGAGTCACTATTGTTCTCCCATTGTCATACACAGGGCAAATAGCACTGGCGTCTGTTCCCAGCAAGTACATTGTTTTGGACTGAAGAGGAGCTACTGTTCTTGTCAGTTTCCTAAGCAGAGTTGAACTAGATATGGCCATGTGTGTCGGAAGCACAGTTCTTTTGTTCTGAGCAACCTCACTGTTCTGACCCCATAAGAAACACAGTAGATGAGAAGAGTACCCTTTTCTCAAAGGCAGAGTGTGTTTCTTGTAAGGCGAGCTAGCGTATGTTTCCCAGTCCTAAATAGAGTTGAATCACATGCAGTTTTTGGTCCTATGAGCAAGAGTTTTTTTCTGGTAAGGAAAGTCACTATTGTTGTCCCATTGCCACACACAGTGCAAATATCACTGGTGTCTCTTCCCAGCAAGAACAGTGTATTGGACTGAAGAGGAGCTACTCTTCTTGTCAGTTTCCTAAGCAGAATTGAACTAGATATGGCCCGTGTGTGTAGGAAGCACATTTCTTTTGTTCTGAGCAAGCTCACTATTCTGGCTCTATAGGAAACACAGTAGAGTAGAAGAGTGATCTTTTCTCAAAAGCAGAGTGTGTTTCTTGTAAGGCAAGCTAGCGTTTGATTCCCAGTCCTAAATGGAGTTGAATCACATGCAGTTTCTGGTCCTACGAGCAAGAGTTGTTTTCTGGTAAGAAGAGTCACTATTGGGCTCCCATTGTCATACACAGGGTAAATAGCACTGGCGTCTGTTCCCAGCAAGTACAGTGTATGGGACTGAAGAGGATCTACTGTTCTTGTCTGTTTCATAAGCAGAATTGAACTAGATATGACCGTGTGTAGTAAGCACAGTTCTTTTGTTCTGAGCAAGCTCACTATTCGGACCCCATAGGAAACACAGTAGAGTAGAAGTGTGCCCTTTTCTCAAAAGCAGAGCTTGTTTCGTGTAAGGCAAGATAGCGTTTGTTTCCCAGTCCTATGTGGAGTTGAATCACATGCAGTTTCTGGTCCTAAGAGCCAGAATTGTTTTCTGGTAAGAAGAGTCACTATTGCACTCCCATTGCTGTACACAGTGCAAATAGCACTCGCGTATGTTCCCAGCAAGTACATTGTATTGGACTGAAGTGGAGCTACTGTTCTAGTCAGTTTCCTAAACAGAGTTGTACTAGATATGGCCCGTGTGTGCAGGAAGCACAGTTCTTTTTTTCTGAGCAAGCTCACTGTTCTGGCACTATAGGAAACACAGTAGAGTAGAAGAGTGCTCTTTACTCAAAAGCAGAGTGTGTTTCTTGTAAGGCGAGCTGGTGTTTGTTTCCCAGTCATAAATGGAGTTGAATCACATGCAGTTTCTGGTCGTACGAGCAAGAGTTGTTTTCTGGTAAAAAGAGTCACTATTGTGCTCCCATTGCCGTACACAGTGCAAATACCACTGGCGTCTGTTCCCAGCATGTACAGTGTATTGGACTGAAGAGGATCTACTGTTCTTGTCAGTTTACTAAACAGAATTGAACTAGATATGGTCGGTATGTGTAGGAAGCACAGTTCTTTTGTTCTGAGCAAGCTCACTGTTCTGGCCCTATAGGAAACACAGTAGAGTAGAAGAGTGCTCTTTTCTCAAAAGCAGAGTGTGTTTCTTGTAAGGCGAGCTAGCATTTGTTTCCCAGTCCTAAATGGAGTTGAATCACATGCAGTTTTTGGTCCTACGAGCAAGAGTTTTTTTCTGGTAAGGAAAGTCACTATTGAGTTCCCATTGCCATACACAGTGCAAATAGCACTCTCGTCTGCTCCCAGCAAGTACAGTGTATTGGACTGAAGAGGAGCTACTGTTCTTGTCAGTTTCCTAGGCAGAGTTGAACTAGATATGGCCATGTGTGTGTAGGAAGCACAGATCTTTTGTTCTGAGCAAGATCACTGTTCAGACCACATACGAAACACAGTAGAGTAGAAGTGTGCTCTTTTCTCAAAAGCAGAGTGTGTTTCTTGAAAACCAAGCTAGCGTTTGTTTCCCAGTCCTAAATGGACTTGAATGACATGCAGTTTCTGGTCCTACGAGCAAGAGTTGTTTTCTGGTAAGAAGAGTCACTATTGCACTCCCATTGCTGTACACAGTGCAAATAGCACTCGCGTCTTTTCTCAGCAAGTACAGTGTATTGGACTGAAGAGGAGCTACTGTTCTACTCAGTTTCCTAAGCAGAGTTGAACTAGATATGGCCCGTGTGTGTCGGAAGCACAGTTCTTTTGTTCTGAGCAAGCTCACTGTTCGGACCCCATAGGACACATAGTAGAGAAGAAGAGTGCTATTTTCTCAAAAGCAGAGTGTGTTTCTTGTAAGGCGAGCTAGCTTTTGTTTCCCAGTTCTTACTGAAGTTGAATCACATGCAGTTTTTGGTCCTACGAGTAGAGTTGTTTTTTGGTAAGAAGAGTCACTATTAAGCTCCCATTGCAACACACAGTACAAATAGCACTTGCGTCTGTTCCAATCAAGTACAGTGTATTGGACTGAAGAGGAGCTACTGTTCTTGTCAGTTTCCTAAGCAGAGTTGAACTAGATATGGCCCGTGTGTGTAGGAAGCACAGTTCTTTTTTTCTGAGCAAGCTCACTGTTCGGACCCCATAGGAAACACAATAGAGTAGAAGTGTGCCCTTTTCTCAAAAGCAGAGCTTGTTTCGTGTAAGGCAAGATAGCGTTTGTTTCCCAGTCCTAAGTGGAGTTGAATCACATGCAGTTTCTGGTCCTACGAGCAAGAGTTGTTTTCTGGTAAGAAGAGTCACTATTGCACTTCCATTGCAGTACACAGTGCAAATAGCACTCGCGTCTATTCCCAGCAAGTACAGTGTACTGGACTGAAGAGGATCTACTGTCCTTGTCAGTTTCCTAAGCAGAATTGATCTAGATATTGCCCGTGTGTGTTGGAAGCACAGTTCATCTGTTCTGAGAAAGCTCATTGTTCTGACCCCATAAGAAAAACAGTGGAGTAGAAGAGTGCCCTTTTCTCAAAAGCAGTGTGTGTTTCTTGTAAGGCGAGCTAGCGTTTGTTTTTCCATCCTAAATGGAGTTGAATCACATAAAGTTTCTGGTCCTACGAGCAAGGGTTGTTTTCTGGTAAGAAGAGTCACTATTGCGCTCCCATTGCCATACATAGGGCAAATAGCACTCGCGTATGTTCCCAGCATGTACAGTGTATTGGACTGAAGAGGAGCTACTGTTCTTGTCAGTTTCCTAAGCAGAGTAGAATTAGATATAGCCTGTGTGTGTAGGAAGCAAAGTTCTTTTGTTCTGAGCAAGCTCACTATTCTGGCACTATAGGAAACACAGTAGAGTAGAAGAGTGCGCTTTTCTCAAAAGCAGAATGTGTTTCTTGTAAGGCGAGCTAGTGTTTGTTTCCCAGTCAGAAATGGAGTTGAATCCCATGCAGTTTCTGGTCCTACGAGCAAGAGTTGTTTTCTGGTAAGAAGAGTCACTATTGCGCTCCCATTGCCATACACAGAGCAAATAGCACTCGCGTCTGTTCCCAGCAAGTACAGTGTATTGGACTGAAGAGGAGCTACTGTTCTTGTCAGTTTCCTAAGCAGAGTTGAACTAGATATGGCAAGTGTGTGTCGGAAGCACAGTTCTTTTGTTCTGAGCAAGGTCACTGTTTGGACCCCATAGGAAACACTTTAGATTAGAAGAGGGCTCTTTTCTCAAAAGCAGAGTATGTTTCTTGTAAGGCGAGCTAGCGTTTGTTTCCCAGTCCTAAATGGAGTTGACTCACATGTTGTTTTTGGTCTTACGAGCAAGAGTTGTTTTCTGGTAAGAAGAGTCACTATTGCGCTTCCATTGCCATACACAGTGCAAATAGCAATCGCGTCTGTTCGCAGCAAGTACAATGTATTGGACTGAAGATGAGCTACTGTTCTTGTCAGTTTCCTAAGCAGAGTTGAACTAGATATGGCCCCTGTGTGTAGGAAGCACAGTTCTTTTGTTCTGAGCAAGCTCACTGTTCTGGCCTTATAGGAAACTCAGTAGAGTAGATGAGTGCTCTTTTCTCAAAAGCAGAGTGTGTTTCTTGTAAGGCGAGCTAGTGTTTGTTTCCCAGTCCTAAATGGAGTTGAATCACATGCAGTTTCTGGACCTACGAGCACGAGTTGTCTTCTGGTAAGAAGAGTCACTATTGCGCTCCCATTGTCATACACATTACAAATAGCACTGGGGTCTGTTCACAGCATGTACAGTGTATTTGACTGAGGAGGATCTACTGTTATTGTCAGTTTCCTAAGCAGAATTGATCTAGATATTGCCCGTGTGTGTTGGAAGCCCAGTTCATCTGTTCTGAGAAAGCTCATTGTTCTGACCCCATAAGAAAAACAGTGGAGTAGAAGAGTGCCCTTTTCTCAAAAGCAGTGTGTGTTTCTTGTAAGGCGAGCTAGCGTTTGTTTTTCCATCCTAAATGGAGTTGAATCACATAAAGTTTCTGGTCCTACGAGCAAGAGTTGTTTTCTGGTAAGAAGAGTCACTATTGCGCTCCCATTGCCATAGGCAGTGCAAATAGCACTCGCGTCTGCTCCCAGCAAGTACAGTGTATCGGACTGAAGAGGAGCTACTGTTCTTGTCAGATTCCTAAGCAGAGTTGAACTAGATATGGCCCGTGTGTGTAGAAAGCACAGTTCTTTTGTTCTGAGCAAGCTCACTGTTCGGACCCCATAGGAAACACAGTAGTGTAGAAGTGTGCCCTTTTCTCAAAAGCAAAGCTTGTTTCGTGTAAGGCAAGATAGCGTTTGTTTCCCAGTCCTAAGTGGAGTTGAATCACATGCAGTTTCTGGTCCTAAGAGCCAGAATTGTTTTCTGGTAAGAAGAGTCACTATTGCACTCCCATTGCTTTACACAATGCAAATAGCACTCGCGTATGTTCCCAGGAAGTACAGTGTTTTGGACTGAAGAGGAGCTACTGTTCTAGTCAGTTCCCTAAGCAGAGTTGAACTAGATATGGCCTGTGTGTGCAGGAAGCACAGTTCTTTTGTTCTGAGCAAGCTCACTGTTCTGGCCCTATAGGAAACACAGTAGAGTAGAAGAGTGCTCTTTTCTCAAAAGCAGAGTGTGTTTCATGAAAGGTGAGCTGGTGTTTGTTTCCCAGTCGTAAATGGAGTTGAATCACATGCAGTTTCTGTTCCTACGAGCAAGAGTTGTTTTGTGGTAAAAAGTGTCACTATTGTGCTCCCATTACCGTACACAGTGCAAATACCACTGGCGTCTGTTCCCAGAATGTACAGTGTATTGGACTGAAGAGGATCTACTGTTCTTGTCAGTTTACTAAACAGAGTTGAACTAGATATGGCCCGTGTGTGTAGGAAGCACAGTTCTTTTGTTCTGAGCAAGCTCACTGTTCTGGGGCTACAGGAAACACAGTAGAGTAGAAGAGTGCTCTTTTCTCAAAAGCAATGTGTGTTTCTTGTAAGGCGAGCTAGTGTTTGTTATCCAGTCCTAAATGGAGTTGAATCACATGCAGTTTTTGTTCCTATGAGCAAGAGTTGTTTTCTGGTAAGAAGAGTCACTATTTCGCTCCCATTATCATACACAGGGCAAATAGCACTGGCATCTGTTCCCAGCATGTACAGTGTATTGCACTGAAGAGGAGCTACTGTTCTTGTCAGTTTCCTAAGCAGAGTTGAACTAGGTATATCCCGTGTGTGTAGGAAGCACGGTTCTTTTGTTCTGAGCAAGCTCACTATTCAGGCCCTATTGGAAACACAGTAGAGTAGAAGAGTGCTCTTTCCTCAAAAGCAGAGTGTGTTTCTTGTAAGGCGAGCTAGCATTTGTTTCCCAGTCCTAAATGGAGTGGAATCACATGCAGTTTCTGCTCCTAAGAGCTAGAGTTGTATTGTGGGAAGAAGAGTCACTATTGTTCTCCCATTGTCATACACAGGGCAAATAGCACTGGCGTCTGTTCCCAGCAAGTACATTGTTTTGGACTGAAGAGGAGCTACTGTTCTTGTCAGTTTCCTAAGCAGAGTTGAACTAGATATGGCCATGTGTGTCGGAAGCACAGTTCTTTTGTTCTGAGCAACCTCACTGTTCGGACCCCATAAGAAACACAGTAGATGAGAAGAGTACCCTTTTCTCAAAGGCAGAGTGTGTTTCTTGTAAGGCGAGCTAGCGTATGTTTCCCAGTCCTAAATGGAGTTGAATCACATGCAGTTTTTGGTCCTACGAGCAAGAGTTTTTTTCTGGTAAGGAAAGTCACTATTGTTGTCCCATTGCCACACACAGTGCAAATATTACTGGTGTCTCTTCCCAGCAAGAACAGTGTATTGGACTGAAGAGGAGCTACTGTTCTTGTCAGTTTCCTAAGCAGAATTGAACTAGATATGGCCCGTGTGTGTAGGAAGCACATATCTTTTGTTCTGAGCAAGCTCACTTTCTGGCTCTATAGGAAACACAGTAGAGTAGAAGAGTGATCTTTTCTCAAAAGCAGAGTGTGTTTCTTGTAAGGCAAGCTAGCGTTTGATTCCCAGTCCTAAATGGAGTTGAATCACATGCAGTTTCTGGTCCTACGAGCAAGAGTTGTTTTCTGGTAAGAAGAGTCACTATTGGGCTCCCATTGTCATACACAGGGTAAATAGCACTGGCGTCTGTTCCCAGCAAGTACAGTGTATTGGACTGAAGAGGAGCTACTGTTCTTGTCAGTTTCCTAAGCAGAGTTGAACTAGATATGGCAAGTGTGTGTAGGAAGCACAGTTCTTTTGTTCTGAGCAAGGTCACTGTTTGGACCCCATAGGAAACACTTTAGATTAGAAGAGGGCTCTTTTCTCAAAAGCAGAGTATGTTTCTTGTAAGGCGAGCTAGCGTTTGTTTCCCAGTCCTAAATGGAGTTGACTCACATGTTGTTTTTGGTCTTACGAGCAAGAGTTGTTTTCTGGTAAGAAGAGTCACTATTGCGCTTCCATTGCCATACACAGTGCAAATAGCAATCGCGTCTGTTCGCAGCAAGTACAATGTATTGGACTGAAGATGAGCTACTGTTCTTGTCAGTTTCCTAAGCAGAGTTGAACTAGATATGGCCCCTGTGTGTAGGAAGCACAGTTCTTTTGTTCTGAGCAAGCTCACTGTTCTGGCCTTATAGGAAACTCAGTAGAGTAGATGAGTGCTCTTTTCTCAAAAGCAGAGTGTGTTTCTTGTAAGGCGAGCTAGTGTTTGTTTCCCAGTCCTAAATGGAGTTGAATCACATGCAGTTTCTGGACCTACGAGCACGAGTTTTCTTCTGGTAAGAAGAGTCACTATTGCGCTCCCATTGTCATACACATTACAAATAGCACTGGGGTCTGTTCACAGCATGTACAGTGTATTTGACTGAGGAGGATCTACTGTTATTGTCAGTTTCCTAAGCTGAGTTAAACTAGATATGGCTCGTGTGTGTAGGAAGCACAGTTCCATTGTTCTGAGCAACCTCACTGTTCGGACCCCATAGGAAACAATTTAGATTAGAAGAGTGCTCTTTTCTCAAAAGCAGAGTGTGTTTCTTGTAAGGCGAGCTGGTGTTTGTTTCCCAGTCATAAATGGAGTTGAATCACATGCAGTTTCTGGTCGTATGAGCAAGAGTTGTTTTCTGGTAAAAAGAGTCACTATTGTGCTCCCATTGCCGTACACAGTGCAAATACCACTGGCGTCTGTTCCCAGCATGTACAGTGTATTGGACTGAAGAGGATCTACTGTTCTTGTCAGTTTACTAAATGGAATTGAACTAGATATGGCCGTGTGTGTAGGAAGCACAGTTCTTTTGTTCTGAGCAAGCTCACTGTTCTGGCCCTAATGGAAACACAGTAGAGTAGAAGAGTGCTCTTTTCTCAAAAGCAGAGTGTGTTTCTTGTAAGGCGAGCTAGCGTTTGTTTCCCAGTCCTAAATGGAGTTGAATCACATGCAGTTTTTGGTCCTACAAGCAAGAGTTTTTTTCTGGTAAGGAAAGTCACTATTGAGCTCCCATTGCCATACGCAGTGCAAATAGCACTCGCGTCTGCTCCCAGCAAGTACAGTGTATTGGACTGAAGAGGAGCTACTGTTCTTGTCAGATTCCTAAGCAGAGTTGAACTAGATATGGCCCGTGTGTGTAGAAAGCACAGTTCTTTTGTTCTGAGCAAGCTCACTGTTCGGAACCCATAGGAAACACAGTAGAGTAGAAGTGTGCCCTTTTCTCAAAAGCAAAGCTTGTTTCGTGTTTGGCAAGATAGCGTTTGTTTCCCAGTCCTAAGTGGAGTTGAATCACATGCAGTTTCTGGTCCTAAGAGCCAGAATTGTTTTCTGGTAAGAAGAGTCACTATTGCACTCCCATTGCTTTACACAATGCAAATAGCACTCGCGTATGTTCCCAGGAAGTACAGTGTTTTGGACTGAAGAGGAGCTACTGTTCTAGTCAGTTCCCTAAGCAGAGTTGAACTAGATATGGCCCGTGTGTGCAGGAAGCACAGTTCTTTTGTTCTGAGCAAGCTCACTGTTCTGGCCCTATAGGAAACACAGTAGAGTAGAAGAGTGCTCTTTTCTCAAAAGCAGAGTGTGTTTCTTGTAAGGTGAGCTGGTGTTTGTTTCCCAGTCGTAAATGGAGTTGAATCACATGCAGTTTCTGTTCCTACGAGCAAGAGTTGTTTTGTGGTAAAAAGTGTCACTATTGTGCTCCCATTACCGTACACAGTGCAAATACCACTGGCGTCTGTTCCCAGAATGTACAGTGTATTGGACTGAAGAGGATCTACTGTTCTTGTCAGTTTACTAAACAGAGTTGAACTAGATATGGCCCGTGTGTGTAGGAAGCACAGTTCTTTTGTTCTGAGCAAGCTCACTGTTCTGGGGCTACAGGAAACACAGTAGAGTAGAAGAGTGCTCTTTTCTCAAAAGCAATGTGTGTTTCTTGTAAGGCGAGCTAGTGTTTGTTATCCAGTCCTAAATGGAGTTGAATCACATGCAGTTTTTGTTCCTATGAGCAAGAGTTGTTTTCTGGTAAGAAGAGTCACTATTGCGCTCCCATTATCATACACAGGGCAAATAGCACTGGCATCTGTTCCCAGCATGTACAGTGTATTGCACTGAAGAGGAGCTACTGTTCTTGTCAGTTTCCTAAGCAGAGTTGAACTAGGTATATCCCGTGTGCGTAGGAAGCACGGTTCTTTTGTTCTGAGCAAGCTCACTATTCAGGCCCTATTGGAAACACAGTAGAGTAGAAGAGTGCTCTTTCCTCAAAAGCAGAGTGTGTTTCTTGTAAGGCGAGCTAGCATTTGTTTCCCAGTCCTAAATGGAGTTGAATCACATGCAGTTTCTGCTCCTAAGAGCTAGAGTTGTTTTGTGGGAAGAAGAGTCACTATTGTTCTCCCATTGTCATACACAGGGCAAATAGCACTGGCGTCTGTTCCCAGCAAGTACATTGTTTTGGACTGAAGAGGAGCTACTGTTCTTGTCAGTTTCCTAAGCAGAGTTGAACTAGATATTGCCATGTGTGTCGGAAGCACAGTTCTTTTGTTCTGAGCAACCTCACTGTTCTGACCCCATAAGAAACACAGTAGATGAGAAGAGTACCCTTTTCTCAAAGGCAGAGTGTGTTTCTTGTAAGGCGAGCTAGCGTATGTTTCCCAGTCCTAAATGGAGTTGAATCACATGCAGTTTTTGGTCCTACGAGCAAGAGTTTTTTTCTGGTAAGGAAAGTCACTATTGTTGTCCCATTGCCACACACAGTGCAAATATCACTGGTGTCTCTTCCCAGCAAGAACAGTGTATTGGACTGAAGAGGAGCTACTGTTCTTGTCAGTTTCCTAAGCAGAATTGAACTAGATATGGCCCGTGTGTGTAGGAAGCACATTTCTTTTGTTCTGAGCAAGCTCACTATTCTGGCTCTATAGGAAACACAGTAGAGTAGAAGAGTGATCTTTTCTCAAAAGCAGAGTGTGTTTCTTGTAAGGCAAGCTAGCGTTTGATTCCCAGTCCTAAATGGAGTTGAATCACATGCAGTTTCTGGTCCTACGAGCAAGAGTTGTTTTCTGGTAAGAAGAGTCACTATTGGGCTCCCATTGTCATACACAGGGTAAATAGCACTGGCGTCTGTTCCCAGCAAGTACAGTGTATGGGACTGAAGAGGATCTACTGTTCTTGTCTGTTTCATAAGCAGAATTGAACTAGATATGACCGTGTGTAGTAAGCACAGTTCTTTTGTTCTGAGCAAGCTCACTATTCGGACCCCATAGGAAACACAGTAGAGTAGAAGTGTGCCCTTTTCTCAAAAGCAGAGCTTGTTTCGTGTAAGGCAAGATAGCGTTTGTTTCCCAGTCCTATGTGGAGTTGAATCACATGCAGTTTCTGGTCCTAAGAGCCAGAATTGTTTTCTGGTAAGAAGAGTCACTATTGCACTCCCATTGCTGTACACAGTGCAAATAGCACTCGCGTATGTTCCCAGCAAGTACATTGTATTGGACTGAAGTGGAGCTACTGTTCTAGTCAGTTTCCTAAACAGAGTTGTACTAGATATGGCCCGTGTGTGCAGGAAGCACAGTTCTTTTTTTCTGAGCAAGCTCACTGTTCTGGCACTATAGGAAACACAGTAGAGTAGAAGAGTGCTCTTTTCTCAAAAGCAGAGTGTGTTTCTTGTAAGGCGAGCTGGTGTTTGTTTCCCAGTCATAAATGGAGTTGAATCACATGCAGTTTCTGGTCGTACGAGCAAGAGTTGTTTTCTGGTAAAAAGAGTCACTATTGTGCTCCCATTGCCGTACACAGTGCAAATACCACTGGCGTCTGTTCCCAGCATGTACAGTGTATTGGACTGAAGAGGATCTACTGTTCTTGTCAGTTTACTAAACAGAATTGAACTAGATATCGTCGGTATGTGTAGGAAGCACCGTTCTTTTGTTCTGAGCAAGCTCACTGTTCTGGCCCTATAGGAAACACAGTAGAGTAGAAGAGTGCTCTTTTCTCAAAAGCAGAGTGTGTTTCTTGTAAGGCGAGCTAGCATTTGTTTCCCAGTCCTAAATGGAGTTGAATCACATGCAGTTTTTGGTCCTACGAGCAAGAGTTTTTTTCTGGTAAGGAAAGTCACTATTGAGTTCCCATTGCCATACACAGTGCAAATAGCACTCTCGTCTGCTCCCAGCAAGTACAGTGTATTGGACTGAAGAGGAGCTACTGTTCTTGTCAGTTTCCTAGGCAGAGTTGAACTAGATATGGCCATGTGTGTGTAGGAAGCACAGATCTTTTGTTCTGAGCAAGATCACTGTTCAGACCACATATGAAACACAGTAGAGTAGAAGTGTGCTCTTTTCTCAAAAGCAGAGTGTGTTTCTTGAAAACCAAGCTAGCGTTTGTTTCCCAGTCCTAAATGGACTTGAATGACATGCAGTTTCTGGTCCTACGAGCAAGAGTTGTTTTCTGGTAAGAAGAGTCACTATTGCACTCCCATTGCTGTACACAGTGCAAATAGCACTCGCGTCTGTTCCCAGCAAGTACAGTGTATTGGACTGAAGAGGAGCTACTGTTCTACTCAGTTTCCTAAGCAGAGTTGAACTAGATATGGCCCGTGTGTGTCGGAAGCACAGTTCTTTTGTTCTGAGCAAGCTCACTGTTCAGACCCCATAGGACACATAGTAGAGAAGAAGAGTGCTATTTTCTCAAAAGCAGAGTGTGTTTCTTGTAAGGCGAGCTAGCTTTTGTTTCCCAGTCCTTACTGAAGTTGAATCACATGCAGTGTTTGGTCCTACGAGTAGAGTTGTTTTTTGGTAAGAAGAGTCACTATTACGCTCCCATTGCAACACACAGTACAAATAGCACTTGCGTCTGTTCCAATCAAGTACAGTGTATTGGACTGAAGAGGAGCTACTGTTCTTGTCAGTTTCCTAAGCAGAGTTGAACTAGATATGGCCCGTGTGTGTAGGAAGCACAGTTCTTTTTTTCTGAGCAAGCTCACTGTTCGGACCCCATAGGAAACACAATAGAGTAGAAGTGTGCCCTTTTCTCAAAAGCAGAGCTTGTTTCGTGTAAGGCAAGATAGCGTTTGTTTCCCAGTCCTAAGTGGAGTTGAATCACATGCAGTTTCTGGTCCTACGAGCAAGAGTTGTTTTCTGGTAAGAAGAGTCACTATTGCACTTCCATTGCAGTACACAGTGCAAATAGCACTCCCGTCTATTCCCAGCAAGTACAGTGTATTGGACTGAAGAGGAGCTACTGTTCTTGTCAGTTTCCAAAGCGGAGTTGAACTAGATATGGCCCGTGTGTGTAAGAATAACAGTTCTTTTGTTCTGAGCAAGCTCACTGTTCGGACCCCATAGGAAACACAGTAGAGTAGAAGAGTGCTCTTTTCTCAAAAGCAGAGTGTGTTTCTTGTAAGGCGAGCTAGCGTTTGTTTCCCAGTCCTAAATGGAGTTGAATCCCATGCAGTTTCTGGTCCTACGAGCAAGAGTCGTTTTCTGGTAAGAAGAGACACTATTTTGCTCCCATTGTCATACACAGGGCAAATAGCACTGGCGTCTGTTCCCAGCATGTAGAGTTTATTGGACTGAAGAGGAGCTAATGTTCTTGTCAGTTTCCTAAGCAGAATTGAACTGGATATGTCCATGTGTGTCGGAAGCACAGTTCTTTTGTTATGAGCAAGATCACTCAACTTTCCCTATAGAAAACACAGTAGAGTAGAAGAGTGCTCTTTTCTCAAAAGCAGAGCTTGTTTCTTGTAAGGCGAGCTAGCGTTTGTTTCCCAGTCCTAAGTGACGTTGAATCACATGCAGTTTCTGGTCCTAAGAGCAAGAGTTGTTTTCTAGTAAGAAGAGACACTATTGTGCTCCCATTGCTATACACAGTGTAAATAGCACTCGCGTCTGTTCCCAGCAAGTACAGTGTATTGGACTGAAGAAGAGCTACTGTTCTTGTCAGTTTCCTAAGCAGAGTTGAACTAGATATGGCCCGTGTGTAGGAAGCACAGTTCTTTTGTTCTGAGCAAGCTCACTCTTCTGGCCCTATGGGAAACACAGTAGAGGAGAAGAGTGCTCTTTTCTCAAAAGCAGAGTGTGTTTCTTGTAAGGCGAGCTAGCGTTTATTTCCCAGTCGTAAATGGAGTTGAATAACATGCAGTTTTGGGTCCTATGAGCAAGAGTTGTTTTCTGGTAAGGGAAGTCACTATTGCGTACCCATTGCATTACACAGTGCAAATAGCACTCGCGTCTGTTCCCAGCAAGTACAGTGTATTGGACTGAAGAGGAGCTCTTGTTCTTGTCAGTTTCCTAAGCACAGTTCAACTAGATGTGGCCCGTGTGTAGGAAGCACAGTTCTTTTGTTCTGAGCAAGCTCACTGTTCGGACATCATAGGAAACATAGTAGAGTTGAAGAGTGCTCTTTTCTCAAAAGCAGAGTGTGTTTCTTGTAAGGCAAGCTATCGTTTGTTTCCCAGTCCTAAAAGGAGTTGAGTCCCATGCAGTTTGTGGTCCTAGGAGCAAGAGTTGTTTTGTGGTAACAAGAGTCACTTTTGTGCTCCCATTGTCATACACAGTGAAATAGCACTGGCGTCTCTTCACAGCAAGTACAGTGTATTGGACTGAAGGGGATCTACTGTTCTTGTCAGTTTCCTAAGCAGAATTGAACTAGATATGGCCCGTGTGTGTAGGAAGCACAGTTCTTTTGTTCTGAGCAAGCTCACTGTTCGGACTCCATAGGAAACACAGTAGATTAGAAGTGTGCCCTTTTCTCAAAAGCAGAGCTTGTTTCGTGTAAGGCAGTATAGCCTTTGTTTCCCAGTCCTAAGTTGAGTTGAATAACATGCAGTTTCTTGTCCTAAGAGCCAGAATTGTTTTCTGTTAAGAAGAGTCACTATTGCGCGCCCATTGCTTTACACAGTGCTAATAGCACTCGCGTCTGTTCCCAGCAAGTACAGTGTATTGGACTGAAGAGGAGCTACTGTTCTTGTCAGTTTCCTAAGCAGAGTTGAACTAGATATCCCCCGTGTGTGCAGGAAGCACAGTTCTTTTGTTCTGAGAAAGCTCACTGTTCTGGCCCTATAGGAAACACAGTAGAGTAGTAGATTGCTCTTTTCTCAAAAGCAGAGTGTGTTTCTTGTAAGGCGAGCTGGTGTTTGTTTCCCAGTCATAAATGGAGTTGAATCACATGCAGTTTCTGGTCATATGAGCAAGAGTTGTTCTCTGGTAAGAAGAGTCACTATTGTGCTCCCATTGCTGAACACAGTGCAAATAGCACTTGCGTCTGTTCCCAGCATGTACAGTGTATTGGATTGAAGAGGATCTACTGTTCTTGTCAGTTTACTAAACAGAATTGAACTAGATATGGCCCGTGTGTAGGAGAAAGCACATTTCTTTTGTTCTGAGCAAGCTCACTGTTCTGGCACTTTAGGAAACACAGTAGAGTAGAAGAGTGTTCTTTTCTCAAAAGCAGAGTTTGTTTCTTGTAAGGCGAGCTAGCGTTTGTTTCTCAGTCCTAAATGGAGTTGAATCTCATGCAGTTTCTGGTCCTACGAGCAAGAGTTGTTTTCTGGTAAGAAGAGTCACAATTGCGCTCCCATTGTCATACACAGGGCAAATAGCCCTGGCGTTTGTTCCCAGCATGTACAGTGTATTGGACTGAAGAAGATCTACTGTTCTTGTCAGTTTCCGATGCAGAGTTGAACTAGATATGGCCCATGTGTGTAGGATGCACAGTTCTTTTGTTCTGAGCAAGCTCACTGTTCTGGCCACATAGGAAACAGCTAGCTCGCCTTACAAGAAACACACTCTGCTTTTGAGAAAATAGCACTCTTCTACTCTACTGTGTTTCCTATGGGGTCCGAATAGTGAGCTTGCTCAGAACAAAAGAACTCTGCTTCCCACACACGGGCCATATCTAGTTCAACTCTCCTCAGGAAACTGACAAGAATGGTACCTCCTCTTCAGTCCAATACACTGTACTAGCTGGGAACAGACGCGAGTGCTATTTCCACTGTGTATGGTAATAGGAGCGCAATAGTGACTCTTCTTATCAGAAAACACCTCTTGCTGGTAGGACGAGAAACTGCATGGGATTCAACTCCATTTCTGACTAGGAAACAAACGCTTGCTCTCCTTACAATAAACACACTCTGCTTTTGAGAAATGATCACTCTTCTACTCTACAGTGTTTCCTATAGGGCCAAAACAGTTAGCTTGCTTAGAACAAAAGAACTGTGCTTCCTACACACACGGGCCATATCTAGTTCAATTCTGCTTAGGAAAATGAAAAGAACAGTGGATCCTCTTCAGTCCAATACACTGTACTTGCTGGGAACAGACGCCAGTGCTATTTGCCCTGTGTATGACAATGGGAGCGCAATAGTGACTCTTCTTACCAGAAAACAACTCTTGCTCATAGGACCAAAAACTGCATGTGATTCAACTCCATGTAGGACTGGGAAACAAATGCTAGCTTGACTTACAAGAAACACACTCTGCTTTTGAGAAAAGAGCAGTCTTCTACTCTACTGTGTTTCCTATGGGGTCCGAACAGTGAGCTTGCTCAGAACAAAAGAACTGTGCTTCCTACACACACGGGCCATATCTAGTTCAACTCTGCTTAGGAAACTGACAAGAAAGGTAGATCCTCTTCAGTCCAATACACTGTACTTGCTGGGATTAGACGCCAGTGCTATTTGCCTTGTGTATGAAAATGGGAGCACAATAGTGACTCTTCTTACCAGAAAACAACTCTTGCTGGTAGGACCAGAAACTGCATGTGATTCAACTCCATTTAGGACTTGGAAACAAACGCTAGCTCAACTTACAAGAAACACACTCTGCTTTTGGGAAAAGAGCACTCTTCTACTCTACTGTGTTTCCTATAGGGCAAGAACAGTGAGTTTGCTCAGAACAAAAGAACTGTGCTTCCTACAAATACGGCCATATCTAGTTCAATTCTGCTTAGGAAACTGACAAGAACAGTAGATCCTCTTCAGTCCAATACACTGTACTTGCTGGGAACAGACACGAGTGCTATTTGTACTGTGTATGAATATGGGAAAGCAATAGTGACTTTCCTTACCAGAAAAAAACTCTTGTTCGTAGGACCAAAAACTGCATGTGATTCAACTCCATTTAGGACTGGGAAACAAACGCTAGCTTGCCTTACAAGAAACACACTCTGCATTTGAGAAAAGAGCACTCTTCTACTCTAATGTGTTTGCTATAGAGCCAGAAAAGTGAGCTTGCTCAGAACAAAAGAACTGTGTTTCCTACACACATGGGCCATATCTAGTTCAACTCTGCTTAGGAAACTGACAAGAACAGTAGCTCCTCTTCAGTCCAATACACTGCACTTGCTGGGAACAGACGCGAGTGCTATATGTACTGTGTATGGCAATGGGAGCACAATAGTGACTTTCCTTACCAAAAAAAAAACTCTTGCTCGTAGGACCAAAAACTGCATGTGATTCAACTCCATTTAGGACTGTGAAACAAACGCTAGCTCGCCTTACAAGAAACACTCTCTGCTTTTGAGAAAAGAGCACTCTTCTACTCGACTGTGTTTCCTATAGGGCTAGAACAGTGAGTTTGCTCAGAAAAAAAGAACTGTGCTTCCTACACACACGGGCCATATCTAGTTCAATTCTGCTTAGGAAACTGACATGAACAGTAGATCCTCTTCAGTCCAATACACTGTACATGCTGGGAAAAGACGCCAGTGCTCTTTGCCATGTGTATGACAATGGGAGCTCAATAGTGACTCTTCTTAGCAGAACAACTCTTACTCGTAGGACCAGAAACTGCATGTGATTCATCTCCATTTAGGTTTGGGAAATAAATGCTAGCTCGCCTTACAAGAAACACACTCTGCTTTTGGGAAAAGAGCACTCTTCTACTCTACTGTGTTTCCTATAGGGCCAAAACAGTGAGCTTGCTCAGAACAAAAGAACTGTGCTTCCTACACACACGGCCATATCTAGTTCAATTCTGCTTAGGAAACTGACAAGAACAGTAGATCCTCTTCAGTCCAATACACTGTACTTGCTAGGAGCAGACGCCAGTGCTATTTGCCCTGTGTATGACAATGGGAGCACAATAGTGACTCTTCTTACCAGAAAACATATCTTGCTCGTAGGACCAGAAACTGCATGTGATTCAACTCCATTTAGGAATGGTAAACAAACGCTAGCTCGCCTTACAAGAAACATTCTCTGCTTTTGAGAAAAGAGCACTCTTCTACTCTATTGTGTTTCCAATGGGGCCCGAACAGTGAGCTTGCTCAGAACAAAAGAACTGTGCTTCCTACAAACACGGGCCATATCTAGTTCAACTCTGCTTAGGAAACTGACAAGAACAGTAGCTCCTCTTCAGTCCAATACACTGTACTTGATGGGAACACACGCGAGTGCTATTTGCACTGTGTATGGCAATGGGAGCACAATAGTGACTCTTCTTACCAGAAAACAACTCTTGCTCGTAGGACAAGAAACTGCATGTGATTCAACTCCACTTAGGACTGGGAAACAAACGCTAGCTCGCCTTACAAGAAACACACTCTGCTTTTGAGAAAAGAGCACTCTTCTACTCTACTGTGTATCCTATGGGATCCGAACAGTGAGCTTGCTCAGAACAAAAGAACTGTGCTTCCTACACACACGGCCATATCTAGTTCAATTCTGCTTAGGAAACTGACAAAAACAGTAGATCCTCTTCAGTCCAATACACTGTACATGCTGTGAACAGACGCCAGTGCTATTTGCCCTGTGTATGAAAATGGGAGCGCAATAGTGACTCTTCTTACTAGAAAACAACTCTTGCTTGTAGGACAAGAAACTGCATGGGATTCAACTCCATTTAGGACTGGGAAACAAACGCTAGCTCGCCTTACAAGAAACACACTCTGCTTTTGAGAAAATAGCACTCTTCTACTCTACTGTGTATCCTATGGGATCTGAACAGTGAGCTTGCTCAGAACAAAAGAACTGTGCTTCCTGCACACACGGGGGATATCTAGTTCAACTCTGCTTAGAAAACTGACAAGAACAGTAGCTCCTATTCAGTCCAATACACTGTACTTGTGGGGAACAGACGCAAGTGCTATTTGCACTGTGTATGGCAATGGGAGCACAAAAGTGACTTTCCTTACCAGAAAACAACTCTTGCTCGTAGGACCAAAAATTGCATTTGATTCAAGTCCATTTAGGACTGGGAAACAAACGCTAGCTCACCTTAGAAGAAACACACTCTGCTTTTGAGAAAAGAGGACTCTTCTACTCTATTGTGTTTCCTATAGGGCCAGAACAGTGAGTTTGCTCAGAAAAAAAGAACTGTGCTTCCTACAAATACAGCCTTATCTAGTTCAATTCTGCTTATGAAAGTGACCAGAACAGTAGGTCCTCTTCAGTCCAATACACTGTACATGCTGAGAACAGACGCCAGTGCTATTTGCCCTGTGTATGACAATGGGAGCGCAATAGTGACTCTTCTTACCAGAAAACAACTCTTGCTCATAGGACAAGAAACTGCATGTGATTCAACAACATTTAGACTGGGAAATAAATGCTAGCTCACCTTACAAGAAACGCAGTCTGCTTTGGAGAAAAGAGCACTCTTCTACTCTACTGTGTTTCCTATGGAATCCGAACAGTGAGCTTGCTCAGAATAAAAGAACTGTGCTTCCTACACACACGGGCCATATCTAGTTCAACTCTGCTTAGGAAACTGACAAGAACAGTAGCTCCGATTCAGTCCAATACACTGTACTTGCTGGGAACAGACGCGAGTGCTATTTGCACTGTGTATGGCAATGGGAGCACAATAGTGACTCTTCTTACCAGAAAACAACTCTTGCTCGTAGGACAAGAAACTGCATGTGATTCAACTCCATTTAGGGTTGGGAAACAAACGCTAGCTCGCCTTACAAGAAACACACTCTGCTTTTGAGAAAAGAGCACTCTTCTACTCTACTGTGTATCCTATGGGATCCGAACAGTGAGCTTGCTCAGAACAAAAGAACTGTGCTTCCTATAAATACGGCCATATCTAGTTCGATTCTGCTTAGGAAACTGACAAGAACAGTAGATCCTCTTCAGTCCAATACACTGTACTTGCTGGGAACAGACGCGAGTGCTATTAGCACTGTGTATGGCAATGGGAAAGCAATAGTGACTTTCCTTACGAGAAAAAAACTCTTGTTCGTAGGACCAAAAACTGCATGTGATTCAACTCCATTTAGGACTGGGAAACAAACGCTAGCTCATCTTACAAGAAACATACTCTGCTTTTGAGAAAAGAGCACTCTTCTACTCTACTGTGTTTCCAATGGGGTCCGAAGAGTGAGCTTGCTCAGAACAAAAGAACTGTGCTTCCTACACACAGGGGCCATATCTAGTTCAACTATGCTTAGGAAACTGACATGAAAAGTAGCTCCGCTTCAGTCCAATACACTGTACTTGCTGGGAACAGACGCCAGTGCTATTTGCCCTGTGTATGACAATGGGAGCGCAATAGTGACTCTTCTTACCAGAAAACAACTCTTGCTCGTAGGACCAGAAACTGCATGTGATTTAACTCCATTTAGGAATGGGAAACAAACGCTAGCTCGCCTTGCAAGAAACACACTCTGCTTTTGAGAAAAGAGCACTCTTCTACTCTACTGTGTTTCCTATGGGGTCCGAACAGTGAGCTTGCTCAGAACAAAAGAACTGTGATTCCTACACACACGGGCCATATCTAGTTCAACTCTGCTTTGGAAACTGACCAGAACAGTAGCTCCTCTTCAGTCCAATACACTGTACTTGCTGGGAACAGACACAAGTGCTATTTGCACTATGTATGGCAATGGGAGCGCAATAGTGACTCTTCTTACCAGAAAACAACTCTTGCTCGTAGGACCAGAAACTGCATGTGATTCATCTCCATATGGGATTGGGAAACAAAAGCTAGCTCGCCTTACAAGAAACACACTCTGCTTTTGAGAAAAGACCCCTCTTCTCTACTGTGTTTCCTATGGGGTCCGAACAGTGAGCTTGCTCAGAACAAAAGAACTGTGCTTCCTACACACACGGGCCATATCTAGTTCAACTCTGCTTATGAAACTGACAGGAACTGTAGCTCCTCTTCAGTCCAATACACTGTACTTGCTGGGTACAGACGCGAGTGCTATTGGCACTGTGTATGGCAATAGGAGCGCAATAGTGACTCTTCTTTTCAGAAAACAACTCTTGCTCATAGGACCAGAAACTGCATGGGATTCATCTCCATTTAGGATTGGGAAACAAACACTAGCTCGCCTTACAAGAAACACACTCTGCTTTTGAGAAAAGAGCACTCTTCTACTCTAATGTCTTTCCTATAAGGCCAGAACAGTGAGCATTCTCAGAAGAAAAGAACTGTGCTTCCTACACACATGGGCCATATCTAGTTCAACTCTGCTTAGGAAACTGACAAGAACAGTAGCTCCGCTTTAGTCCAATACACTGTACTTGCTGGGAACAGACGCGAATGATATTTGGACTGTGTATGGCAATGGGAGCGCAATAGTGACTTTCCTTACCAGAAAACAACTCTTGCTCGTAGGACAAGAAACTGCATGTGATTCAACTCCATTTAGGACTGGGAAACAAACGCTAGCTCGCCTTACAAGAAACACACTCTGCTTTTGAGAAAAGACCATTCTTCTACTCTACTGTGTTTCCTATAGGGCCAGAACAGTGAGTTTGCTCAGAAAAAAAGAACTGTGCTTCCTACAAATACCGCCTTATCTAGTTCAATTCTGCTTAGGAAAGTGACAAGAACAGTAGGTCCTCTTCAGTCCAATACACTGTACATGCTGGGAACAGACGCCAGTGCTATTTGCCCTGTGTATGACAATGGGAGCGCAATAGTGACTCTTCTTACCAGAAAACAACTCTTGCTCGTAGGACAAGAAACTGCATGTGATTCAACTCCATTTAGGACTGGGAAACAAATGCTAGCTCGCCTTACAAGAAACACACTCTGCTTTTTAGAAAAGAGCACTCTTCTTCTCTACTGTGTATCCTATGGAATCCGAACAGTGAGCTTGCTCAGAATAAAAGAACTGTGCTTCCTATACACATGGGCCATATCTAGTTCAACTCTGCTTAGGAAACTGACAAGAACAGTAGCTCCGCTTCAGTCCAATACACTGTACTTACTGGGAAGAGACTCGAGTGCTATTTGCACTGTGTATGGCAATGGGAGCACAATAGTTATTCTTCTTACCAGAAAACAACTCTTGCTCGTAGGACAAGAAACTGCATGTGATTCAACTCCATTTAGGACTGGGAAGCTAACGCTAGCTCGCCTTACAAGGAACACACTCTGCTTTTGAGAAAAGAGCACTCTTCTACTCTACTGTGTATCCTATGGGATCCGAACAGTGAGCTTGCTCAGAACAAAAGAACTGTGCTTCCTACACACACGGGCCATATCTAGTTCAATTATGCTTTGGAAACTGACAAGAACAGCAGCTCCTCTTCATTCCAATACACTGTACTTAGTGGGAACAGATGCCAGTGCTATTTGCCCCGTTTATGACAATGGAAGCGCAATAGTGACTCTTCTTACCATATAACAACTCTTGCTCGTAGGACCAGAAACGGCATGTGATTCAACTCCATTTAGGACTTGGAAACAAACGCTAGCTTGACTTACAAGAAACACACTCTGCTTTTGAGAAAGGAGCACTCTTCTACACTAATGTCTTTGCTATAAGGCTGGAACAGTGAGCAATCTCAGAACAAAAGAACTGTGCTTCCTACACACACGGGCCATATCTAGTTCAACTCTGCTTAGGAAACTGAGAAGAACAGTAGATGCTCTTCAGTCCAATACACTGTACATGGTGGGAACAGACGCCAGTGCTATTTGCCCTGTGTATGACAATGGGAGCGCAATAGTGACTCTTCTTACTAGAAAACATCTCTTACTTGAAGGACAAGCAACTGCATGTGATTCATCTCCATTTATGATTGGGAAACAAACGCTAGCTCGCCTTACAAGAAACACACTCTGCTTTTGAGAAAAGAGCAGTCTTCTACTCTACTGTGTTTCTTATGAGGTCCGTACAGAGAGTTTGATCAGAACAAAAGAACTGTGTTTCCTACACACATGGGCCATATCTAGTTCAACTCTGCTTAGGAAACTGACAAGAACAGTAGCTCTTCTTCAGTCCAATACACTGCACTTGCTGGGAACTGACGCGAGTGCTATTTGCACTGTGTATGGCAATGAGAGCACAATAGTGACTTTCCTTACCAGAAAACAACTCTTGCTCGTAGGACCAGAAAATGCATGTGATTCAACTCCATTTAGGACTGGGAAACAAACGCTAGCTCACCTTACAAGAAACACACTCTGCTTTTGAGAAAAGAGCACTCTTCTACTCTACTGTGTTTCCTATGGTGTCCGAACAGTGAGCTTGCTCAGAAGAAAAGAACTGTGCTTCCTACACACATGGGCCATATCCAGTTCAACTCTGCTTAGGAAACTGACAAGAACAGTAGCTCCGCTTCAGTCCAATACACTTCACTTGCTGGGAACAGACGAGGGTGCTATTTGCACTGTGTATGGCAATGGGAGCACAATAGTGACTTTCCTTACCAGAAAACAACTCTTTCGCGTAGGACCAAAAACTGGATGTGATTCAACTCCATTTAGGAATGGGAAATAAACGCTAGCTTGCCTTACAAGAAAGACACTCTGATTTTGAGAAAAGAGCACTCTTCTCCTCGACTGTGTTTCCTATGGGGTCCGAACAGTGAGCTTGCTCAGAACAAAAGAACTGTGCTTCCTACACACAGGGGCCATATCTAGTTCAACTCTGCTTAGGAAACTGACAAGAACATTAGCTCCGCTTCAGTCCAATTCACTGTACTTGCTGGGACAGACACGAGTGCTATTTGCACTGTGTATGGCAATGGGAGCGCAATAGTGACTTTCCTTACCAGAAAACAACTCTTGCTCGTAGGACCAAAAACTGCATGTGATTCAACTCCATTTAGGACTGGGAAAAAAACGCTAGCTCACCTTACAAGAAACAAACTCTGCTTTTGAGAAAAGAGCACTCTTCTACTCTACTGTGTTTCCTATATGGCCAGAACAGTGAGTTTGCTCAGAACAAAAGAACTGTGCTTCCTACAAATACGGCCATATCTAGTTCAATTCTGCTTAGGAAACTGACAAGAACAGTAGATCCTCTTCAGTCCAATATACTGTACATGCTGGGAACATACGCCAGTGCTATTTGCCCTGTGTATGACAATGGGAGCGCAATAGTGACTCTTCTTACCAGAAAACAACTCTTGCTCGTAGGACAAGAAACTGCATGTGATTCAACTCCATTTAGGACTGGAAAACAAACGCTAGCTCGCCTTACAAGAAACACACTCTGCTTTTGAGAAAAGTGCACTCTTATACTCGACTGTGTTTCCTATGACGTCCGAACAGTGAGCTTGCTCAGAACAAAAGAACTGTTTTTCCAACACACACGGGCCATATCTAGTTCAACTCTGTTTTGGAAACTGAGAAGAACAGTAGCTCCTCTTCATTCCAATACACTGTTCTTGCTGGGAACAGACGTGAGTGCTTTTTGCACTGTGTATGGCAATGGGAGCGCAATAGTGACTTTCCTTACCAGAAAACATCTCTTGGTCAAAGGACCAAAAACTCTAAGTGATTCAACTCCATTTAGGACTGGGAAACAAACGCTAGCTCACCTTACAAGAAACACACTCTGCTTTTGAGAAAAGAGGACTCTTCTACTCTACTGTGTTTCCTATAGGGCCAGAACAGTGAGTTTGCTCAGAAAAAAAGAACTGTGCTTCCTACAAATACCGCCTTATCTAGTTCAATTCTGCTTAGGAAAGTGACAAGAAAAGTAGGTCCTCTTCAGTCCAATAAACTGTACATGCTGGGAACAGACGCCAGTGCTATTTGCCCTGGGTATGACAATGGGAGCACAATAGTGACTCTTCTTACCAGAAAACAACTCTTGCTCGTAGGACAGAAGACTGCATGTGATTCAACTCCATTTAGGACTTTGAAACAAATGCTAGCTCGCCTTACAAGAAACACACTCTGCTTTTGAGAAAAGAGCACTCTTCTACTCTACTGTGTTTCCTATAGGGCCAGAACAGTGAGCTTGCTCAGAATAAAAGAACTGTGCTTCCTATACACATGGGCAATATCTAGTTCAACTCTGCTTAGGTAACTGACAAGAACAGTAGCTCTGCTTCAGTCCAATACACTGTACTTGCTGGGAACAGACGCGAGTGCTATTTGCACTGTGTATGGCAATGGGAGCACAATAGTGACTCTTCTTACCAGAAAAAAACTCTTGCTCGTAGGACAAGAAACTGCATGTGATTCAACTCCATTTAGGACTGGGAAACAAACGCTAGCTCGCCTTAGAAGGAGCACACTCTGCTTTTGAGAAAAGAGCACTCTTCTACTCTACTCTGTATCCTATGGGATCCGAACAGTGAGCTTGCTCAGAACAAAAGAACTGGGCTTCCTATACACATGGGCCATATCTAGTTCATCTCTGCTTAGTTAACTGACAAGAACAGTAGCTCCGCTTCAGTCCAATACACTGTACTTGCTGGGAACAGACGCGAGTGCTATTTGCACTGTGTATGGCAATGGGAGCACAATAGTGACTTTCCTTACCAGAAAACAACTCTTGCTCTTAGGACAAGAAACTGCATGTGATTCAACTCCATTTAGCACTGGGAAACAAACGCTAGCTCGCCTTACAAGAAACACACTCTGCTTTTGAGAAAAGAGCACTCTTCTACTCTACTGTGTTTCCTATAGGGCCAGAACAGTGAGTTTGCTCAGAACAAAAGAACTGTGCTTCCTACAAATATGGCCATATCTAGTTCAATTCTGCTTAGGAAACTGACAAGAACAGTAGATCCTCTTCAGTCCAATACACTGTACATGCTGGGAACAGACGCCAGTGCTATTTGCCCTGTGTATGACAAGGGAAGCACAATAGTGACTCATCTTACCAGAAAACAACTCTTGCTCGTAGGACAAGAAACTGCATGTGATTCAACTCCATTTAGGCCTGGGAAACAAACGCTAGCTCGCCTTACAAGAAACACACTCTGCTTTTGAGAAAAGAGGACTCTTCTACTCTACTTTGTTTATTATAGGGCCAGAACAGTGAGTTTGCTCAGAACAAAAGAACTGTGCTTCCTACAAATACCGCCTTATCTAGTTCAACTCTGCTTAGGAAACTGACAAGAAAGGTAGATCCTCTTCAGTCCAATACACTGTACTTGCTGGGATTAGACCCCAGTGCTATTTGCCTTGTGTATGACAATGGGAGCACAATAGTGACTCTTCTTACCAGAAAAGAACTCTTGCTGGTAGGACCAGAAACTGCATGGGATTCAACTCCATTTAGGACTGGGAAACAAACGCTAGCTCGACTTAAAAGAAACACACTCTGCTTTTGAGAAAAGAGCAGTATTCTACTCTAATGTGTTTCCTATAAGGCCAGAGCAGTGAGCATTCGCAGAACAAAAGAACTGTGCTTCCTACACACACGGTCCATATCTAGTTCAACTCTGCTTAGGAAACTGACAAGAACAGTAGATCCTCTTCAGTTCAATACACTGTACATGCTGGGAACAGTCGCCAGTGCTATTTGCCCTGTGTATGACAAGGGGAGCGCAATAGTGACTCTTCTTACCAGAAAACAACTCTTGCTCGTAGGACAAGAAACTGCATGTGATTCAACTCCATTTAGGACTGGGAAACAAACGCTAGCTCGCCTTATAAGAAACACACTCTGCTTTTGAGAAAAGTGCACTCTTCCACTCGACTGTGTTTCCTATGGGGTCCGAACAGTGAGCTTGCTCAGAACAAAAGAACTGTTATTCTTACACACACGGGCCATATCTAGTTCAACTCCGCTTTGGAAACTGACAAGAACAGTAGCTCCTCTTCAGTCCAATACACTGTTCTTGCTGGGAACAGACGCGAGTGCTATTTGCACTGTGTATGGCAATGGGAGAGCAATAGTGACTTTCCTTACCAGAAAACATCTCTTGGTCGCAGGACCAAAAACTGCATGTGATTCAACTCCATTTAGGACTGGGAAACAAACGCTAGCTCGCCTTACAAGGAACACACTCTGCTTTTGAGAAAAGAGCACTCTTCTACTCTACTGTGTTTCCTATGGTGCCCGAACAGTGAGCATTCTCAGAACAAAAGAACTGTGCTTCCTACACACACGGGCCATATATAGTTCAACTCTGCTTAGGAAACTGACATGAACAGTAGCTCCTCTTCAGTCCAATACACTGTACATGCTGGGAACAGACGCCAGTGCTATTTGCCCTAGTATCACAATGGGAGCGCAATAGTGACTCTTCTTACCAGAAAACAACTCTTGCTCCTAGGACCAGAAACTGCATGTGATTCATCTCCATTTAGGATTGGGAAACAATCGCTAGCTCGCATTACAAGAAACACACTCTGCTTTTGAGAAAAGAGCACTCTTCTACTCTAATGTGTTTCCTATAGGGCCTGAACAGTGAGCATTCTCAGAACAAAAGAACTGTGCTTCCTACACACAGGGGCCATATCTAGTTCAATTCTGCTTAGGAAACTGACAAGAACAGTAGCTCCGCTTCAGTCCAATACACTGTACTTGCTGTGAACAGATGCGAGTGCTATTTATACTGTGTATGGCAATGGGAGCGCAACAGTGACTTTATTACCAGAAAACAACTCTTGCTCGTAGGACCAAAAACAGGATGTGATTCAACTCCATTTAGGACTGGGAAACAAATGCTAGCTTGCCTTACAAGAAACACACTCTGGTTTTGAGAAAGGAGCACTCCTCTACTCTACTGTGTTTCCTATGGGGTCCGAACAGTGAGCTTGCTCAGAACAAAAGAACTGTGCTTCCTACACACACGGGCCATATCTAGTTCAATTATGCTTAGGAAACTGACAAGAACAGTAGCTCCTCTTCATTCCAATACACTGTACTTGGTGGGAACAGATGCCATTGCTATTTGCCCCGTTTATGACAATGGAAGCGCAATAGTGACTCTTCTTACCAGATAACAACTCTTGCTCGTAGGACCAGAAACTGCATGTGATTCAACTCCATTTAGGACTTAGAAACAAACGCTAGCTTGACTTACAAGAAACACACTCTGCTTTTGAGAAAGGAGCACTCTTCTACTCTAATGTTTTTCCTATAAGGCTGGAACAGTGAGCAATCTCAGAACAAAAGAACTGTGCTTCCTACACACACGGGCCATATCTAGTTCAACTCTGCTTAGGAAACTGAGAAGAACAGTAGATGCTCTGCAGTCCAATACACTGTACATGCTGGGAACAGACGCCAGTGCTATTTGCCCTGTGTATGACAATGGGAGCACAATAGTGACTCTTCTTACTAGAAAACATCTCTTACTTGAAGGACAAGCAACTGCATGTGATTCATCTCCATTTAGGATTGGGAAACAAACGCTAGCTCGCCTTACAAGAAACACACTCTGCTTTTGAGAAAAGAGCAGTCTTCTACTCTACTGTGTTTCTTATGAGGTCCGTACAGAGAGCTTGCTCAGAACAAAAGAACTGTGTTTCCTACACACATGGGCCATATCTAGTTCAACTCTGCTTAGGAAACTGACAAGAACAGTAGCTCTTCTTCAGTCCAATACACTGCACTTGCTGTGAACAGACGCGAGTGCTATTTGCACTGTGTATGGCAATGGGAGCGCAATAGTGACTTTCCTTACCAGAAAACAACTCTTGCTCGTAAGACCAAAAACAGGATGTGATTCAACTCCATTTAGGACAGGGAAACAAATGCTAGCTTGCCTTACCAGAAACACACTCTGCTTTTGAGAAAAGAGCACTCTTCTACTCTACTGTGTTTCCTATGGGGTCCGAAAAGTGAGCTTGCTCAGAACAAAAGAACTGTGCTTCCTACACACATGGGCCATATCTAGTTCAACTCTGCTTCGGAAACTGACAAGAAAGGTAGATCCTCTTCAGTCCAATACACTGTACTTGCTGGGATTAGACGCCAGTGCTATTTGCCTTGTGTATGACAATGAGAGCACAATAGTGACTCTTCTTACCAGAAAAGAACTCTTGCTGGTAGGACCAGAAACTGCATGGGATTCAACTCCATTTAGGACTGGGAAACAAACGCTAGCTCGACTTACAAGAAGCACACTCTGCTTTTGAGAAAAGAGCAGTTTTCTACTCTAATGTGCTTCCTATAGGGCCAGAACAGTGAGCATTCGCAGAACAAAAGAACTGTGCTTCCTACACACACGGTCCATATCTAGTTCAACTCTGCTTAGGAAACTGACAAGAACAGTAGATCCTCTTCAGTCCGATACACTGTACATGCTGGGAACAGATGCCAGTGCTATTTGCCCTGTGTATGACAATGGGAGCACAATAGTGACTCGTCTTACCAGAAAAAAAATCTTGCTCGTAGGACCAGAAACTGCATGTGATTCAACTCCATTTCGGATTGGGAAAAAAACGCTAGCTCGCCTTACAAGAAACACACTCTGCTTTTGAGAAAAGTGCACTCTTCTACTCTACTGTGATTCCTATATGGCCAGAACAGTGAGTTTGCTCAGAACAAAAGAACTGTGCTTCCTACAAATACGGCCATATCTAGTTCAATTCTGCTTAGGAAACTGACAAGAACAGTAGCTCCGCTTCAGTCCAATACACTGTACTTGCTGGGAACAGAAGCGAGTGCTATTTGCACTGTGTATGGAAATGGGAGCGCAATAGACACTTTCCTTACCAGAAAACAACTCTTGGTCGTACAACCAAAAACTGCATGTGATTCAACTCCATTTAGGACTGGGAAACAAATGCTAGCTTGCCTTGCAAGAAACACACTCTGCTTTTGACAAAAGAGCACTCTTCTACTCTACTGTGTTTCCTATGGGGTCCGAACAGTGAGCTTGCTCAGAACAAAAGAACTGTGCTTCCTACACACAGGGGCCATATCTAGTTCAACTATGCTTAGGAAACTGACAAGAACAGTAGCTCCTCTTCAGTCCAATACACTGTTCTTGCTGGGAACAGACGCGAGTGCTATTTGCACTGTGTATGGCATTGGGACCACAATAGTGACTTTCCTTACCAGAAAACAACTCTTGCTCGTAGGACCAGAAACTGGATGTGAATCAACTCCATTTCTGATTGGGAAACAAACACTAGCTCACCTTACAAGAAACACACTCTGCTTTTGAGAAAAGAGCACTCCTCTACTCTACTGTGTTTCCTATGGGGTCCGAACAGTGAGCTTGCTCAGAACAAAAGAACTGTGCTTCCTACACACACGGGCCATATCTAGTTCAATTATGCTTAGGAAACTGACAAGAACAGCAGATCCTATTCAGTCCAATACATCTGTACACAGATGCCAGTGCTATTTCCCCCGTTAATGACAATGGGAGCGCAATAGTGACTCTTCTTACCAGAAAACAACTCTTGCTCGTAGGACCAGAAACTGCATGTGATTCAACTCCATTTAGGGTTGGGAAACAAACGCTAGCTCGCCTTACAAGAAACACACTCTGCTTTTGAGAAAAGAGCACTCTTCTACTCTACTGTGTATCCTATGGGATCCGAACAGTGAGCTTGCTCAGAACAAAAGAACTGTGCTTCCTATAAATACGGCCATATCTAGTTCAATTCTGCTTAGGAAACTGACAAGAACAGTAGATCCTCTTCAGTCCAATACACTGTACTTGCTGGGAACAGACGCGAGTGCTATTAGCACTGTGTATGGCAATGGGAAAGCAATAGTGACTTTCCTTACGAGAAAAAAACTCTTGTTCGTAGGACCAAAAACTGCATGTGATTCAACTCCATTTAGGACTGGGAAACAAACGCTAGCTCATCTTACAAGAAACATACTCTGCTTTTGAGAAAAGAGCACTCTTCTACTCTACTGTGTTTCCAATGGGGTCCGAAGAGTGAGCTTGCTCAGAACAAAAGAACTGTGCTTCCTACACACAGGGGCCATATCTAGTTCAACTATGCTTAGGAAACTGACATGAAGAGTAGCTCCGCTTCAGTCCAATACACTGTACTTGCTGGGAACAGACGCCAGTGCTATTTGCCCTGTGTATGACAATGGGAGCGCAATAGTGACTCTTCTTACCAGAAAACAACTCTTGCTCGTAGGACCAGAAACTGCATGTGATTTAACTCCATTTAGGAATGGGAAACAAACGCTAGCTCGCCTTGCAAGAAACACACTCTGCTTTTGAGAAAAGAGCACTCTTCTACTCTACTGTGTTTCCTATGGGGTCCGAATAGTGAGCTTGCTCAGAACAAAAGAACTGTGATTCCTACACACACGGGCCATATCTAGTTCAACTCTGCTTTGGAAACTGACCAGAACAGTAGCTCCTCTTCAGTCCAATACACTGTACTTGCTGGGAACAGACACAAGTGCTATTTGCACTGTGTATGGCAATGGGAGCGCAATAGTGACTCTTCTTACCAGAAAACAACTCTTGCTCGTAGGACCAGAAACTGCATGTGATTCATCTCCATATGGGATTGGGAAACAAAAGCTAGCTCGCCTTACAAGAAACACACTCTGCTTTTGAGAAAAGACCCCTCTTCTCTACTGTGTTTCCTATGGGGTCCGAACAGTGAGCTTGCTCAGAACAAAAGAACTGTGCTTCCTACACACACGGGCCATATCTAGTTCAACTCTGCTTATGAAACTGACAGGAACTGTAGCTCCTCTTCAGTCCAATACACTGTACTTGCTGGGTACAGACGCGAGTGCTATTGGCACTGTGTATGGCAATAGGAGCGCAATAGTGACTCTTCTTTTCAGAAAACAACTCTTGCTCATAGGACCAGAAACTGTATGGGATTCATCTCCATTTAGGATTGGGAAACAAACACTAGCTCGCCTTACAAGAAACACACTCTGCTTTTGAGAAAAGAGCACTCTTCTACTCTAATGTCTTTCCTATAAGGCCAGAACAGTGAGCATTCTCAGAAGAAAAGAACTGTGCTTCCTACACACATGGGCCATATCTAGTTCAACTCTGCTTAGGAAACTGACAAGAACAGTAGCTCCGCTTTAGTCCAATACACTGTACTTGCTGGGAACAGACGCGAATGATATTTGGACTGTGTATGGCAATGGGAGCGCAATAGTGACTTTCCTTACCAGAAAACAACTCTTGCTCGTAGGACAAGAAACTGCATGTGATTCAACTCCATTTAGGACTGGGAAACAAACGCTAGCTCGCCTTACAAGAAACACACTCTGCTTTTGAGAAAAGACCATTCTTCTACTCTACTGTGTTTCCTATAGGGCCAGAACAGTGAGTTTGCTCAGAAAAAAAGAACTGTGCTTCCTACAAATACCGCCTTATCTAGTTCAATTCTGCTTAGGAAAGTGACAAGAACAGTAGGTCCTCTTCAGTCCAATACACTGTACATGCTGGGAACAGACGCCAGTGCTATTTGCCCTGTGTATGACAATGGGAGCGCAATAGTGACTCTTCTTACCAGAAAACAACTCTTGCTCGTAGGACAAGAAACTGCATGTGATTCAACTCCATTTAGGACTGGGAAACAAATGCTAGCTCGCCTTACAAGAAACACACTCTGCTTTTTAGAAAAGAGCACTCTTCTTCTCTACTGTGTATCCTATGGAATCCGAACAGTGAGCTTGCTCAGAATAAAAGAACTGTGCTTCCTATACACATGGGCCATATCTAGTTCAACTCTGCTTAGGAAACTGACAAGAACAGTAGCTCCGCTTCAGTCCAATACACTGTACTTACTGGGAAGAGACTCGAGTGCTATTTGCACTGTGTATGGCAATGGGAGCACAATAGTTATTCTTCTTACCAGAAAACAACTCTTGCTCGTAGGACAAGAAACTGCATGTGATTCAACTCCATTTAGGACTGGGAAGCTAACGCTAGCTCGCCTTACAAGGAACACACTCTGCTTTTGAGAAAAGAGCACTCTTCTACTCTACTGTGTATCCTATGGGATCCGAACAGTGAGCTTGCTCAGAACAAAAGAACTGTGCTTCCTACACACACGGGCCATATCTAGTTCAATTATGCTTTGGAAACTGACAAGAACAGCAGCTCCTCTTCATTCCAATACACTGTACTTAGTGGGAACAGATGCCAGTGCTATTTGCCCCGTTTATGACAATGGAAGCGCAATAGTGACTCTTCTTACCATATAACAACTCTTGCTCGTAGGACCAGAAACGGCATGTGATTCAACTCCATTTAGGACTTGGAAACAAACGCTAGCTTGACTTACAAGAAACACACTCTGCTTTTGAGAAAGGAGCACTCTTCTACACTAATGTCTTTGCTATAAGGCTGGAACAGTGAGCAATCTCAGAACAAAAGAACTGTGCTTCCTACACACACGGGCCATATCTAGTTCAACTCTGCTTAGGAAACTGAGAAGAACAGTAGATGCTCTTCAGTCCAATACACTGTACATGGTGGGAACAGACGCCAGTGCTATTTGCCCTGTGTATGACAATGGGAGCGCAATAGTGACTCTTCTTACTAGAAAACATCTCTTACTTGAAGGACAAGCAACTGCATGTGATTCATCTCCATTTATGATTGGGAAACAAACGCTAGCTCGCCTTACAAGAAACACACTCTGCTTTTGAGAAAAGAGCAGTCTTCTACTCTACTGTGTTTCTTATGAGGTCCGTACAGAGAGTTTGATCAGAACAAAAGAACTGTGTTTCCTACACACATGGGCCATATCTAGTTCAACTCTGCTTAGGAAACTGACAAGAACAGTAGCTCTTCTTCAGTCCAATACACTGCACTTGCTGGGAACTGACGCGAGTGCTATTTGCACTGTGTATGGCAATGAGAGCGCAATAGTGACTTTCCTTACCAGAAAACAACTCTTGCTCGTAGGACCAGAAAATGCATGTGATTCAACTCCATTTAGGACTGGGAAACAAACGCTAGCTCACCTTACAAGAAACACACTCTGCTTTTGAGAAAAGAGCACTCTTCTACTCTACTGTGTTTCCTATGGTGTCCGAACAGTGAGCTTGCTCAGAAGAAAAGAACTGTGCTTCCTACACACATGGGCCATATCCAGTTCAACTCTGCTTAGGAAACTGACAAGAACAGTAGCTCCGCTTCAGTCCAATACACTTCACTTGCTGGGAACAGACGAGGGTGCTATTTGCACTGTGTATGGCAATGGGAGCACAATAGTGACTTTCCTTACCAGAAAACAACTCTTTCGCGTAGGACCAAAAACTGGATGTGATTCAACTCCATTTAGGAATGGGAAATAAACGCTAGCTTGCCTTACAAGAAAGACACTCTGATTTTGAGAAAAGAGCACTCTTCTCCTCGACTGTGTTTCCTATGGGGTCCGAACAGTGAGCTTGCTCAGAACAAAAGAACTGTGCTTCCTACACACAAGGGCCATATCTAGTTCAACTCTGCTTAGGAAACTGACAAGAACATTAGCTCCGCTTCAGTCCAATTCACTGTACTTGCTGGGACAGACACGAGTGCTATTTGCACTGTGTATGGCAATGGGAGCGCAATAGTGACTTTCCTTACCAGAAAACAACTCTTGCTCGTAGGACCAAAAACTGCATGTGATTCAACTCCATTTAGGACTGGGAAAAAAACGCTAGCTCACCTTACAAGAAACACACTCTGCTTTTGAGAAAAGAGCACTCTTCTACTCTACTGTGTTTCCTATATGGCCAGAACAGTGAGTTTGCTCAGAACAAAAGAACTGTGCTTCCTACAAATACGGCCATATCTAGTTCAATTCTGCTTAGGAAACTGACAAGAACAGTAGATCCTCTTCAGTCCAATATACTGTACATGCTGGGAACATACGCCAGTGCTATTTGCCCTGTGTATGACAATGGGAGCGCAATAGTGACTCTTCTTACCAGAAAACAACTCTTGCTCGTAGGACAAGAAACTGCATGTGATTCAACTCCATTTAGGACTGGGAAACAAACGCTAGCTCGCCTTACAAGAAACACACTCTGCTTTTGAGAAAAGTGCACTCTTATACTCGACTGTGTTTCCTATGAAGTCCGAACAGTGAGCTTGCTCAGAACAAAAGAACTGTTTTTCCAACTCACACGGGCCATATCTAGTTCAACTCTGCTTTGGAAACTGAGAAGAACAGTAGCTCCTCTTCATTCCAATACACTGTTCTTGCTGGGAACAGACGTGAGTGCTTTTTGCACTGTGTATGGCAATGGGAGCGCAATAGTGACTTTCCTTACCAGAAAACATCTCTTGGTCAAAGGACCAAAAACTCTAAGTGATTCAACTCCATTTAGGACTGGGAAACAAACGCTAGCTCACCTTACAAGAAACACACTCTGCTTTTGAGAAAAGAGGACTCTTCTACTCTACTGTGTTTCCTATAGGGCCAGAACAGTGAGTTTGCTCAGAAAAAAAGAACTGTGCTTCCTACAAATACCGCCTTATCTAGTTCAATTCTGCTTAGGAAAGTGACAAGAAAAGTAGGTCCTCTTCAGTCCAATAAACTGTACATGCTGGGAACAGACGCCAGTGCTATTTGCCCTGGGTATGACAATGGGAGCACAATAGTGACTCTTCTTACCAGAAAACAACTCTTGCTCGTAGGACAGAAGACTGCATGTGATTCAACTCCATTTAGGACTTTGAAACAAATGCTAGCTCGCCTTACAAGAAACACACTCTGCTTTTGAGAAAAGAGCACTCTTCTACTCTACTGTGTTTCCTATAGGGCCAGAACAGTGAGCTTGCTCAGAATAAAAGAACTGTGCTTCCTATACACATGGGCAATATCTAGTTCAACTCTGCTTAGGAAACTGACAAGAACAGTAGCTCTGCTTCAGTCCAATACACTGTACTTGCTGGGAACAGACGCGAGTGCTATTTGCACTGTGTATGGCAATGGGAGCACAATAGTGACTCTTCTTACCAGAAAAAAACTCTTGCTCGTAGGACAAGAAACTGCATGTGATTCAACTCCATTTAGGACTGGGAAAGAAACGCTAGCTCGCCTTAGAAGGAGCACACTCTGCTTTTGAGAAAAGAGCACTCTTCTACTCTACTCTGTATCCTATGGGATCCGAACAGTGAGCTTGCTCAGAACAAAAGAACTGCGCTTCCTATACACATGGGCCATATCTAGTTCATCTCTGCTTAGTTAACTGACAAGAACAGTAGCTCCGCTTCAGTCCAATACACTGTACTTGCTGGGAACAGACGCGAGTGCTATTTGCACTGTGTATGGCAATGGGAGCACAATAGTGACTTTCCTTACCAGAAAACAACTCTTGCTCTTAGGACAAGAAACTGCATGTGATTCAACTCCATTTAGCACTGGGAAACAAACGCTAGCTCGCCTTACAAGAAACACACTCTGCTTTTGAGAAAAGAGCACTCTTCTACTCTACTGTGTTTCCTATAGGGCCAGAACAGTGAGTTTGCTCAGAACAAAAGAACTGTGCTTCCTACAAATATGGCCATATCTAGTTCAATTCTGCTTAGGAAACTGACAAGAACAGTAGATCCTCTTCAGTCCAATACACTGTACATGCTGGGAACAGACGCCAGTGCTATTTGCCCTGTGTATGACAAGGGAAGCACAATAGTGACTCATCTTACCAGAAAACAACTCTTGCTCGTAGGACAAGAAACTGCATGTGATTCAACTCCATTTAGGCCTGGGAAACAAACGCTAGCTCGCCTTACAAGAAACACACTCTGCTTTTGAGAAAAGAGGACTCTTCTACTCTACTTTGTTTATTATAGGGCCAGAACAGTGAGTTTGCTCAGAACAAAAGAACTGTGCTTCCTACAAATACCGCCTTATCTAGTTCAACTCTGCTTAGGAAACTGACAAGAAAGGTAGATCCTCTTCAGTCCAATACACTGTACTTGCTGGGATTAGACCCCAGTGCTATTTGCCTTGTGTATGACAATGGGAGCACAATAGTGACTCTTCTTACCAGAAAAGAACTCTTGCTGGTAGGACCAGAAACTGCATGGGATTCAACTCCATTTAGGACTGGGAAACAAACGCTAGCTCGACTTAAAAGAAACACACTCTGCTTTTGAGAAAAGAGCAGTATTCTACTCTAATGTGTTTCCTATAAGGCCAGAGCAGTGAGCATTCGCAGAACAAAAGAACTGTGCTTCCTACACACACGGTCCATATCTAGTTCAACTCTGCTTAGGAAACTGACAAGAACAGTAGATCCTCTTCAGTTCAATACACTGTACATGCTGGGAACAGACGCCAGTGCTATTTGCCCTGTGTATGACAAGGGGAGTGCAATAGTGACTCTTCTTACCAGAAAACAACTCTTGCTCGTAGGACAAGAAACTGCATGTGATTCAACTCCATTTAGGACTGGGAAACAAACGCTAGCTCGCCTTATAAGAAACACACTCTGCTTTTGAGAAAAGTGCACTCTTCCACTCGACTGTGTTTCCTATGGGGTCCGAACAGTGAGCTTGCTCAGAACAAAAGAACTGTTATTCTTACACACACGGGCCATATCTAGTTCAACTCCGCTTTGGAAACTGACAAGAACAGTAGCTCCTCTTCAGTCCAATACACTGTTCTTGCTGGGAACAGACGCGAGTGCTATTTGCACTGTGTATGGCAATGGGAGAGCAATAGTGACTTTCCTTACCAGAAAACATCTCTTGGTCGTAGGACCAAAAACTGCATGCGATTCAACTCCATTTAGGACTGGGAAACAAACGCTAGCTCGCCTTACAAGGAACACACTCTGCTTTTGAGAAAAGAGCACTCTTCTACTCTACTGTGTTTCCTATGGTGCCCGAACAGTGAGCATTCTCAGAACAAAAGAACTGTTCTTCCTACACACACGGGCCATATATAGTTCAACTCTGCTTAGGAAACTGACATGAACAGTAGCTCCTCTTCAGTCCAATACACTGTACATGCTGGGAACAGACGCCAGTGCTATTTGCCCTAGTATCACAATGGGAGCGCAATAGTGACTCTTCTTACCAGAAAACAACTCTTGCTCCTAGGACCAGAAACTGCATGTGATTCATCTCCATTTAGGATTGGGAAACAATCGCTAGCTCGCATTACAAGAAACACACTCTGCTTTTGAGAAAAGAGCACTCTTCTACTCTAATGTGTTTCCTATAGGGCCTGAACAGTGAGCATTCTCAGAACAAAAGAACTGTGCTTCCTACACACAGGGGCCATATCTAGTTCAATTCTGCTTAGGAAACTGACAAGAACAGTAGCTCCGCTTCAGTCCAATACACTGTACTTGCTGTGAACAGATGCGAGTGCTATTTATACTGTGTATGGCAATGGGAGCGCAACAGTGACTTTATTACCAGAAAACAACTCTTGCTCGTAGGACCAAAAACAGGATGTGATTCAACTCCATTTAGGACTGGGAAACAAATGCTAGCTTGCCTTACAAGAAACACACTCTGGTTTTGAGAAAGGAGCACTCCTCTACTCTACTGTGTTTCCTATGGGGTCCGAACAGTGAGCTTGCTCAGAACAAAAGAACTGTGCTTCCTACACACACGGGCCATATCTAGTTCAATTATGCTTAGGAAACTGACAAGAACAGTAGCTCCTCTTCATTCCAATACACTGTACTTGGTGGGAACAGATGCCAGTGCTATTTGCCCCGTTTATGACAATGGAAGCGCAATAGTGACTCTTCTTACCAGATAACAACTCTTGCTCGTAGGACCAGAAACTGCATGTGATTCAACTCCATTTAGGACTTAGAAACAAACGCTAGCTTGACTTACAAGAAACACACTCTGCTTTTGAGAAAGGAGCACTCTTCTACTCTAATGTTTTTCCTATAAGGCTGGAACAGTGAGCAATCTCAGAACAAAAGAACTGTGCTTCCTACACACACGGGCCATATCTAGTTCAACTCTGCTTAGGAAACTGAGAAGAACAGTAGATGCTCTGCAGTCCAATACACTGTACATGCTGGGAACAGACGCCAGTGCTATTTGCCCTGTGTATGACAATGGGAGCACAATAGTGACTCTTCTTACTAGAAAACATCTCTTACTTGAAGGACAAGCAACTGCATGTGATTCATCTCCATTTAGGATTGGGAAACAAACGCTAGCTCGCCTTACAAGAAACACACTCTGCTTTTGAGAAAAGAGCAGTCTTCTACTCTACTGTGTTTCTTATGAGGTCCGTACAGAGAGCTTGCTCAGAACAAAAGAACTGTGTTTCCTACACACATGGGCCATATCTAGTTCAACTCTGCTTAGGAAACTGACAAGAACAGTAGCTCTTCTTCAGTCCAATACACTGCACTTGCTGTGAACAGACGCGAGTGCTATTTGCACTGTGTATGGCAATGGGAGCGCAATAGTGACTTTCCTTACCAGAAAACAACTCTTGCTCGTAAGACCAAAAACAGGATGTGATTCAACTCCATTTAGGACAGGGAAACAAATGCTAGCTTGCCTTACCAGAAACACACTCTGCTTTTGAGAAAAGAGAACTCTTCTACTCTACTGTGTTTCCTATGGGGTCCGAAAAGTGAGCTTGCTCAGAACAAAAGAACTGTGCTTCCTACACACATGGGCCATATCTAGTTCAACTCTGCTTCGGAAACTGACAAGAAAGGTAGATCCTCTTCAGTCCAATACACTGTACTTGCTGGGATTAGACGCCAGTGCTATTTGCCTTGTGTATGACAATGAGAGCACAATAGTGACTCTTCTTACCAGAAAAGAACTCTTGCTGGTAGGACCAGAAACTGCATGGGATTCAACTCCATTTAGGACTGGGAAACAAACGCTAGCTCGACTTACAAGAAGCACACTCTGCTTTTGAGAAAAGAGCAGTTTTCTACTCTAATGTGCTTCCTATAGGGCCAGAACAGTGAGCATTCGCAGAACAAAAGAACTGTGCTTCCTACACACACGGTCCATAGCTAGTTCAACTCTGCTTAGGAAACTGACAAGAACAGTAGATCCTCTTCAGTCCGATACACTGTACATGCTGGGAACAGATGCCAGTGCTATTTGCCCTGTGTATGACAATGGGAGCACAATAGTGACTCGTCTTACCAGAAAAAAAATCTTGCTCGTAGGACCAGAAACTGCATGTGATTCAACTCCATTTCGGATTGGGAAAAAAACGCTAGCTCGCCTTACAAGAAACACACTCTGCTTTTGAGAAAAGTGCACTCTTCTACTCTACTGTGATTCCTATATGGCCAGAACAGTGAGTTTGCTCAGAACAAAAGAACTGTGCTTCCTACAAATACGGCCATATCTAGTTCAATTCTGCTTAGGAAACTGACAAGAACAGTAGCTCCGCTTCAGTCCAATACACTGTACTTGCTGGGAACAGAAGCGAGTGCTATTTGCACTGTGTATGGAAATGGGAGCGCAATAGACACTTTCCTTACCAGAAAACAACTCTTGGTCGTACAACCAAAAACTGCATGTGATTCAACTCCATTTAGGACTGGGAAACAAATGCTAGCTTGCCTTGCAAGAAACACACTCTGCTTTTGACAAAAGAGCACTCTTCTACTCTACTGTGTTTCCTATGGGGTCCGAACAGTGAGCTTGCTCAGAACAAAAGAACTGTGCTTCCTACACACAGGGGCCATATCTAGTTCAACTATGCTTAGGAAACTGACAAGAACAGTAGCTCCTCTTCAGTCCAATACACTGTTCTTGCTGGGAACAGACGCGAGTGCTATTTGCACTGTGTATGGCATTGGGACCACAATAGTGACTTTCCTTACCAGAAAACAACTCTTGCTCGTAGGACCAAAAACTGGATGTGAATCAACTCCATTTCTGATTGGGAAACAAACACTAGCTCACCTTACAAGAAACACACTCTGCTTTTGAGAAAAGAGCACTCCTCTACTCTACTGTGTTTCCTATGGGGTCCGAACAGTAAGCTTGCTCAGAACAAAAGAACTGTGCTTCCTACACACACGGGCCATATCTAGTTCAATTATGCTTAGGAAACTGACAAGAACAGCAGATCCTATTCAGTCCAATACATCTGTACACAGATGCCAGTGCTATTTCCCCCGTTAATGACAATGGGAGCGCAATAGTGACTCTTCTTACCAGAAAACAACTCTTGCTCGTAGGACCAGAAACTGCATGTGATTCAACTCCATTTAGGGTTGGGAAACAAACGCTAGCTCGCCTTACAAGAAACACACTCTGCTTTTGAGAAAAGAGCACTCTTCTACTCTACTGTGTATCCTATGGGATCCGAACAGTGAGCTTGCTCAGAACAAAAGAACTGTGCTTCCTATAAATACGGCCATATCTAGTTCAATTCTGCTTAGGAAACTGACAAGAACAGTAGATCCTCTTCAGTCCAATACACTGTACTTGCTGGGAACAGACGCGAGTGCTATTAGCACTGTGTATGGCAATGGGAAAGCAATAGTGACTTTCCTTACGAGAAAAAAACTCTTGTTCGTAGGACCAAAAACTGCATGTGATTCAACTCCATTTAGGACTGGGAAACAAACGCTAGCTCATCTTACAAGAAACATACTCTGCTTTTGAGAAAAGAGCACTCTTCTACTCTACTGTGTTTCCAATGGGGTCCGAAGAGTGAGCTTGCTCAGAACAAAAGAACTGTGCTTCCTACACACAGGGGCCATATCTAGTTCAACTATGCTTAGGAAACTGACATGAAGAGTAGCTCCGCTTCAGTCCAATACACTGTACTTGCTGGGAACAGACGCCAGTGCTATTTGCCCTGTGTATGACAATGGGAGCGCAATAGTGACTCTTCTTACCAGAAAACAACTCTTGCTCGTAGGACCAGAAACTGCATGTGATTTAACTCCATTTAGGAATGGGAAACAAACGCTAGCTCGCCTTGCAAGAAACACACTCTGCTTTTGAGAAAAGAGCACTCTTCTACTCTACTGTGTTTCCTAAGGGGTCCGAACAGTGAGCTTGCTCAGAACAAAAGAACTGTGATTCCTACACACACGGGCCATATCTAGTTCAACTCTGCTTTGGAAACTGACCAGAACAGTAGCTCCTCTTCAGTCCAATACACTGTACTTGCTGGGAACAGACACAAGTGCTATTTGCACTGTGTATGGCAATGGGAGCGCAATAGTGACTCTTCTTACCAGAAAACAACTCTTGCTCGTAGGACCAGAAACTGCATGTGATTCATCTCCATATGGGATTGGGAAACAAAAGCTAGCTCGCCTTACAAGAAACACACTCTGCTTTTGAGAAAAGACCCCTCTTCTCTACTGTGTTTCCTATGGGGTCCGAACAGTGAGCTTGCTCAGAACAAAAGAACTGTGCTTCCTACACACACGGGCCATACCTAGTTCAACTCTGCTTATGAAACTGACAGGAACTGTAGCTCCTCTTCAGTCCAATACACTGTACTTGCTGGGTACAGACGCGAGTGCTATTGGCACTGTGTATGGCAATAGGAGCGCAATAGTGACTCTTCTTTTCAGAAAACAACTCTTGCTCATAGGACCAGAAACTGCATGGGATTCATCTCCATTTAGGATTGGGAAACAAACACTAGCTCGCCTTACAAGAAACACACTCTGCTTTTGAGAAAAGAGCACTCTTCTACTCTAATGTCTTTCCTATAAGGCCAGAACAGTGAGCATTCTCAGAAGAAAAGAACTGTGCTTCCTACACACATGGGCCATATCTAGTTCAACTCTGCTTAGGAAACTGACAAGAACAGTAGCTCCGCTTTAGTCCAATACACTGTACTTGCTGGGAACAGACGCGAATGATATTTGGACTGTGTATGGCAATGGGAGCGCAATAGTGACTTTCCTTACCAGAAAACAACTCTTGCTCGTAGGACAAGAAACTGCATGTGATTCAACTCCATTTAGGACTGGGAAGCTAACGCTAGCTCGCCTTACAAGGAACACACTCTGCTTTTGAGAAAAGAGCACTCTTCTACTCTACTGTGTATCCTATGGGATCCGAACAGTGAGCTTGCTCAGAACAAAAGAACTGTGCTTCCTACACACACGGGCCATATCTAGTTCAATTATGCTTTGGAAACTGACAAGAACAGCAGCTCCTCTTCATTCCAAAACACTGTACTTAGTGGGAACAGATGCCAGTGCTATTTGCCCCGTTTATGACAATGGAAGCGCAATAGTGACTCTTCTTACCATATAACAACTCTTGCTCGTAGGACCAGAAACGGCATGTGATTCAACTCCATTTAGGACTTGGAAACAAACGCTAGCTTGACTATCAAGAAACACACTCTGCTTTTGAGAAAGGAGCACTCTTCTACACTAATGTCTTTGCTATAAGGCTGGAACAGTGAGCAATCTCAGAACAAAAGAACTGTGCTTCCTACACACACGGGCCATATCTAGTTCAACTCTGCTTAGGAAACTGAGAAGAACAGTAGATGCTCTTCAGTCCAATACACTGTACATGGTGGGAACAGACGCCAGTGCTATTTGCCCTGTGTATGACAATGGGAGCGCAATAGTGACTCTTCTTACTAGAAAACATCTCTTACTTGAAGGACAAGCAACTGCATGTGATTCATCTCCATTTATGATTGGGAAACAAACGCTAGCTCGCCTTACAAGAAACACACTCTGCTTTTGAGAAAAGAGCAGTCTTCTACTCTACTGTGTTTCTTATGAGGTCCGTACAGAGAGTTTGATCAGAACAAAAGAACTGTGTTTCCTACACACATGGGCCATATCTAGTTCAACTCTGCTTAGGAAACTGACAAGAACAGTAGCTCTTCTTCAGTCCAATACACTGCACTTGCTGGGAACTGACGCGAGTGCTATTTGCACTGTGTATGGCAATGAGAGCGCAATAGTGACTTTCCTTACCAGAAAACAACTCTTGCTCGTAGGACCAGAAAATGCATGTGATTCAACTCCATTTAGGACTGGGAAACAAACGCTAGCTCACCTTACAAGAAACACACTCTGCTTTTGAGAAAAGAGCACTCTTCTACTCTACTGTGTTTCCTATGGTGTCCGAACAGTGAGCTTGCTCAGAAGAAAAGAACTGTGCTTCCTACACACATGGGCCATATCCAGTTCAACTCTGCTTAGGAAACTGACAAGAACAGTAGCTCCGCTTCAGTCCAATACACTTCACTTGCTGGGAACAGACGAGGGTGCTATTTGCACTGTGTATGGCAATGGGAGCACAATAGTGACTTTCCTTACCAGAAAACAACTCTTTCGCGTAGGACCAAAAACTGGATGTGATTCAACTCCATTTAGGAATGGGAAATAAACGCTAGCTTGCCTTACAAGAAAGACACTCTGATTTTGAGAAAAGAGCACTCTTCTCCTCGACTGTGTTTCCTATGGGGTCCGAACAGTGAGCTTGCTCAGAACAAAAGAACTGTGCTTCCTACACACAGGGGCCATATCTAGTTCAACTCTGCTTAGGAAACTGACAAGAACATTAGCTCCGCTTCAGTCCAATTCACTGTACTTGCTGGGACAGACACGAGTGCTATTTGCACTGTGTATGGCAATGGGAGCGCAATAGTGACTTTCCTTACCAGAAAACAACTCTTGCTCGTAGGATCAAAAACTGCATGTGATTCAACTCCATTTAGGACTGGGAAAAAAACGCTAGCTCACCTTACAAGAAACACACTCTGCTTTTGAGAAAAGAGCACTCTTCTACTCTACTGTGTTTCCTATATGGCCAGAACAGTGAGTTTGCTCAGAACAAAAGAACTGTGCTTCCTACAAATACGGCCATATCTAGTTCAATTCTGCTTAGGAAACTGACAAGAACAGTAGATCCTCTTCAGTCCAATATACTGTACATGCTGGGAACATACGCCAGTGCTATTTGCCCTGTGTATGACAATGGGAGCGCAATAGTGACTCTTCTTACCAGAAAACAACTCTTGCTCGTAGGACAAGAAACTGCATGTGATTCAACTCCATTTAGGACTGGGAGACAAACGCTAGCTCGCCTTACAAGAAACACACTCTGCTTTTGAGAAAAGTGCACTCTTATACTCGACTGTGTTTCCTATGAAGTCCGAACAGTGAGCTTGCTCAGAACAAAAGAACTGTTTTTCCAACACACACGGGCCATATCTAGTTCAACTCTGCTTTGGAAACTGAGAAGAACAGTAGCTCCTCTTCATTCCAATACACTGTTCTTGCTGGGAACAGACATGAGTGCTTTTTGCACTGTGTATGGCAATGGGAGCGCAATAGTGACTTTCCTTACCAGAAAACATCTCTTGGTCAAAGGACCAAAAACTCTAAGTGATTCAACTCCATTTAGGACTGGGAAACAAACGCTAGCTCACCTTACAAGAAACACACTCTGCTTTTGAGAAAAGAGGACTCTTCTACTCTACTGTGTTTCCTATAGGGCCAGAACAGTGAGTTTGCTCAGAAAAAAAGAACTGTGCTTCCTACAAATACCGCCTTATCTAGTTCAATTCTGCTTAGGAAAGTGACAAGAAAAGTAGGTCCTCTTCAGTCCAATAAACTGTACATGCTGGGAACAGACGCCAGTGCTATTTGCCCTGGGTATGACAATGGGAGCACAATAGTGACTCTTCTTACCAGAAAACAACTCTTGCTCGTAGGACAGAAGACTGCATGTGATTCAACTCCATTTAGGACTTTGAAACAAATGCTAGCTCGCCTTACAAGAAACACACTCTGCTTTTGAGAAAAGAGCACTCTTCTACTCTACTGTGTTTCCTATAGGGCCAGAACAGTGAGCTTGCTCAGAATAAAAGAACTGTGCTTCCTATACACATGGGCAATATCTAGTTCAACTCTGCTTAGGAAACTGACAAGAACAGTAGCTCTGCTTCAGTCCAATACACTGTACTTGCTGGGAACAGACGCGAGTGCTATTTGCACTGTGTATGGCAATGGGAGCACAATAGTGACTCTTCTTACCAGAAAAAAACTCTTGCTCGTAGGACAAGAAACTGCATGTGATTCAACTCCATTTAGGACTGGGAAACAAACGCTAGCTTGCCTTAGAAGGAGCACACTCTGCTTTTGAGAAAAGAGCACTCTTCTACTCTACTCTGTATCCTATGGGATCCGAACAGTGAGCTTGCTCAGAACAAAAGAACTGGGCTTCCTATACACATGGGCCATATCTAGTTCATCTCTGCTTAGTTAACTGACAAGAACAGTAGCTCCGCTTCAGTCCAATACACTGTACTTGCTGGGAACAGACGCGAGTGCTATTTGCACTGTGTATGGCAATGGGAGCACAATAGTGACTTTCCTTACCAGAAAACAACTCTTGCTCTTAGGACAAGAAACTGCATGTGATTCAACTCCATTTAGCACTGGGAAACAAACGCTAGCTCGCCTTACAAGAAACACACTCTGCTTTTGAGAAAAGAGCACTCTTCTACTCTACTGTGTTTCCTATAGGGCCAGAACAGTGAGTTTGCTCAGAACAAAAGAACTGTGCTTCCTACAAATATGGCCATATCTAGTTCAATTCTGCTTAGGAAACTGACAAGAACAGTAGATCCTCTTCAGTCCAATACACTGTACATGCTGGGAACAGACGCCAGTGCTATTTGCCCTGTGTATGACAAGGGAAGCACAATAGTGACTCATCTTACCAGAAAACAACTCTTGCTCGTAGGACAAGAAACTGCATGTGATTCAACTCCATTTAGGCCTGGGAAACAAACACTAGCTCGCCTTACAAGAAACACACTCTGCTTTTGAGAAAAGAGGACTCTTCTACTCTACTTTGTTTATTATAGGGCCAGAACAGTGAGTTTGCTCAGAACAAAAGAACTGTGCTTCCTACAAATACCGCCTTATCTAGTTCAACTCTGCTTAGGAAACTGACAAGAAAGGTAGATCCTCTTCAGTCCAATACACTGTACTTGCTGGGATTAGACCCCAGTGCTATTTGCCTTGTGTATGGCAATGGGAGCACAATAGTGACTCTTCTTACCAGAAAAGAACTCTTGCTGGTAGGACCAGAAACTGCATGGGATTCAACTCCATTTAGGACTGGGAAACAAACGCTAGCTCGACTTAAAAGAAACACACTCTGCTTTTGAGAAAAGAGCAGTATTCTACTCTAATGTGTTTCCTATAAGGCCAGAACAGTGAGCATTCGCAGAACAAAAGAACTGTGCTTCCTACACACACGGTCCATATCTAGTTCAACTCTGCTTAGGAAACTGACAAGAACAGTAGATCCTCTTCAGTTCAATACACTGTACATGCTGGGAACAGACGCCAGTGCTATTTGCCCTGTGTATGACAAGGGGAGCGCAATAGTGACTCTTCTTACCAGAAAACAACTCTTGCTCGTAGGACAAGAAACTGCATGTGATTCAACTCCATTTAGGACTGGGAAACAAACGCTAGCTCGCCTTATAAGAAACACACTCTGCTTTTGAGAAAAGTGCACTCTTCCACTCGACTGTGTTTCCTATGGTGTCCGAACAGTGAGCTTGCTCAGAAGAAAAGAACTGTGCTTCCTACACACATGGGCCATATCCAGTTCAACTCTGCTTAGGAAACTGACAAGAACAGTAGCTCCGCTTCAGTCCAATACACTTCACTTGCTGGGAACAGACGAGGGTGCTATTTGCACTGTGTATGGCAATGGGAGCACAATAGTGACTTTCCTTACCAGAAAACAACTCTTTCGCGTAGGACCAAAAACTGGATGTGATTCAACTCCATTTAGGAATGGGAAATAAACGCTAGCTTGCCTTACAAGAAAGACACTCTGATTTTGAGAAAAGAGCACTCTTCTCCTCGACTGTGTTTCCTATGGGGTCCGAACAGTGAGCTTGCTCAGAACAAAAGAACTGTGCTTCCTACACACAGGGGCCATATCTAGTTCAACTCTGCTTAGGAAACTGACAAGAACATTAGCTCCGCTTCAGTCCAATTCACTGTACTTGCTGGGACAGACACGAGTGCTATTTGCACTGTGTATGGCAATGGGAGCGCAATAGTGACTTTCCTTACCAGAAAACAACTCTTGCTCGTAGGACCAAAAACTGCATGTGATTCAACTCCATTTAGGACTGGGAAAAAAACGCTAGCTCACCTTACAAGAAACAAACTCTGCTTTTGAGAAAAGAGCACTCTTCTACTCTACTGTGTTTCCTATATGGCCAGAACAGTGAGTTTGCTCAGAACAAAAGAACTGTGCTTCCTACAAATACGGCCATATCTAGTTCAATTCTGCTTAGGAAACTGACAAGAACAGTAGATCCTCTTCAGTCCAATATACTGTACATGCTGGGAACATACGCCAGTGCTATTTGCCCTGTGTATGACAATGGGAGCGCAATAGTGACTCTTCTTACCAGAAAACAACTCTTGCTCGTAGGACAAGAAACTGCATGTGATTCAACTCCATTTAGGACTGGAAAACAAACGCTAGCTCGCCTTACAAGAAACACACTCTGCTTTTGAGAAAAGTGCACTCTTATACTCGACTGTGTTTCCTATGACGTCCGAACAGTGAGCTTGCTCAGAACAAAAGAACTGTTTTTCCAACACACACGGGCCATATCTAGTTCAACTCTGTTTTGGAAACTGAGAAGAACAGTAGCTCCTCTTCATTCCAATACACTGTTCTTGCTGGGAACAGACGTGAGTGCTTTTTGCACTGTGTATGGCAATGGGAGCGCAATAGTGACTTTCCTTACCAGAAAACATCTCTTGGTCAAAGGACCAAAAACTCTAAGTGATTCAACTCCATTTAGGACTGGGAAACAAACGCTAGCTCACCTTACAAGAAACACACTCTGCTTTTGAGAAAAGAGGACTCTTCTACTCTACTGTGTTTCCTATAGGGCCAGAACAGTGAGTTTGCTCAGAAAAAAAGAACTGTGCTTCCTACAAATACCGCCTTATCTAGTTCAATTCTGCTTAGGAAAGTGACAAGAAAAGTAGGTCCTCTTCAGTCCAATAAACTGTACATGCTGGGAACAGACGCCAGTGCTATTTGCCCTGGGTATGACAATGGGAGCACAATAGTGACTCTTCTTACCAGAAAACAACTCTTGCTCGTAGGACAGAAGACTGCATGTGATTCAACTCCATTTAGGACTTTGAAACAAATGCTAGCTCGCCTTACAAGAAACACACTCTGCTTTTGAGAAAAGAGCACTCTTCTACTCTACTGTGTTTCCTATAGGGCCAGAACAGTGAGCTTGCTCAGAATAAAAGAACTGTGCTTCCTATACACATGGGCAATATCTAGTTCAACTCTGCTTAGGTAACTGACAAGAACAGTAGCTCTGCTTCAGTCCAATACACTGTACTTGCTGGGAACAGACGCGAGTGCTATTTGCACTGTGTATGGCAATGGGAGCACAATAGTGACTCTTCTTACCAGAAAAAAACTCTTGCTCGTAGGACAAGAAACTGCATGTGATTCAACTCCATTTAGGACTGGGAAACAAACGCTAGCTCGCCTTAGAAGGAGCACACTCTGCTTTTGAGAAAAGAGCACTCTTCTACTCTACTCTGTATCCTATGGGATCCGAACAGTGAGCTTGCTCAGAACAAAAGAACTGGGCTTCCTATACACATGGGCCATATCTAGTTCATCTCTGCTTAGTTAACTGACAAGAACAGTAGCTCCGCTTCAGTCCAATACACTGTACTTGCTGGGAACAGACGCGAGTGCTATTTGCACTGTGTATGGCAATGGGAGCACAATAGTGACTTTCCTTACCAGAAAACAACTCTTGCTCTTAGGACAAGAAACTGCATGTGATTCAACTCCATTTAGCACTGGGAAACAAACGCTAGCTCGCCTTACAAGAAACACACTCTGCTTTTGAGAAAAGAGCACTCTTCTACTCTACTGTGTTTCCTATAGGGCCAGAACAGTGAGTTTGCTCAGAACAAAAGAACTGTGCTTCCTACAAATATGGCCATATCTAGTTCAATTCTGCTTAGGAAACTGACAAGAACAGTAGATCCTCTTCAGTCCAATACACTGTACATGCTGGGAACAGACGCCAGTGCTATTTGCCCTGTGTATGACAAGGGAAGCACAATAGTGACTCATCTTACCAGAAAACAACTCTTGCTCGTAGGACAAGAAACTGCATGTGATTCAACTCCATTTAGGCCTGGGAAACAAACGCTAGCTCGCCTTACAAGAAACACACTCTGCTTTTGAGAAAAGAGGACTCTTCTACTCTACTTTGTTTATTTTAGGGCCAGAACAGTGAGTTTGCTCAGAACAAAAGAACTGTGCTTCCTACAAATACCGCCTTATCTAGTTCAACTCTGCTTAGGAAACTGACAAGAAAGGTAGATCCTCTTCAGTCCAATACACTGTACTTGCTGGGATTAGACCCCAGTGCTATTTGCCTTGTGTATGACAATGGGAGCACAATAGTGACTCTTCTTACCAGAAAAGAACTCTTGCTGGTAGGACCAGAAACTGCATGGGATTCAACTCCATTTAGGACTGGGAAACAAACGCTAGCTCGACTTAAAAGAAACACACTCTGCTTTTGAGAAAAGAGCAGTATTCTACTCTAATGTGTTTCCTATAAGGCCAGAGCAGTGAGCATTCGCAGAACAAAAGAACTGTGCTTCCTACACACACGGTCCATATCTAGTTCAACTCTGCTTAGGAAACTGACAAGAACAGTAGATCCTCTTCAGTTCAATACACTGTACATGCTGGGAACAGTCGCCAGTGCTATTTGCCCTGTGTATGACAAGGGGAGCGCAATAGTGACTCTTCTTACCAGAAAACAACTCTTGCTCGTAGGACAAGAAACTGCATGTGATTCAACTCCATTTAGGACTGGGAAACAAACGCTAGCTCGCCTTATAAGAAACACACTCTGCTTTTGAGAAAAGTGCACTCTTCCACTCGACTGTGTTTCCTATGGGGTCCGAACAGTGAGCTTGCTCAGAACAAAAGAACTGTTATTCTTACACACACGGGCCATATCTAGTTCAACTCCGCTTTGGAAACTGACAAGAACAGTAGCTCCTCTTCAGTCCAATACACTGTTCTTGCTGGGAACAGACGCGAGTGCTATTTGCACTGTGTATGGCAATGGGAGAGCAATAGTGACTTTCCTTACCAGAAAACATCTCTTGGTCGCAGGACCAAAAACTGCATGTGATTCAACTCCATTTAGGACTGGGAAACAAACGCTAGCTCGCCTTACAAGGAACACACTCTGCTTTTGAGAAAAGAGCACTCTTCTACTCTACTGTGTTTCCTATGGTGCCCGAACAGTGAGCATTCTCAGAACAAAAGAACTGTGCTTCCTACACACACGGGCCATATATAGTTCAACTCTGCTTAGGAAACTGACATGAACAGTAGCTCCTCTTCAGTCCAATACACTGTACATGCTGGGAACAGACGCCAGTGCTATTTGCCCTAGTATCACAATGGGAGCGCAATAGTGACTCTTCTTACCAGAAAACAACTCTTGCTCCTAGGACCAGAAACTGCATGTGATTCATCTCCATTTAGGATTGGGAAACAATCGCTAGCTCGCATTACAAGAAACACACTCTGCTTTTGAGAAAAGAGCACTCTTCTACTCTAATGTGTTTCCTATAGGGCCTGAACAGTGAGCATTCTCAGAACAAAAGAACTGTGCTTCCTACACACAGGGGCCATATCTAGTTCAATTCTGCTTAGGAAACTGACAAGAACAGTAGCTCCGCTTCAGTCCAATACACTGTACTTGCTGTGAACAGATGCGAGTGCTATTTATACTGTGTATGGCAATGGGAGCGCAACAGTGACTTTATTACCAGAAAACAACTCTTGCTCGTAGGACCAAAAACAGGATGTGATTCAACTCCATTTAGGACTGGGAAACAAATGCTAGCTTGCCTTACAAGAAACACACTCTGGTTTTGAGAAAGGAGCACTCCTCTACTCTACTGTGTTTCCTATGGGGTCCGAACAGTGAGCTTGCTCAGAACAAAAGAACTGTGCTTCCTACACACACGGGCCATATCTAGTTCAATTATGCTTAGGAAACTGACAAGAACAGTAGCTCCTCTTCATTCCAATACACTGTACTTGGTGGGAACAGATGCCATTGCTATTTGCCCCGTTTATGACAATGGAAGCGCAATAGTGACTCTTCTTACCAGATAACAACTCTTGCTCGTAGGACCAGAAACTGCATGTGATTCAACTCCATTTAGGACTTAGAAACAAACGCTAGCTTGACTTACAAGAAACACACTCTGCTTTTGAGAAAGGAGCACTCTTCTACTCTAATGTTTTTCCTATAAGGCTGGAACAGTGAGCAATCTCAGAACAAAAGAACTGTGCTTCCTACACACACGGGCCATATCTAGTTCAACTCTGCTTAGGAAACTGAGAAGAACAGTAGATGCTCTGCAGTCCAATACACTGTACATGCTGGGAACAGACGCCAGTGCTATTTGCCCTGTGTATGACAATGGGAGCACAATAGTGACTCTTCTTACTAGAAAACATCTCTTACTTGAAGGACAAGCAACTGCATGTGATTCATCTCCATTTAGGATTGGGAAACAAACGCTAGCTCGCCTTACAAGAAACACACTCTGCTTTTGAGAAAAGAGCAGTCTTCTACTCTACTGTGTTTCTTATGAGGTCCGTACAGAGAGCTTGCTCAGAACAAAAGAACTGTGTTTCCTACACACATGGGCCATATCTAGTTCAACTCTGCTTAGGAAACTGACAAGAACAGTAGCTCCTCTTCAGTCCAATACACTGCACTTGCTGTGAACAGACGCGAGTGCTATTTGCACTGTGTATGGCAATGGGAGCGCAATAGTGACTTTCCTTACCAGAAAACAACTCTTGCTCGTAAGACCAAAAACAGGATGTGATTCAACTCCATTTAGGACAGGGAAACAAATGCTAGCTTGCCTTACCAGAAACACACTCTGCTTTTGAGAAAAGAGCACTCTTCTACTCTACTGTGTTTCCTATGGGGTCCGAAAAGTGAGCTTGCTCAGAACAAAAGAACTGTGCTTCCTACACACATGGGCCATATCTAGTTCAACTCTGCTTCGGAAACTGACAAGAAAGGTAGATCCTCTTCAGTCCAATACACTGTACTTGCTGGGATTAGACGCCAGTGCTATTTGCCTTGTGTATGACAATGAGAGCACAATAGTGACTCTTCTTACCAGAAAAGAACTCTTGCTGGTAGGACCAGAAACTGCATGGGATTCAACTCCATTTAGGACTGGGAAACAAACGCTAGCTCGACTTACAAGAAGCACACTCTGCTTTTGAGAAAAGAGCAGTTTTCTACTCTAATGTGCTTCCTATAGGGCCAGAACAGTGAGCATTCGCAGAACAAAAGAACTGTGCTTCCTACACACACGGTCCATATCTAGTTCAACTCTGCTTAGGAAACTGACAAGAACAGTAGATCCTCTTCAGTCCGATACACTGTACATGCTGGGAACAGATGCCAGTGCTATTTGCCCTGTGTATGACAATGGGAGCACAATAGTGACTCGTCTTACCAGAAAAAAAATCTTGCTCGTAGGACCAGAAACTGCATGTGATTCAACTCCATTTCGGATTGGGAAAAAAACGCTAGCTCGCCTTACAAGAAACACACTCTGCTTTTGAGAAAAGTGCACTCTTCTACTCTACTGTGATTCCTATATGGCCAGAACAGTGAGTTTGCTCAGAACAAAAGAACTGTGCTTCCTACAAATACGGCCATATCTAGTTCAATTCTGCTTAGGAAACTGACAAGAACAGTAGCTCCGCTTCAGTCCAATACACTGTACTTGCTGGGAACAGAAGCGAGTGCTATTTGCACTGTGTATGGAAATGGGAGCGCAATAGACACTTTCCTTACCAGAAAACAACTCTTGGTCGTACAACCAAAAACTGCATGTGATTCAACTCCATTTAGGACTGGGAAACAAATGCTAGCTTGCCTTGCAAGAAACACACTCTGCTTTTGACAAAAGAGCACTCTTCTACTCTACTGTGTTTCCTATGGGGTCCGAACAGTGAGCTTGCTCAGAACAAAAGAACTGTGCTTCCTACACACAGGGGCCATATCTAGTTCAACTATGCTTAGGAAACTGACAAGAACAGTAGCTCCTCTTCAGTCCAATACACTGTTCTTGCTGGGAACAGACGCGAGTGCTATTTGCACTGTGTATGGCATTGGGACCACAATAGTGACTTTCCTTACCAGAAAACAACTCTTGCTCGTAGGACCAGAAACTGGATGTGAATCAACTCCATTTCTGATTGGGAAACAAACACTAGCTCACCTTACAAGAAACACACTCTGCTTTTGAGAAAAGAGCACTCCTCTACTCTACTGTGTTTCCTATGGGGTCCGAACAGTGAGCTTGCTCAGAACAAAAGAACTGTGCTTCCTACACACACGGGCCATATCTAGTTCAATTATGCTTAGGAAACTGACAAGAACAGCAGATCCTATTCAGTCCAATACATCTGTACACAGATGCCAGTGCTATTTCCCCCGTTAATGACAATGGGAGCGCAATAGTGACTCTTCTTACCAGAAAACAACTCTTGCTCGTAGGACCAGAAACTGCATGTGATTCAACTCCATTTAGGGTTGGGAAACAAACGCTAGCTCGCCTTACAAGAAACACACTCTGCTTTTGAGAAAAGAGCACTCTTCTACTCTACTGTGTATCCTATGGGATCCGAACAGTGAGCTTGCTCAGAACAAAAGAACTGTGCTTCCTATAAATACGGCCATATCTAGTTCAATTCTGCTTAGGAAACTGACAAGAACAGTAGATCCTCTTCAGTCCAATACACTGTACTTGCTGGGAACAGACGCGAGTGCTATTAGCACTGTGTATGGCAATGGGAAAGCAATAGTGACTTTCCTTACGAGAAAAAAACTCTTGTTCGTAGGACCAAAAACTGCATGTGATTCAACTCCATTTAGGACTGGGAAACAAACGCTAGCTCATCTTACAAGAAACATACTCTGCTTTTGAGAAAAGAGCACTCTTCTACTCTACTGTGTTTCCAATGGGGTCCGAAGAGTGAGCTTGCTCAGAACAAAAGAACTGTGCTTCCTACACACAGGGGCCATATCTAGTTCAACTATGCTTAGGAAACTGACATGAAGAGTAGCTCCGCTTCAGTCCAATACACTGTACTTGCTGGGAACAGACGCCAGTGCTATTTGCCCTGTGTATGACAATGGGAGCGCAATAGTGACTCTTCTTACCAGAAAACAACTCTTGCTCGTAGGACCAGAAACTGCATGTGATTTAACTCCATTTAGGAATGGGAAACAAACGCTAGCTCGCCTTGCAAGAAACACACTCTGCTTTTGAGAAAAGAGCACTCTTCTACTCTACTGTGTTTCCTATGGGGTCCGAATAGTGAGCTTGCTCAGAACAAAAGAACTGTGATTCCTACACACACGGGCCATATCTAGTTCAACTCTGCTTTGGAAACTGACCAGAACAGTAGCTCCTCTTCAGTCCAATACACTGTACTTGCTGGGAACAGACACAAGTGCTATTTGCACTGTGTATGGCAATGGGAGCGCAATAGTGACTCTTCTTACCAGAAAACAACTCTTGCTCGTAGGACCAGAAACTGCATGTGATTCATCTCCATATGGGATTGGGAAACAAAAGCTAGCTCGCCTTACAAGAAACACACTCTGCTTTTGAGAAAAGACCCCTCTTCTCTACTGTGTTTCCTATGGGGTCCGAACAGTGAGCTTGCTCAGAACAAAAGAACTGTGCTTCCTACACACACGGGCCATATCTAGTTCAACTCTGCTTATGAAACTGACAGGAACTGTAGCTCCTCTTCAGTCCAATACACTGTACTTGCTGGGTACAGACGCGAGTGCTATTGGCACTGTGTATGGCAATAGGAGCGCAATAGTGACTCTTCTTTTCAGAAAACAACTCTTGCTCATAGGACCAGAAACTGTATGGGATTCATCTCCATTTAGGATTGGGAAACAAACACTAGCTCGCCTTACAAGAAACACACTCTGCTTTTGAGAAAAGAGCACTCTTCTACTCTAATGTCTTTCCTATAAGGCCAGAACAGTGAGCATTCTCAGAAGAAAAGAACTGTGCTTCCTACACACATGGGCCATATCTAGTTCAACTCTGCTTAGGAAACTGACAAGAACAGTAGCTCCGCTTTAGTCCAATACACTGTACTTGCTGGGAACAGACGCGAATGATATTTGGACTGTGTATGGCAATGGGAGCGCAATAGTGACTTTCCTTACCAGAAAACAACTCTTGCTCGTAGGACAAGAAACTGCATGTGATTCAACTCCATTTAGGACTGGGAAACAAACGCTAGCTCGCCTTACAAGAAACACACTCTGCTTTTGAGAAAAGACCATTCTTCTACTGTACTGTGTTTCCTATAGGGCCAGAACAGTGAGTTTGCTCAGAAAAAAAGAACTGTGCTTCCTACAAATACCGCCTTATCTAGTTCAATTCTGCTTAGGAAAGTGACAAGAACAGTAGGTCCTCTTCAGTCCAATACACTGTACATGCTGGGAACAGACGCCAGTGCTATTTGCCCTGTGTATGACAATGGGAGCGCAATAGTGACTCTTCTTACCAGAAAACAACTCTTGCTCGTAGGACAAGAAACTGCATGTGATTCAACTCCATTTAGGACTGGGAAACAAATGCTAGCTCGCCTTACAAGAAACACACTCTGCTTTTTAGAAAAGAGCACTCTTCTTCTCTACTGTGTATCCTATGGAATCCGAACAGTGAGCTTGCTCAGAATAAAAGAACTGTGCTTCCTATACACATGGGCCATATCTAGTTCAACTCTGCTTAGGAAACTGACAAGAACAGTAGCTCCGCTTCAGTCCAATACACTGTACTTACTGGGAAGAGACTCGAGTGCTATTTGCACTGTGTATGGCAATGGGAGCACAATAGTTATTCTTCTTACCAGAAAACAACTCTTGCTCGTAGGACAAGAAACTGCATGTGATTCAACTCCATTTAGGACTGGGAAGCTAACGCTAGCTCGCCTTACAAGGAACACACTCTGCTTTTGAGAAAAGAGCACTCTTCTACTCTACTGTGTATCCTATGGGATCCGAACAGTGAGCTTGCTCAGAACAAAAGAACTGTGCTTCCTACACACACGGGCCATATCTAGTTCAATTATGCTTTGGAAACTGACAAGAACAGCAGCTCCTCTTCATTCCAATACACTGTACTTAGTGGGAACAGATGCCAGTGCTATTTGCCCCGTTTATGACAATGGAAGCGCAATAGTGACTCTTCTTACCATATAACAACTCTTGCTCGTAGGACCAGAAACGGCATGTGATTCAACTCCATTTAGGACTTGGAAACAAACGCTAGCTTGACTTACAAGAAACACACTCTGCTTTTGAGAAAGGAGCACTCTTCTACACTAATGTCTTTGCTATAAGGCTGGAACAGTGAGCAATCTCAGAACAAAAGAACTGTGCTTCCTACACACACGGGCCATATCTAGTTCAACTCTGCTTAGGAAACTGAGAAGAACAGTAGATGCTCTTCAGTCCAATACACTGTACATGGTGGGAACAGACGCCAGTGCTATTTGCCCTGTGTATGACAATGGGAGCGCAATAGTGACTCTTCTTACTAGAAAACATCTCTTACTTGAAGGACAAGCAACTGCATGTGATTCATCTCCATTTATGATTGGGAAACAAACGCTAGCTCGCCTTACAAGAAACACACTCTGCTTTTGAGAAAAGAGCAGTCTTCTACTCTACTGTGTTTCTTATGAGGTCCGTACAGAGAGTTTGATCAGAACAAAAGAACTGTGTTTCCTACACACATGGGCCATATCTAGTTCAACTCTGCTTAGGAAACTGACAAGAACAGTAGCTCTTCTTCAGTCCAATACACTGCACTTGCTGGGAACTGACGCGAGTGCTATTTGCACTGTGTATGGCAATGAGAGCGCAATAGTGACTTTCCTTACCAGAAAACAACTCTTGCTCGTAGGACCAGAAAATGCATGTGATTCAACTCCATTTAGGACTGGGAAACAAACGCTAGCTCACCTTACAAGAAACACACTCTGCTTTTGAGAAAAGAGCACTCTTCTACTCTACTGTGTTTCCTATGGTGTCCGAACAGTGAGCTTGCTCAGAAGAAAAGAACTGTGCTTCCTACACACATGGGCCATATCCAGTTCAACTCTGCTTAGGAAACTGACAAGAACAGTAGCTCCGCTTCAGTCCAATACACTTCACTTGCTGGGAACAGACGAGGGTGCTATTTGCACTGTGTATGGCAATGGGAGCACAATAGTGACTTTCCTTACCAGAAAACAACTCTTTCGCGTAGGACCAAAAACTGGATGTGATTCAACTCCATTTAGGAATGGGAAATAAACGCTAGCTTGCCTTACAAGAAAGACACTCTGATTTTGAGAAAAGAGCACTCTTCTCCTCGACTGTGTTTCCTATGGGGTCCGAACAGTGAGCTTGCTCAGAACAAAAGAACTGTGCTTCCTACACACAAGGGCCATATCTAGTTCAACTCTGCTTAGGAAACTGACAAGAACATTAGCTCCGCTTCAGTCCAATTCACTGTACTTGCTGGGACAGACACGAGTGCTATTTGCACTGTGTATGGCAATGGGAGCGCAATAGTGACTTTCCTTACCAGAAAACAACTCTTGCTCGTAGGACCAAAAACTGCATGTGATTCAACTCCATTTAGGACTGGGAAAAAAACGCTAGCTCACCTTACAAGAAACACACTCTGCTTTTGAGAAAAGAGCACTCTTCTACTCTACTGTGTTTCCTATATGGCCAGAACAGTGAGTTTGCTCAGAACAAAAGAACTGTGCTTCCTACAAATACGGCCATATCTAGTTCAATTCTGCTTAGGAAACTGACAAGAACAGTAGATCCTCTTCAGTCCAATATACTGTACATGCTGGGAACATACGCCAGTGCTATTTGCCCTGTGTATGACAATGGGAGCGCAATAGTGACTCTTCTTACCAGAAAACAACTCTTGCTCGTAGGACAAGAAACTGCATGTGATTCAACTCCATTTAGGACTGGGAAACAAACGCTAGCTCGCCTTACAAGAAACACACTCTGCTTTTGAGAAAAGTGCACTCTTATACTCGACTGTGTTTCCTATGAAGTCCGAACAGTGAGCTTGCTCAGAACAAAAGAACTGTTTTTCCAACTCACACGGGCCATATCTAGTTCAACTCTGCTTTGGAAACTGAGAAGAACAGTAGCTCCTCTTCATTCCAATACACTGTTCTTGCTGGGAACAGACGTGAGTGCTTTTTGCACTGTGTATGGCAATGGGAGCGCAATAGTGACTTTCCTTACCAGAAAACATCTCTTGGTCAAAGGACCAAAAACTCTAAGTGATTCAACTCCATTTAGGACTGGGAAACAAACGCTAGCTCACCTTACAAGAAACACACTCTGCTTTTGAGAAAAGAGGACTCTTCTACTCTACTGTGTTTCCTATAGGGCCAGAACAGTGAGTTTGCTCAGAAAAAAAGAACTGTGCTTCCTACAAATACCGCCTTATCTAGTTCAATTCTGCTTAGGAAAGTGACAAGAAAAGTAGGTCCTCTTCAGTCCAATAAACTGTACATGCTGGGAACAGACGCCAGTGCTATTTGCCCTGGGTATGACAATGGGAGCACAATAGTGACTCTTCTTACCAGAAAACAACTCTTGCTCGTAGGACAGAAGACTGCATGTGATTCAACTCCATTTAGGACTTTGAAACAAATGCTAGCTCGCCTTACAAGAAACACACTCTGCTTTTGAGAAAAGAGCACTCTTCTACTCTACTGTGTTTCCTATAGGGCCAGAACAGTGAGCTTGCTCAGAATAAAAGAACTGTGCTTCCTATACACATGGGCAATATCTAGTTCAACTCTGCTTAGGAAACTGACAAGAACAGTAGCTCTGCTTCAGTCCAATACACTGTACTTGCTGGGAACAGACGCGAGTGCTATTTGCACTGTGTATGGCAATGGGAGCACAATAGTGACTCTTCTTACCAGAAAAAAACTCTTGCTCGTAGGACAAGAAACTGCATGTGATTCAACTCCATTTAGGACTGGGAAAGAAACGCTAGCTCGCCTTAGAAGGAGCACACTCTGCTTTTGAGAAAAGAGCACTCTTCTACTCTACTCTGTATCCTATGGGATCCGAACAGTGAGCTTGCTCAGAACAAAAGAACTGCGCTTCCTATACACATGGGCCATATCTAGTTCATCTCTGCTTAGTTAACTGACAAGAACAGTAGCTCCGCTTCAGTCCAATACACTGTACTTGCTGGGAACAGACGCGAGTGCTATTTGCACTGTGTATGGCAATGGGAGCACAATAGTGACTTTCCTTACCAGAAAACAACTCTTGCTCTTAGGACAAGAAACTGCATGTGATTCAACTCCATTTAGCACTGGGAAACAAACGCTAGCTCGCCTTACAAGAAACACACTCTGCTTTTGAGAAAAGAGCACTCTTCTACTCTACTGTGTTTCCTATAGGGCCAGAACAGTGAGTTTGCTCAGAACAAAAGAACTGTGCTTCCTACAAATATGGCCATATCTAGTTCAATTCTGCTTAGGAAACTGACAAGAACAGTAGATCCTCTTCAGTCCAATACACTGTACATGCTGGGAACAGACGCCAGTGCTATTTGCCCTGTGTATGACAAGGGAAGCACAATAGTGACTCATCTTACCAGAAAACAACTCTTGCTCGTAGGACAAGAAACTGCATGTGATTCAACTCCATTTAGGCCTGGGAAACAAACGCTAGCTCGCCTTACAAGAAACACACTCTGCTTTTGAGAAAAGAGGACTCTTCTACTCTACTTTGTTTATTATAGGGCCAGAACAGTGAGTTTGCTCAGAACAAAAGAACTGTGCTTCCTACAAATACCGCCTTATCTAGTTCAACTCTGCTTAGGAAACTGACAAGAAAGGTAGATCCTCTTCAGTCCAATACACTGTACTTGCTGGGATTAGACCCCAGTGCTATTTGCCTTGTGTATGACAATGGGAGCACAATAGTGACTCTTCTTACCAGAAAAGAACTCTTGCTGGTAGGACCAGAAACTGCATGGGATTCAACTCCATTTAGGACTGGGAAACAAACGCTAGCTCGACTTAAAAGAAACACACTCTGCTTTTGAGAAAAGAGCAGTATTCTACTCTAATGTGTTTCCTATAAGGCCAGAGCAGTGAGCATTCGCAGAACAAAAGAACTGTGCTTCCTACACACACGGTCCATATCTAGTTCAACTCTGCTTAGGAAACTGACAAGAACAGTAGATCCTCTTCAGTTCAATACACTGTACATGCTGGGAACAGACGCCAGTGCTATTTGCCCTGTGTATGACAAGGGGAGTGCAATAGTGACTCTTCTTACCAGAAAACAACTCTTGCTCGTAGGACAAGAAACTGCATGTGATTCAACTCCATTTAGGACTGGGAAACAAACGCTAGCTCGCCTTATAAGAAACACACTCTGCTTTTGAGAAAAGTGCACTCTTCCACTCGACTGTGTTTCCTATGGGGTCCGAACAGTGAGCTTGCTCAGAACAAAAGAACTGTTATTCTTACACACACGGGCCATATCTAGTTCAACTCCGCTTTGGAAACTGACAAGAACAGTAGCTCCTCTTCAGTCCAATACACTGTTCTTGCTGGGAACAGACGCGAGTGCTATTTGCACTGTGTATGGCAATGGGAGAGCAATAGTGACTTTCCTTACCAGAAAACATCTCTTGGTCGTAGGACCAAAAACTGCATGCGATTCAACTCCATTTAGGACTGGGAAACAAACGCTAGCTCGCCTTACAAGGAACACACTCTGCTTTTGAGAAAAGAGCACTCTTCTACTCTACTGTGTTTCCTATGGTGCCCGAACAGTGAGCATTCTCAGAACAAAAGAACTGTTCTTCCTACACACACGGGCCATATATAGTTCAACTCTGCTTAGGAAACTGACATGAACAGTAGCTCCTCTTCAGTCCAATACACTGTACATGCTGGGAACAGACGCCAGTGCTATTTGCCCTAGTATCACAATGGGAGCGCAATAGTGACTCTTCTTACCAGAAAACAACTCTTGCTCCTAGGACCAGAAACTGCATGTGATTCATCTCCATTTAGGATTGGGAAACAATCGCTAGCTCGCATTACAAGAAACACACTCTGCTTTTGAGAAAAGAGCACTCTTCTACTCTAATGTGTTTCCTATAGGGCCTGAACAGTGAGCATTCTCAGAACAAAAGAACTGTGCTTCCTACACACAGGGGCCATATCTAGTTCAATTCTGCTTAGGAAACTGACAAGAACAGTAGCTCCGCTTCAGTCCAATACACTGTACTTGCTGTGAACAGATGCGAGTGCTATTTATACTGTGTATGGCAATGGGAGCGCAACAGTGACTTTATTACCAGAAAACAACTCTTGCTCGTAGGACCAAAAACAGGATGTGATTCAACTCCATTTAGGACTGGGAAACAAATGCTAGCTTGCCTTACAAGAAACACACTCTGGTTTTGAGAAAGGAGCACTCCTCTACTCTACTGTGTTTCCTATGGGGTCCGAACAGTGAGCTTGCTCAGAACAAAAGAACTGTGCTTCCTACACACACGGGCCATATCTAGTTCAATTATGCTTAGGAAACTGACAAGAACAGTAGCTCCTCTTCATTCCAATACACTGTACTTGGTGGGAACAGATGCCAGTGCTATTTGCCCCGTTTATGACAATGGAAGCGCAATAGTGACTCTTCTTACCAGATAACAACTCTTGCTCGTAGGACCAGAAACTGCATGTGATTCAACTCCATTTAGGACTTAGAAACAAACGCTAGCTTGACTTACAAGAAACACACTCTGCTTTTGAGAAAGGAGCACTCTTCTACTCTAATGTTTTTCCTATAAGGCTGGAACAGTGAGCAATCTCAGAACAAAAGAACTGTGCTTCCTACACACACGGGCCATATCTAGTTCAACTCTGCTTAGGAAACTGAGAAGAACAGTAGATGCTCTGCAGTCCAATACACTGTACATGCTGGGAACAGACGCCAGTGCTATTTGCCCTGTGTATGACAATGGGAGCACAATAGTGACTCTTCTTACTAGAAAACATCTCTTACTTGAAGGACAAGCAACTGCATGTGATTCATCTCCATTTAGGATTGGGAAACAAACGCTAGCTCGCCTTACAAGAAACACACTCTGCTTTTGAGAAAAGAGCAGTCTTCTACTCTACTGTGTTTCTTATGAGGTCCGTACAGAGAGCTTGCTCAGAACAAAAGAACTGTGTTTCCTACACACATGGGCCATATCTAGTTCAACTCTGCTTAGGAAACTGACAAGAACAGTAGCTCTTCTTCAGTCCAATACACTGCACTTGCTGTGAACAGACGCGAGTGCTATTTGCACTGTGTATGGCAATGGGAGCGCAATAGTGACTTTCCTTACCAGAAAACAACTCTTGCTCGTAAGACCAAAAACAGGATGTGATTCAACTCCATTTAGGACAGGGAAACAAATGCTAGCTTGCCTTACCAGAAACACACTCTGCTTTTGAGAAAAGAGAACTCTTCTACTCTACTGTGTTTCCTATGGGGTCCGAAAAGTGAGCTTGCTCAGAACAAAAGAACTGTGCTTCCTACACACATGGGCCATATCTAGTTCAACTCTGCTTCGGAAACTGACAAGAAAGGTAGATCCTCTTCAGTCCAATACACTGTACTTGCTGGGATTAGACGCCAGTGCTATTTGCCTTGTGTATGACAATGAGAGCACAATAGTGACTCTTCTTACCAGAAAAGAACTCTTGCTGGTAGGACCAGAAACTGCATGGGATTCAACTCCATTTAGGACTGGGAAACAAACGCTAGCTCGACTTACAAGAAGCACACTCTGCTTTTGAGAAAAGAGCAGTTTTCTACTCTAATGTGCTTCCTATAGGGCCAGAACAGTGAGCATTCGCAGAACAAAAGAACTGTGCTTCCTACACACACGGTCCATAGCTAGTTCAACTCTGCTTAGGAAACTGACAAGAACAGTAGATCCTCTTCAGTCCGATACACTGTACATGCTGGGAACAGATGCCAGTGCTATTTGCCCTGTGTATGACAATGGGAGCACAATAGTGACTCGTCTTACCAGAAAAAAAATCTTGCTCGTAGGACCAGAAACTGCATGTGATTCAACTCCATTTCGGATTGGGAAAAAAACGCTAGCTCGCCTTACAAGAAACACACTCTGCTTTTGAGAAAAGTGCACTCTTCTACTCTACTGTGATTCCTATATGGCCAGAACAGTGAGTTTGCTCAGAACAAAAGAACTGTGCTTCCTACAAATACGGCCATATCTAGTTCAATTCTGCTTAGGAAACTGACAAGAACAGTAGCTCCGCTTCAGTCCAATACACTGTACTTGCTGGGAACAGAAGCGAGTGCTATTTGCACTGTGTATGGAAATGGGAGCGCAATAGACACTTTCCTTACCAGAAAACAACTCTTGGTCGTACAACCAAAAACTGCATGTGATTCAACTCCATTTAGGACTGGGAAACAAATGCTAGCTTGCCTTGCAAGAAACACACTCTGCTTTTGACAAAAGAGCACTCTTCTACTCTACTGTGTTTCCTATGGGGTCCGAACAGTGAGCTTGCTCAGAACAAAAGAACTGTGCTTCCTACACACAGGGGCCATATCTAGTTCAACTATGCTTAGGAAACTGACAAGAACAGTAGCTCCTCTTCAGTCCAATACACTGTTCTTGCTGGGAACAGACGCGAGTGCTATTTGCACTGTGTATGGCATTGGGACCACAATAGTGACTTTCCTTACCAGAAAACAACTCTTGCTCGTAGGACCAAAAACTGGATGTGAATCAACTCCATTTCTGATTGGGAAACAAACACTAGCTCACCTTACAAGAAACACACTCTGCTTTTGAGAAAAGAGCACTCCTCTACTCTACTGTGTTTCCTATGGGGTCCGAACAGTAAGCTTGCTCAGAACAAAAGAACTGTGCTTCCTACACACACGGGCCATATCTAGTTCAATTATGCTTAGGAAACTGACAAGAACAGCAGATCCTATTCAGTCCAATACATCTGTACACAGATGCCAGTGCTATTTCCCCCGTTAATGACAATGGGAGCGCAATAGTGACTCTTCTTACCAGAAAACAACTCTTGCTCGTAGGACCAGAAACTGCATGTGATTCAACTCCATTTAGGGTTGGGAAACAAACGCTAGCTCGCCTTACAAGAAACACACTCTGCTTTTGAGAAAAGAGCACTCTTCTACTCTACTGTGTATCCTATGGGATCCGAACAGTGAGCTTGCTCAGAACAAAAGAACTGTGCTTCCTATAAATACGGCCATATCTAGTTCAATTCTGCTTAGGAAACTGACAAGAACAGTAGATCCTCTTCAGTCCAATACACTGTACTTGCTGGGAACAGACGCGAGTGCTATTAGCACTGTGTATGGCAATGGGAAAGCAATAGTGACTTTCCTTACGAGAAAAAAACTCTTGTTCGTAGGACCAAAAACTGCATGTGATTCAACTCCATTTAGGACTGGGAAACAAACGCTAGCTCATCTTACAAGAAACATACTCTGCTTTTGAGAAAAGAGCACTCTTCTACTCTACTGTGTTTCCAATGGGGTCGAAGAGTGAGCTTGCTCAGAACAAAAGAACTGTGCTTCCTACACACAGGGGCCATATCTAGTTCAACTATGCTTAGGAAACTGACATGAAGAGTAGCTCCGCTTCAGTCCAATACACTGTACTTGCTGGGAACAGACGCCAGTGCTATTTGCCCTGTGTATGACAATGGGAGCGCAATAGTGACTCTTCTTACCAGAAAACAACTCTTGCTCGTAGGACCAGAAACTGCATGTGATTTAACTCCATTTAGGAATGGGAAACAAACGCTAGCTCGCCTTGCAAGAAACACACTCTGCTTTTGAGAAAAGAGCACTCTTCTACTCTACTGTGTTTCCTATGGGGTCCGAACAGTGAGCTTGCTCAGAACAAAAGAACTGTGATTCCTACACACACGGGCCATATCTAGTTCAACTCTGCTTTGGAAACTGACCAGAACAGTAGCTCCTCTTCAGTCCAATACACTGTACTTGCTGGGAACAGACACAAGTGCTATTTGCACTGTGTATGGCAATGGGAGCGCAATAGTGACTCTTCTTACCAGAAAACAACTCTTGCTCGTAGGACCAGAAACTGCATGTGATTCATCTCCATATGGGATTGGGAAACAAAAGCTAGCTCGCCTTACAAGAAACACACTCTGCTTTTGAGAAAAGACCCCTCTTCTCTACTGTGTTTCCTATGGGGTCCGAACAGTGAGCTTGCTCAGAACAAAAGAACTGTGCTTCCTACACACACGGGCCATACCTAGTTCAACTCTGCTTATGAAACTGACAGGAACTGTAGCTCCTCTTCAGTCCAATACACTGTACTTGCTGGGTACAGACGCGAGTGCTATTGGCACTGTGTATGGCAATAGGAGCGCAATAGTGACTCTTCTTTTCAGAAAACAACTCTTGCTCATAGGACCAGAAACTGCATGGGATTCATCTCCATTTAGGATTGGGAAACAAACACTAGCTCGCCTTACAAGAAACACACTCTGCTTTTGAGAAAAGAGCACTCTTCTACTCTAATGTCTTTCCTATAAGGCCAGAACAGTGAGCATTCTCAGAAGAAAAGAACTGTGCTTCCTACACACATGGGCCATATCTAGTTCAACTCTGCTTAGGAAACTGACAAGAACAGTAGCTCCGCTTTAGTCCAATACACTGTACTTGCTGGGAACAGACGCGAATGATATTTGGACTGTGTATGGCAATGGGAGCGCAATAGTGACTTTCCTTACCAGAAAACAACTCTTGCTCGTAGGACAAGAAACTGCATGTGATTCAACTCCATTTAGGACTGGGAAGCTAACGCTAGCTCGCCTTACAAGGAACACACTCTGCTTTTGAGAAAAGAGCACTCTTCTACTCTACTGTGTATCCTATGGGATCCGAACAGTGAGCTTGCTCAGAACAAAAGAACTGTGCTTCCTACACACACGGGCCATATCTAGTTCAATTATGCTTTGGAAACTGACAAGAACAGCAGCTCCTCTTCATTCCAAAACACTGTACTTAGTGGGAACAGATGCCAGTGCTATTTGCCCCGTTTATGACAATGGAAGCGCAATAGTGACTCTTCTTACCATATAACAACTCTTGCTCGTAGGACCAGAAACGGCATGTGATTCAACTCCATTTAGGACTTGGAAACAAACGCTAGCTTGACTATCAAGAAACACACTCTGCTTTTGAGAAAGGAGCACTCTTCTACACTAATGTCTTTGCTATAAGGCTGGAACAGTGAGCAATCTCAGAACAAAAGAACTGTGCTTCCTACACACACGGGCCATATCTAGTTCAACTCTGCTTAGGAAACTGAGAAGAACAGTAGATGCTCTTCAGTCCAATACACTGTACATGGTGGGAACAGACGCCAGTGCTATTTGCCCTGTGTATGACAATGGGAGCGCAATAGTGACTCTTCTTACTAGAAAACATCTCTTACTTGAAGGACAAGCAACTGCATGTGATTCATCTCCATTTATGATTGGGAAACAAACGCTAGCTCGCCTTACAAGAAACACACTCTGCTTTTGAGAAAAGAGCAGTCTTCTACTCTACTGTGTTTCTTATGAGGTCCGTACAGAGAGTTTGATCAGAACAAAAGAACTGTGTTTCCTACACACATGGGCCATATCTAGTTCAACTCTGCTTAGGAAACTGACAAGAACAGTAGCTCTTCTTCAGTCCAATACACTGCACTTGCTGGGAACTGACGCGAGTGCTATTTGCACTGTGTATGGCAATGAGAGCGCAATAGTGACTTTCCTTACCAGAAAACAACTCTTGCTCGTAGGACCAGAAAATGCATGTGATTCAACTCCATTTAGGACTGGGAAACAAACGCTAGCTCACCTTACAAGGAACACACTCTGCTTTTGAGAAAAGAGCACTCTTCTACTCTACTGTGTTTCCTATGGTGTCCGAACAGTGAGCTTGCTCAGAAGAAAAGAACTGTGCTTCCTACACACATGGGCCATATCCAGTTCAACTCTGCTTAGGAAACTGACAAGAACAGTAGCTCCGCTTCAGTCCAATACACTTCACTTGCTGGGAACAGACGAGGGTGCTATTTGCACTGTGTATGGCAATGGGAGCACAATAGTGACTTTCCTTACCAGAAAACAACTCTTTCGCGTAGGACCAAAAACTGGATGTGATTCAACTCCATTTAGGAATGGGAAATAAACGCTAGCTTGCCTTACAAGAAAGACACTCTGATTTTGAGAAAAGAGCACTCTTCTCCTCGACTGTGTTTCCTATGGGGTCCGAACAGTGAGCTTGCTCAGAACAAAAGAACTGTGCTTCCTACACACAGGGGCCATATCTAGTTCAACTCTGCTTAGGAAACTGACAAGAACATTAGCTCCGCTTCAGTCCAATTCACTGTACTTGCTGGGACAGACACGAGTGCTATTTGCACTGTGTATGGCAATGGGAGCGCAATAGTGACTTTCCTTACCAGAAAACAACTCTTGCTCGTAGGATCAAAAACTGCATGTGATTCAACTCCATTTAGGACTGGGAAAAAAACGCTAGCTCACCTTACAAGAAACACACTCTGCTTTTGAGAAAAGAGCACTCTTCTACTCTACTGTGTTTCCTATATGGCCAGAACAGTGAGTTTGCTCAGAACAAAAGAACTGTGCTTCCTACAAATACGGCCATATCTAGTTCAATTCTGCTTAGGAAACTGACAAGAACAGTAGATCCTCTTCAGTCCAATATACTGTACATGCTGGGAACATACGCCAGTGCTATTTGCCCTGTGTATGACAATGGGAGCGCAATAGTGACTCTTCTTACCAGAAAACAACTCTTGCTCGTAGGACAAGAAACTGCATGTGATTCAACTCCATTTAGGACTGGGAGACAAACGCTAGCTCGCCTTACAAGAAACACACTCTGCTTTTGAGAAAAGTGCACTCTTATACTCGACTGTGTTTCCTATGAAGTCCGAACAGTGAGCTTGCTCAGAACAAAAGAACTGTTTTTCCAACACACACGGGCCATATCTAGTTCAACTCTGCTTTGGAAACTGAGAAGAACAGTAGCTCCTCTTCATTCCAATACACTGTTCTTGCTGGGAACAGACATGAGTGCTTTTTGCACTGTGTATGGCAATGGGAGCGCAATAGTGACTTTCCTTACCAGAAAACATCTCTTGGTCAAAGGACCAAAAACTCTAAGTGATTCAACTCCATTTAGGACTGGGAAACAAACGCTAGCTCACCTTACAAGAAACACACTCTGCTTTTGAGAAAAGAGGACTCTTCTACTCTACTGTGTTTCCTATAGGGCCAGAACAGTGAGTTTGCTCAGAAAAAAAGAACTGTGCTTCCTACAAATACCGCCTTATCTAGTTCAATTCTGCTTAGGAAAGTGACAAGAAAAGTAGGTCCTCTTCAGTCCAATAAACTGTACATGCTGGGAACAGACGCCAGTGCTATTTGCCCTGGGTATGACAATGGGAGCACAATAGTGACTCTTCTTACCAGAAAACAACTCTTGCTCGTAGGACAGAAGACTGCATGTGATTCAACTCCATTTAGGACTTTGAAACAAATGCTAGCTCGCCTTACAAGAAACACACTCTGCTTTTGAGAAAAGAGCACTCTTCTACTCTACTGTGTTTCCTATAGGGCCAGAACAGTGAGCTTGCTCAGAATAAAAGAACTGTGCTTCCTATACACATGGGCAATATCTAGTTCAACTCTGCTTAGGAAACTGACAAGAACAGTAGCTCTGCTTCAGTCCAATACACTGTACTTGCTGGGAACAGACGCGAGTGCTATTTGCACTGTGTATGGCAATGGGAGCACAATAGTGACTCTTCTTACCAGAAAAAAACTCTTGCTCGTAGGACAAGAAACTGCATGTGATTCAACTCCATTTAGGACTGGGAAACAAACGCTAGCTTGCCTTAGAAGGAGCACACTCTGCTTTTGAGAAAAGAGCACTCTTCTACTCTACTCTGTATCCTATGGGATCCGAACAGTGAGCTTGCTCAGAACAAAAGAACTGGGCTTCCTATACACATGGGCCATATCTAGTTCATCTCTGCTTAGTTAACTGACAAGAACAGTAGCTCCGCTTCAGTCCAATACACTGTACTTGCTGGGAACAGACGCGAGTGCTATTTGCACTGTGTATGGCAATGGGAGCACAATAGTGACTTTCCTTACCAGAAAACAACTCTTGCTCTTAGGACAAGAAACTGCATGTGATTCAACTCCATTTAGCACTGGGAAACAAACGCTAGCTCGCCTTACAAGAAACACACTCTGCTTTTGAGAAAAGAGCACTCTTCTACTCTACTGTGTTTCCTATAGGGCCAGAACAGTGAGTTTGCTCAGAACAAAAGAACTGTGCTTCCTACAAATATGGCCATATCTAGTTCAATTCTGCTTAGGAAACTGACAAGAACAGTAGATCCTCTTCAGTCCAATACACTGTACATGCTGGGAACAGACGCCAGTGCTATTTGCCCTGTGTATGACAAGGGAAGCACAATAGTGACTCATCTTACCAGAAAACAACTCTTGCTCGTAGGACAAGAAACTGCATGTGATTCAACTCCATTTAGGCCTGGGAAACAAACACTAGCTCGCCTTACAAGAAACACACTCTGCTTTTGAGAAAAGAGGACTCTTCTACTCTACTTTGTTTATTATAGGGCCAGAACAGTGAGTTTGCTCAGAACAAAAGAACTGTGCTTCCTACAAATACCGCCTTATCTAGTTCAACTCTGCTTAGGAAACTGACAAGAAAGGTAGATCCTCTTCAGTCCAATACACTGTACTTGCTGGGATTAGACCCCAGTGCTATTTGCCTTGTGTATGGCAATGGGAGCACAATAGTGACTCTTCTTACCAGAAAAGAACTCTTGCTGGTAGGACCAGAAACTGCATGGGATTCAACTCCATTTAGGACTGGGAAACAAACGCTAGCTCGACTTAAAAGAAACACACTCTGCTTTTGAGAAAAGAGCAGTATTCTACTCTAATGTGTTTCCTATAAGGCCAGAACAGTGAGCATTCGCAGAACAAAAGAACTGTGCTTCCTACACACACGGTCCATATCTAGTTCAACTCTGCTTAGGAAACTGACAAGAACAGTAGATCCTCTTCAGTTCAATACACTGTACATGCTGGGAACAGACGCCAGTGCTATTTGCCCTGTGTATGACAAGGGGAGCGCAATAGTGACTCTTCTTACCAGAAAACAACTCTTGCTCGTAGGACAAGAAACTGCATGTGATTCAACTCCATTTAGGACTGGGAAACAAACGCTAGCTCGCCTTATAAGAAACACACTCTGCTTTTGAGAAAAGTGCACTCTTCCACTCGACTGTGTTTCCTATGGTGTCCGAACAGTCAGCTTGCTCAGAACAAAAGAACTGTTATTCTTACACACACGGGCCATATCTAGTTCAACTCCGCTTTGGAAACTGACAAGAACAGTAGCTCCTCTTCAGTCCAATACACTGTTCTTGCTGGGAACAGACGCGAGTGCTATTTGCACTGTGTATGGCAATGGGAGAGCAATAGTGACTTTCCTTACCAGAAAACATCTCTTGGTCGTGGGACCAAAAACTGCATGCGATTCAACTCCATTTAGGACTGGGAAACAAACGCTAGCTCGCCTTACAAGGAACACACTCTGCTTTTGAGAAAAGAGCACTCTTCTACTCTACTGTGTTTCCTATGGTGCCCGAACAGTGAGCATTCTCAGAACAAAAGAACTGTGCTTCCTACACACACGGGCCATATATAGTTCAACTCTGCTTAGGAAACTGACATGAACAGTAGCTCCTCTTCAGTCCAATACACTGTACATGCTGGGAACAGACGCCAGTGCTATTTGCCCTAGTATCACAATGGGAGCGCAATAGTGACTCTTCTTACCAGAAAACAACTCTTGCTCCTAGGACCAGAAACTGCATGTGATTCATCTCCATTTAGGATTGGGAAACAATCGCTAGCTCGCATTACAAGAAACACACTCTGCTTTTGAGAAAAGAGCACTCTTCTACTCTAATGTGTTTCCTATAGGGCCTGAACAGTGAGCATTCTCAGAACAAAAGAACTGTGCTTCCTACACACAGGGGCCATATCTAGTTCAATTCTGCTTAGGAAACTGACAAGAACAGTAGCTCCGCTTCAGTCCAATACACTGTACTTGCTGTGAACAGATGCGAGTGCTATTTATACTGTGTATGGCAATGGGAGCGCAACAGTGACTTTATTACCAGAAAACAACTCTTGCTCGTAGGACCAAAAACAGGATGTGATTCAACTCAATTTAGGACTGGGAAACAAATGCTAGCTAGCCTTACAAGAAACACACTCTGGTTTTGAGAAAGGAGCACTCCTCTACTCTACTGTGTTTCCTATGGGGTCCGAACAGTGAGCTTGCTCAGAACAAAAGAACTGTGCTTCCTACACACACGGGCCATATCTAGTTCAATTATGCTTAGGAAACTGACAAGAACAGTAGCTCCTCTTCATTCCAATACACTGTACTTGGTGGGAACAGATGCCAGTGCTATTTGCCCCGTTTATGACAATGGAAGCGCAATAGTGACTCTTCTTACCAGATAACAACTCTTGCTCGTAGGACCAGAAACTGCATGTGATTCAACTCCATTTAGGACTTAGAAACAAACGCTAGCTTGACTTACAAGAAACACACTCTGCTTTTGAGAAAGGAGCACTCTTCTACTCTAATGTTTTTCCTATAAGGCTGGAACAGTGAGCAATCTCAGAACAAAAGAACTGTGCTTCCTACACACACGGGCCATATCTAGTTCAACTCTGCTTAGGAAACTGAGAAGAACAGTAGATGCTCTGCAGTCCAATACACTGTACATGCTGGGAACAGACGCCAGTGCTATTTGCCCTGTGTATGACAATGGGAGCACAATAGTGACTCTTCTTACTAGAAAACATCTCTTACTTGAAGGACAAGCAACTGCATGTGATTCATCTCCATTTAGGATTGGGAAACAAACGCTAGCTCGCCTTACAAGAAACACACTCTGCTTTTGAGAAAAGAGCAGTCTTCTACTCTACTGTGTTTCTTATGAGGTCCGTACAGAGAGCTTGCTTAGAACAAAAGAACTGTGTTTCCTACACACATAGGCCATATCTAGTTCAACTCTGCTTAGGAAACTGACAAGAACAGTAGCTCTTCTTCAGTCCAATACACTGCACTTGCTGTGAACAGACGCGAGTGCTATTTGCACTGTGTATGGCAATGGGAGCGCAATAGTGACTTTCCTTACCAGAAAACAACTCTTGCTCGTAAGACCAAAAACAGGATGTGATTCAACTCCATTTAGGACAGGGAAACAAATGCTAGCTTGCCTTACCAGAAACACACTCTGCTTTTGAGAAAAGAGCACTCTTCTACTCTACTGTGTTTCCTATGGGGTCCGAAAAGTGAGCTTGCTCAGAACAAAAGAACTGTGCTTCCTACACACATGGGCCATATCTAGTTCAACTCTGCTTCGGAAACTGACAAGAAAGGTAGATCCTCTTCAGTCCAATACACTGTACTTGCTGGGATTAGACGCCAGTGCTATTTGCCTTGTGTATGACAATGAGAGCACAATAGTGACTCTTCTTACCAGAAAAGAACTCTTGCTGGTAGGACCAGAAACTGCATGGGATTCAACTCCATTTAGGACTGGGAAACAAACGCTAGCTCGACTTACAAGAAGCACACTCTGCTTTTGAGAAAAGAGCAGTTTTCTACTCTAATGTGCTTCCTATAGGGCCAGAACAGTGAGCATTCGCAGAACAAAAGAACTGTGCTTCCTACACACACGGTCCATATCTAGTTCAACTCTGCTTAGGAAACTGACAAGAACAGTAGATCCTCTTCAGTCCGATACACTGTACATGCTGGGAACAGATGCCAGTGCTATTTGCCCTGTGTATGACAATGGGAGCACAATAGTGACTCGTCTTACCAGAAAAAAACTCTTGCTCGTAGGACCAGAAACTGCATGTGATTCAACTCCATTTCGGATTGGGAAACAAACGCTAGCTCGCCTTACAAGAAACACACTCTGCTTTTGAGAAAAGTGCACTCTTCTACTCTACTGTGATTCCTATATGGCCAGAACAGTGAGTTTGCTCAGAACAAAAGAACTGTGCTTCCTACAAATACGGCCATATCTAGTTCAACTCTGCTTAGGAAACTGACAAGAACAGTAGCTCCGCTTCAGTCCAATACACTGTACTTGCTGGGAACAGAAGCGAGTGCTATTTGCACTGTGTATGGAAATGGGAGCGCAATAGACACTTTCCTTACCAGAAAACAACTCTTGGTCGTACAACCAAAAACTGCATGTGATTCAACTCCATTTAGGACTGGGAAACAAATGCTAGCTTGCCTTGCAAGAAACACACTCTGCTTTTGACAAAAGAGCACTCTTCTACTCTACTGTGTTTCCTATGGGGTCCGAACAGTGAGCTTGCTCAGAACAAAAGAACTGTGCTTCCTACACACAGGGGCCATATCTAGTTCAACTATGCTTAGGAAACTGACAAGAACAGTAGCTCCTCTTCAGTCCAATACACTGTTCTTGCTGGGAACAGACGCGAGTGCTATTTGCACTGTGTATGGCATTGGGACCACAATAGTGACTTTCCTTACCAGAAAACAACTCTTGCTCGTAGGACCAAAAACTGGATGTGAATCAACTCCATTTCTGATTGGGAAACAAACACTAGCTCACCTTACAAGAAACACACTCTGCTTTTGAGAAAAGAGCACTCCTCTACTCTACTGTGTTTCCTATGGGGTCCGAACAGTGAGCTTGCTCAGAACAAAAGAACTGTGCTTCCTACACACACGGGCCATATCTAGTTCAATTATGCTTAGGAAACTGACAAGAACAGCAGATCCTATTCAGTCCAATACATCTGTACACAGATGCCAGTGCTATTTCCCCCGTTAATGACAATGGGAGCGCAATAGTGACTCTTCTTACCAGAAAACAACTCTTGCTCGTAGGACCAGAAACTGCATGTGATTCAACTCCATTTAGGGTTGGGAAACAAACGCTAGCTCGCCTTACAAGAAACACACTCTGCTTTTGAGAAAAGAGCACTCTTCTACTCTACTGTGTATCCTATGGGATCCGAACAGTGAGCTTGCTCAGAACAAAAGAACTGTGCTTCCTATAAATACGGCCATATCTAGTTCAATTCTGCTTAGGAAACTGACAAGAACAGTAGATCCTCTTCAGTCCAATACACTGTACTTGCTGGGAACAGACGCGAGTGCTATTAGCACTGTGTATGGCAATGGGAAAGCAATAGTGACTTTCCTTACGAGAAAAAAACTCTTGTTCGTAGGACCAAAAACTGCATGTGATTCAACTCCATTTAGGACTGGGAAACAAACGCTAGCTCATCTTACAAGAAACATACTCTGCTTTTGAGAAAAGAGCACTCTTCTACTCTACTGTGTTTCCAATGGGGTCCGAAGAGTGAGCTTGCTCAGAACAAAAGAACTGTGCTTCCTACACACAGGGGCCATATCTAGTTCAACTATGCTTAGGAAACTGACATGAAGAGTAGCTCCGCTTCAGTCCAATACACTGTAATTGCTGGGAACAGACGCCAGTGCTATTTGCCCTGTGTATGACAATGGGAGCGCAATAGTGACTCTTCTTACCAGAAAACAACTCTTGCTCGTAGGACAAGAAACTGCATGTGATTCAACTCCATTTAGGACTGGGAAACAAATGCTAGCTCGCCTTACAAGAAACACACTCTGCTTTTTAGAAAAGAGCACTCTTCTTCTCTACTGTGTATCCTATGGAATCCGAACAGTGAGCTTGCTCAGAATAAAAGAACTGTGCTTCCTATACACATGGGCCATATCTAGTTCAACTCTGCTTAGGAAACTGACAAGAACAGTAGCTCCGCTTCAGTCCAATACACTGTACTTACTGGGAAGAGACTCGAGTGCTATTTGCACTGTGTATGGCAATGGGAGCACAATAGTTATTCTTCTTACCAGAAAACAACTCTTGCTCGTAGGACAAGAAACTGCATGTGATTCAACTCCATTTAGGACTGGGAAGCTAACGCTAGCTCGCCTTACAAGGAACACACTCTGCTTTTGAGAAAAGAGCACTCTTCTACTCTACTGTGTATCCTATGGGATCCGAACAGTGAGCTTGCTCAGAACAAAAGAACTGTGCTTCCTACACACACGGGCCATATCTAGTTCAATTATGCTTTGGAAACTGACAAGAACAGCAGCTCCTCTTCATTCCAATACACTGTACTTAGTGGGAACAGATGCCAGTGCTATTTGCCCCGTTTATGACAATGGAAGCGCAATAGTGACTCTTCTTACCATATAACAACTCTTGCTCGTAGGACCAGAAACGGCATGTGATTCAACTCCATTTAGGACTTGGAAACAAACGCTAGCTTGACTTACAAGAAACACACTCTGCTTTTGAGAAAGGAGCACTCTTCTACACTAATGTCTTTGCTATAAGGCTGGAACAGTGAGCAATCTCAGAACAAAAGAACTGTGCTTCCTACACACACGGGCCATATCTAGTTCAACTCTGCTTAGGAAACTGAGAAGAACAGTAGATGCTCTTCAGTCCAATACACTGTACATGGTGGGAACAGACGCCAGTGCTATTTGCCCTGTGTATGACAATGGGAGCGCAATAGTGACTCTTCTTACTAGAAAACATCTCTTACTTGAAGGACAAGCAACTGCATGTGATTCATCTCCATTTATGATTGGGAAACAAACGCTAGCTCGCCTTACAAGAAACACACTCTGCTTTTGAGAAAAGAGCAGTCTTCTACTCTACTGTGTTTCTTATGAGGTCCGTACAGAGAGTTTGATCAGAACAAAAGAACTGTGTTTCCTACACACATGGGCCATATCTAGTTCAACTCTGCTTAGGAAACTGACAAGAACAGTAGCTCTTCTTCAGTCCAATACACTGCACTTGCTGGGAACTGACGCGAGTGCTATTTGCACTGTGTATGGCAATGAGAGCGCAATAGTGACTTTCCTTACCAGAAAACAACTCTTGCTCGTAGGACCAGAAAATGCATGTGATTCAACTCCATTTAGGACTGGGAAACAAACGCTAGCTCACCTTACAAGAAACACACTCTGCTTTTGAGAAAAGAGCACTCTTCTACTCTACTGTGTTTCCTATGGTGTCCGAACAGTGAGCTTGCTCAGAAGAAAAGAACTGTGCTTCCTACACACATGGGCCATATCCAGTTCAACTCTGCTTAGGAAACTGACAAGAACAGTAGCTCCGCTTCAGTCCAATACACTTCACTTGCTGGGAACAGACGAGGGTGCTATTTGCACTGTGTATGGCAATGGGAGCACAATAGTGACTTTCCTTACCAGAAAACAACTCTTTCGCGTAGGACCAAAAACTGGATGTGATTCAACTCCATTTAGGAATGGGAAATAAACGCTAGCTTGCCTTACAAGAAAGACACTCTGATTTTGAGAAAAGAGCACTCTTCTCCTCGACTGTGTTTCCTATGGGGTCCGAACAGTGAGCTTGCTCAGAACAAAAGAACTGTGCTTCCTACACACAGGGGCCATATCTAGTTCAACTCTGCTTAGGAAACTGACAAGAACATTAGCTCCGCTTCAGTCCAATTCACTGTACTTGCTGGGACAGACACGAGTGCTATTTGCACTGTGTATGGCAATGGGAGCGCAATAGTGACTTTCCTTACCAGAAAACAACTCTTGCTCGTAGGACCAAAAACTGCATGTGATTCAACTCCATTTAGGACTGGGAAAAAAACGCTAGCTCACCTTACAAGAAACACACTCTGCTTTTGAGAAAAGAGCACTCTTCTACTCTACTGTGTTTCCTATATGGCCAGAACAGTGAGTTTGCTCAGAACAAAAGAACTGTGCTTCCTACAAATACGGCCATATCTAGTTCAATTCTGCTTAGGAAACTGACAAGAACAGTAGATCCTCTTCAGTCCAATATACTGTACATGCTGGGAACATACGCCAGTGCTATTTGCCCTGTGTATGACAATGGGAGCGCAATAGTGACTCTTCTTACCAGAAAACAACTCTTGCTCGTAGGACAAGAAACTGCATGTGATTCAACTCCATTTAGGACTGGGAAACAAACGCTAGCTCGCCTTACAAGAAACACACTCTGCTTTTGAGAAAAGTGCACTCTTATACTCGACTGTGTTTCCTATGAAGTCCGAACAGTGAGCTTGCTCAGAACAAAAGAACTGTTTTTCCAACACACACGGGCCATATCTAGTTCAACTCTGCTTTGGAAACTGAGAAGAACAGTAGCTCCTCTTCATTCCAATACACTGTTCTTGCTGGGAACAGACGTGAGTGCTTTTTGCACTGTGTATGGCAATGGGAGCGCAATAGTGACTTTCCTTACCCGAAAACATCTCTTGGTCAAAGGACCAAAAACTCTAAGTGATTCAACTCCATTTAGGACTGGGAAACAAACGCTAGCTCACCTTACAAGAAACACACTCTGCTTTTGAGAAAAGAGGACTCTTCTACTCTACTGTGTTTCCTATAGGGCCAGAACAGTGAGTTTGCTCAGAAAAAAAGAACTGTGCTTCCTACAAATACCGCCTTATCTAGTTCAATTCTGCTTAGGAAAGTGACAAGAAAAGTAGGTCCTCTTCAGTCCAATAAACTGTACATGCTGGGAACAGACGCCAGTGCTATTTGCCCTGGGTATGACAATGGGAGCACAATAGTGACTCTTCTTACCAGAAAACAACTCTTGCTCGTAGGACAGAAGACTGCATGTGATTCAACTCCATTTAGGACTTTGAAACAAATGCTAGCTCGCCTTACAAGAAACACACTCTGCTTTTGAGAAAAGAGCACTCTTCTACTCTACTGTGTTTCCTATAGGGCCAGAACAGTGAGCTTGCTCAGAATAAAAGAACTGTGCTTCCTATACACATGGGCCATATCTAGTTCAACTCTGCTTAGGAAACTGACAAGAACAGTAGCTCCGCTTCAGTCCAATACACTGTACTTACTGGGAAGAGACTCGAGTGCTATTTGCACTGTGTATGGCAATGGGAGCACAATAGTTATTCTTCTTACCAGAAAACAACTCTTGCTCGTAGGACAAGAAACTGCATGTGATTCAACTCCATTTAGGACTGGGAAGCTAACGCTAGCTCGCCTTACAAGGAACACACTCTGCTTTTGAGAAAAGAGCACTCTTCTACTCTACTGTGTATCCTATGGGATCCGAACAGTGAGCTTGCTCAGAACAAAAGAACTGTGCTTCCTACACACACGGGCCATATCTAGTTCAATTATGCTTTGGAAACTGACAAGAACAGCAGCTCCTCTTCATTCCAATACACTGTACTTAGTGGGAACAGATGCCAGTGCTATTTGCCCCGTTTATGACAATGGAAGCGCAATAGTGACTCTTCTTACCATATAACAACTCTTGCTCGTAGGACCAGAAACGGCATGTGATTCAACTCCATTTAGGACTTGGAAACAAACGCTAGCTTGACTTACAAGAAACACACTCTGCTTTTGAGAAAGGAGCACTCTTCTACACTAATGTCTTTGCTATAAGGCTGGAACAGTGAGCAATCTCAGAACAAAAGAACTGTGCTTCCTACACACACGGGCCATATCTAGTTCAACTCTGCTTAGGAAACTGAGAAGAACAGTAGATGCTCTTCAGTCCAATACACTGTACATGGTGGGAACAGACGCCAGTGCTATTTGCCCTGTGTATGACAATGGGAGCGCAATAGTGACTCTTCTTACTAGAAAACATCTCTTACTTGAAGGACAAGCAACTGCATGTGATTCATCTCCATTTATGATTGGGAAACAAACGCTAGCTCGCCTTACAAGAAACACACTCTGCTTTTGAGAAAAGAGCAGTCTTCTACTCTACTGTGTTTCTTATGAGGTCCGTACAGAGAGTTTGATCAGAACAAAAGAACTGTGTTTCCTACACACATGGGCCATATCTAGTTCAACTCTGCTTAGGAAACTGACAAGAACAGTAGCTCTTCTTCAGTCCAATACACTGCACTTGCTGGGAACTGACGCGAGTGCTATTTGCACTGTGTATGGCAATGAGAGCGCAATAGTGACTTTCCTTACCAGAAAACAACTCTTGCTCGTAGGACCAGAAAATGCATGTGATTCAACTCCATTTAGGACTGGGAAACAAACGCTAGCTCACCTTACAAGAAACACACTCTGCTTTTGAGAAAAGAGCACTCTTCTACTCTACTGTGTTTCCTATGGTGTCCGAACAGTGAGCTTGCTCAGAAGAAAAGAACTGTGCTTCCTACACACATGGGCCATATCCAGTTCAACTCTGCTTAGGAAACTGACAAGAACAGTAGCTCCGCTTCAGTCCAATACACTTCACTTGCTGGGAACAGACGAGGGTGCTATTTGCACTGTGTATGGCAATGGGAGCACAATAGTGACTTTCCTTACCAGAAAACAACTCTTTCGCGTAGGACCAAAAACTGGATGTGATTCAACTCCATTTAGGAATGGGAAATAAACGCTAGCTTGCCTTACAAGAAAGACACTCTGATTTTGAGAAAAGAGCACTCTTCTCCTCGACTGTGTTTCCTATGGGGTCCGAACAGTGAGCTTGCTCAGAACAAAAGAACTGTGCTTCCTACACACAGGGGCCATATCTAGTTCAACTCTGCTTAGGAAACTGACAAGAACATTAGCTCCGCTTCAGTCCAATTCACTGTACTTGCTGGGACAGACACGAGTGCTATTTGCACTGTGTATGGCAATGGGAGCGCAATAGTGACTTTCCTTACCAGAAAACAACTCTTGCTCGTAGGACCAAAAACTGCATGTGATTCAACTCCATTTAGGACTGGGAAAAAAACGCTAGCTCACCTTACAAGAAACACACTCTGCTTTTGAGAAAAGAGCACTCTTCTACTCTACTGTGTTTCCTATATGGCCAGAACAGTGAGTTTGCTCAGAACAAAAGAACTGTGCTTCCTACAAATACGGCCATATCTAGTTCAATTCTGCTTAGGAAACTGACAAGAACAGTAGATCCTCTTCAGTCCAATATACTGTACATGCTGGGAACATACGCCAGTGCTATTTGCCCTGTGTATGACAATGGGAGCGCAATAGTGACTCTTCTTACCAGAAAACAACTCTTGCTCGTAGGACAAGAAACTGCATGTGATTCAACTCCATTTAGGACTGGGAAACAAACGCTAGCTCGCCTTACAAGAAACACACTCTGCTTTTGAGAAAAGTGCACTCTTATACTCGACTGTGTTTCCTATGAAGTCCGAACAGTGAGCTTGCTCAGAACAAAAGAACTGTTTTTCCAACACACACGGGCCATATCTAGTTCAACTCTGCTTTGGAAACTGAGAAGAACAGTAGCTCCTCTTCATTCCAATACACTGTTCTTGCTGGGAACAGACGTGAGTGCTTTTTGCACTGTGTATGGCAATGGGAGCGCAATAGTGACTTTCCTTACCCGAAAACATCTCTTGGTCAAAGGACCAAAAACTCTAAGTGATTCAACTCCATTTAGGACTGGGAAACAAACGCTAGCTCACCTTACAAGAAACACACTCTGCTTTTGAGAAAAGAGGACTCTTCTACTCTACTGTGTTTCCTATAGGGCCAGAACAGTGAGTTTGCTCAGAAAAAAAGAACTGTGCTTCCTACAAATACCGCCTTATCTAGTTCAATTCTGCTTAGGAAAGTGACAAGAAAAGTAGGTCCTCTTCAGTCCAATAAACTGTACATGCTGGGAACAGACGCCAGTGCTATTTGCCCTGGGTATGACAATGGGAGCACAATAGTGACTCTTCTTACCAGAAAACAACTCTTGCTCGTAGGACAGAAGACTGCATGTGATTCAACTCCATTTAGGACTTTGAAACAAATGCTAGCTCGCCTTACAAGAAACACACTCTGCTTTTGAGAAAAGAGCACTCTTCTACTCTACTGTGTTTCCTATAGGGCCAGAACAGTGAGCTTGCTCAGAATAAAAGAACTGTGCTTCCTATACACATGGGCAATATCTAGTTCAACTCTGCTTAGGAAACTGACAAGAACAGTAGCTCTGCTTCAGTCCAATACACTGTACTTGCTGGGAACAGACGCGAGTGCTATTTGCACTGTGTATGGCAATGGGAGCACAATAGTGACTCTTCTTACCAGAAAAAAACTCTTGCTCGTAGGACAAGAAACTGCATGTGATTCAACTCCATTTAGGACTGGGAAACAAACGCTAGCTCACCTTAGAAGGAGCACACTCTGCTTTTGAGAAAAGAGCACTCTTCTACTCTACTCTGTATCCTATGGGATCCGAACAGTGAGCTTGCTCAGAACAAAAGAACTGGGCTTCCTATACACATGGGCCATATCTAGTTCATCTCTGCTTAGTTAACTGACAAGAACAGTAGCTCCGCTTCAGTCCAATACACTGTACTTGCTGGGAACAGACGCGAGTGCTATTTGCACTGTGTATGGCAATGGGAGCACAATAGTGACTTTCCTTACCAGAAAACAACTCTTGCTCTTAGGACAAGAAACTGCATGTGATTCAACTCCATTTAGCACTGGGAAACAAACGCTAGCTCGCCTTACAAGAAACACACTCTGCTTTTGAGAAAAGAGCACTCTTCTACTCTACTGTGTTTCCTATAGGGCCAGAACAGTGAGTTTGCTCAGAACAAAAGAACTGTGCTTCCTACAAATATGGCCATATCTAGTTCAATTCTGCTTAGGAAACTGACAAGAACAGTAGATCCTCTTCAGTCCAATACACTGTACATGCTGGGAACAGACGCCAGTGCTATTTGCCCTGTGTATGACAAGGGAAGCACAATAGTGACTCATCTTACCAGAAAACAACTCTTGCTCGTAGGACAAGAAACTGCATGTGATTCAACTCCATTTAGGCCTGGGAAACAAACGCTAGCTCGCCTTACAAGAAACACACTCTGCTTTTGAGAAAAGAGGACTCTTCTACTCTACTTTGTTTATTATAGGGCCAGAACAGTGAGTTTGCTCAGAACAAAAGAACTGTGCTTCCTACAAATACCGCCTTATCTAGTTCAACTCTGCTTAGGAAACTGACAAGAAAGGTAGATCCTCTTCAGTCCAATACACTGTACTTGCTGGGATTAGACCCCAGTGCTATTTGCCTTGTGTATGACAATGGGAGCACAATAGTGACTCTTCTTACCAGAAAAGAACTCTTGCTGGTAGGACCAGAAACTGCATGGGATTCAACTCCATTTAGGACTGGGAAACAAACGCTAGCTCGACTTAAAAGAAACACACTCTGCTTTTGAGAAAAGAGCAGTATTCTACTCTAATGTGTTTCCTATAAGGCCAGAACAGTGAGCTTTCGCAGAACAAAAGAACTGTGCTTCCTACACACACGGTCCATATCTAGTTCAACTCTGCTTAGGAAACTGACAAGAACAGTAGATCCTCTTCAGTTCAATACACTGTACATGCTGGGAACAGACGCCAGTGCTATTTGCCCTGTGTATGACAAGGGGAGCGCAATAGTGACTCTTCTTACCAGAAAACAACTCTTGCTCGTAGGACAAGAAACTGCATGTGATTCAACTCCATTTAGGACTGGGAAACAAACGCTAGCTCGCCTTATAAGAAACACACTCTGCTTTTGAGAAAAGTGCACTCTTCCACTCGACTGTGTTTCCTATGGGGTCCGAACAGTGAGCTTGCTCAGAACAAAAGAACTGTTATTCTTACACACACGGGCCATATCTAGTTCAACTCCGCTTTGGAAACTGACAAGAACAGTAGCTCCTCTTCAGTCCAATACACTGTTCTTGCTGGGAACAGACGCGAGTGCTATTTGCACTGTGTATGGCAATGGGAGAGCAATAGTGACTTTCCTTACCAGAAAACATCTCTTGGTCGTAGGACCAAAAACTGCATGTGATTCAACTCCATTTAGGACTGGGAAACAAACGCTATCTCGCCTTACAAGGAACACACTCTGCTTTTGAGAAAAGAGCACTCTTCTACTCTACTGTGTTTCCTATGGTGCCCTAACAGTGAGCATTCTCAGAACAAAAGAACTGTGCTTCCTACACACACGGGCCATATATAGTTCAACTCTGCTTAGGAAACTGACATGAACAGTAGCTCCTCTTCAGTCCAATACACTGTACATGCTGGGAACAGACGCCAGTGCTATTTGCCCTAGTATCACAATGGGAGCGCAATAGTGACTCTTCTTACCAGAAAACAACTCTTGCTCCTAGGACCAGAAACTGCATGTGATTCATCTCCATTTAGGATTGGGAAACAATCGCTAGCTCGCATTACAAGAAACACACTCTGCTTTTGAGAAAAGAGCACTCTTCTACTCTAATGTGTTTCCTATAGGGCCTGAACAGTGAGCATTCTCAGAACAAAAGAACTGTGCTTCCTACACACAGGGGCCATATCTAGTTCAATTCTGCTTAGGAAACTGACAAGAACAGTAGCTCCGCTTCAGTCCAATACACTGTACTTGCTGTGAACAGATGCGAGTGCTATTTATACTGTGTATGGCAATGGGAGCGCAACAGTGACTTTATTACCAGAAAACAACTCTTGCTCGTAGGACCAAAAACAGGATGTGATTCAACTCCATTTAGGACTGGGAAACAAATGCTAGCTTGCCTTACAAGAAACACACTCTGGTTTTGAGAAAGGAGCCCTCCTCTACTCTACTGTGTTTCCTATGGGGTCCGAACAGTGAGCTTGCTCAGAACAAAAGAACTGTGCTTCCTACACACACGGGCCATATCTAGTTCAATTATGCTTAGGAAACTGACAAGAACAGTAGCTCCTCTTCATTCCAATACACTGTACTTGGTGGGAACAGATGCCAGTGCTATTTGCCCCGTTTATGACAATGGAAGCGCAATAGTGACTCTTCTTACCAGATAACAACTCTTGCTCGTAGGACCAGAAACTGCATGTGATTCAACTCCATTTAGGACTTAGAAACAAACGCTAGCTTGACTTACAAGAAACACACTCTGCTTTTGAGAAAGGAGCACTCTTCTACTCTAATGTTTTTCCTATAAGGCTGGAACAGTGAGCAATCTCAGAACAAAAGAACTGTGCTTCCTACACACACGGGCCATATCTAGTTCAACTCTGCTTAGGAAACTGAGAAGAACAGTAGATGCTCTGCAGTCCAATACACTGTACATGCTGGGAACAGACGCCAGTGCTATTTGCCCTGTGTATGACAATGGGAGCACAATAGTGACTCTTCTTACTAGAAAACATATCTTACTTGAAGGACAAGCAACTGCATGTGATTCATCTCCATTTAGGATTGGGAAACAAACGCTAGCTCGCCTTACAAGAAACACACTCTGCTTTTGAGAAAAGAGCAGTCTTCTACTCTACTGTGTTTCTTATGAGGTCCGTACAGAGAGCTTGCTCAGAACAAAAGAACTGTGTTTCCTACACACATGGGCCATATCTAGTTCAACTCTGCTTAGGAAACTGACAAGAACAGTAGCTCTTCTTCAGTCCAATACACTGCACTTGCTGTGAACAGACGCGAGTGCTATTTGCACTGTGTATGGCAATGGGAGTGCAATAGTGACTTTCCTTACCAGAAAACAACTCTTGCTCGTAAGACCAAAAACAGGATGTGATTCAACTCCATTTAGGACAGGGAAACAAATGCTAGCTTGCCTTACCAGAAACACACTCTGCTTTTGAGAAAAGAGCACTCTTCTACTCTACTGTGTTTCCTATGGGGTCCGAAAAGTGAGCTTGCTCAGAACAAAAGAACTGTGCTTCCTACACACATGGGCCATATCTAGTTCAACTCTGCTTCGGAAACTGACAAGAAAGGTAGATCCTCTTCAGTCCAATACACTGTACTTGCTGGGATTAGACGCCAGTGCTATTTGCCTTGTGTATGACAATGAGAGCACAATAGTGACTCTTCTTACCAGAAAAGAACTCTTGCTGGTAGGACCAGAAACTGCATGGGATTCAACTCCATTTAGGACTGGGAAACAAACGCTAGCTCGACTTACAAGAAGCACACTCTGCTTTTGAGAAAAGAGCAGTTTTCTACTCTAATGTGCTTCCTATAGGGCCAGAACAGTGAGCATTCGCAGAACAAAAGAACTGTGCTTCCTACACACACGGTCCATATCTAGTTCAACTCTGCTTAGGAAACTGACAAGAACAGTAGATCCTCTTCAGTCCGATACACTGTACATGCTGGGAACAGATGCCAGTGCTATTTGCCCTGTGTATGACAATGGGAGCACAATAGTGACTCGTCTTACCAGAAAAAAACTCTTGCTCGTAGGACCAGAAACTGCATGTGATTCAACTCCATTTCGGATTGGGAAACAAACGCTAGCTCGCCTTACAAGAAACACACTCTGCTTTTGAGAAAAGTGCACTCTTCTACTCTACTGTGATTCCTATATGGCCAGAACAGTGAGTTTGCTCAGAACAAAAGAACTGTGCTTCCTACAAATACGGCCATATCTAGTTCAATTCTGCTTAGGAAACTGACAAGAACAGTAGCTCCGCTTCAGTCCAATACACTGTACTTGCTGGGAACAGAAGCGAGTGCTATTTGCACTGTGTATGGAAATGGGAGCGCAATAGACACTTTCCTTACCAGAAAACAACTCTTGGTCGTACAACCAAAAACTGCATGTGATTCAACTCCATTTAGGACTGGGAAACAAATGCTAGCTTGCCTTGCAAGAAACACACTCTGCTTTTGACAAAAGAGCACTCTTCTACTCTACTGTGTTTCCTATGGGGTCCGAACAGTGAGCTTGCTCAGAACAAAAGAACTGTGCTTCCTACACACAGGGGCCATATCTAGTTCAACTATGCTTAGGAAACTGACAAGAACAGTAGCTCCTCTTCAGTCCAATACACTGTTCTTGCTGGGAACAGACGCGAGTGCTATTTGCACTGTGTATGGCATTGGGATCACAATAGTGACTTTCCTTACCAGAAAACAACTCTTGCTCGTAGGACCAAAAACTGGATGTGAATCAACTCCATTTCTGATTGGGAAACAAACACTAGCTCACCTTACAAGAAACACACTCTGCTTTTGAGAAAAGAGCACTCCTCTACTCTACTGTGTTTCCTATGGGGTCCGAACAGTGAGCTTGCTCAGAACAAAAGAACTGTGCTTCCTACACACACGGGCCATATCTAGTTCAATTATGCTTAGGAAACTGACAAGAACAGCAGATCCTATTCAGTCCAATACATCTGTACACAGATGCCAGTGCTATTTCCCCCGTTAATGACAATGGGAGCGCAATAGTGACTCTTCTTACCAGAAAACAACTCTTGCTCGTAGGACCAGAAACTGCATGTGATTCAACTCCATTTAGGACTGTGAAACAAACGCTAGCTTGACTTACAAGAAACACACTCCGCTTTTGAGAAAGGAGCACTCTTCTACTCTAATGTCTTTCCTATAAGGCCAGAATAGTGAGCAATCTCAGAACAAAAGAACTGTGCTTCCTGCACACACGGGCCATATCTAGTTCAACTCTGCTTAGGAAACTGACAAGTACAGTAGCACTTCTTCAGTCCAATACACTGCACTTGCTGGGAGCAGACGCGAGTGCTATTTGCCTGTGTTTGGCAATGGGATCACAATAGTGACTTTCCTTACCAGAAAACAACTCTTGCTCGTAGGACCAGAAACTGAATGTGATTCAACTCCATTTAGGACTGGGAAACAAACGCTAGCTCGTCTTATAAGAGAGATACTCTGCTTTTTCGAAACCATCACTCTTCTACTCTACTTTGTTTCTTATAGGGCCAGAACAGTGAGCTTGCTCAGAACAAAAGAACTGTGCTTCCTACGCTCACGGCCATATCTAGTTCAATTCTACTTAGGAAACTGACAAGAACAGTAGATCCTTCCAGTCCAATACACTCTACATGCTGGGAACAGACGCCAGTGCTAATTGCCCTGTGTATGACAATGGGAGCGCAATAGTGACTCTTCTTACCAAAAAACAATTCATGCTCATAGGTCCAGAAACTGCATGTGATTCAACTCCATTTAGGACTGGGAAACAAACGCTAGCTCGCCTTACAAGAAACACACTCTGCTTTTTAGAAAAGAGCACTCTTCTACTCTACTGTGTTTCCCATAGTGCCAGAACAGTGAGCATTCTCAGAACAATAGAACTGGGCTTCCTATACACACGGGCCATATCTAGTTCAAGTCTGCTTAGGAAACTGACAAGAACAGTAGATCCTCTTCAGTCCAATACACTGTACGTGCTGGGAACAGACGCCAGTGCTATTTGCCCTATGTATCACAATGGGAGCACAATAGTGACTCTTCTTACCAGAAAACAACTCTTGCTCGTAGGACCAGAAACTGCATGTGATTCATCTCCATTTAGGATTGGGAAACAAACGCTAGCTCACCTTACAAGAAACACACTCTGCTTTTGAGAAAAGAGCACTCTTCTACTCTACTGTGTTTCCTATGGTGTCCGAACAGTGAGCTTGCTCAGAACAAAAGAACTGTGCTTCCTACACACAGGGGCCATATCTAGTTCAACTCTGCTTAGGAAACTGACATGAACAGTACCTCCTCTTCAGTCCAATACACTGTACTTGCTGGGAACAGACGCGAGTGCTTTTTGCACTGTGTATGGCAATGGGAGCACAATAGTGACTCTCCTTCCCAGAAAACAATTCTTGCTCATAGGAACAGAAACTGCATGTGATTCAACTCCATTTAGAACTGGGAAACAAACGCTAGTTCGCCTTACAAGAAACACACACTGCTTTTGAGAAAAGAGCACTCTTCTACTCTACTGTGTTTCCTATGGGGTCCGAACAGTGAGCTTGCTCAGAACAAAAGAACTGTGCTTCCTACACACAAGGGCCATATCTAGTTCAAGTCTGCTTAGGAAACTGACAAGAACAGTAGCTCCGCTTCAGTCCAATACTCTGTACTTGCTTGGAACAGATGCGAGTGCTATTTGCACTGTGTATGTAAATGGGAGCACAATAGTGACTTTCCTTACCAGAAAACAACTCTTGCTCGTAGGACAAAAAACTGCATGTGATTCAAATCCATTTAGGACTGGGAAACAAACGCTAGCTCGCCTTACAAGAAAACACACTCTGCTTTTGAGAAAAGAGCACTCTTCTACTCTAGTGTGTTTCCTATTGGCCCAGAACAGTGAATTTGCTCAGAACAAAAGAACTGTGCTTCCTACACACATGGGCCATATCTAGTTCAACTCTGCTTAGGAAACTGACAAGAACAGTAGCTCCTGTTCAGTCCAATACACTGTACATGCTGTGAACAGATGCCAGAGCTATTTGCCCTGTGTATGACAATGGGAGCTCAATAGTGACTTTCCTTACCAGAAAACAACTCTTGGTCGTAGGACCAAAAACTGCATGTGATTCAACTCCATTTAGGACTGGGAAACAAACGCTAACTCGCCTTACAAAAAACACACTCTGCTTTTGAGAAAAGAGCACTCTTCTACTCGACTGTGTATCCTATGGGGTCCGAAAAGTGAGCTTGCTCAGAACAAAAGAACTGTGCTTCCTACACACAGGGGCCATATCTAGTTCACCTCTGCTTAGGAAACTGACAAGAACAGTAGCTCCGCTTCAGTCCAATACACTGTACTTGCTGGGAACAGATACGAGTGCTATTTACACTGTTTATGGCAATTGGAGCGCAACAGTGACTTTATTACCAGAAAACAACTCTTGCTTGTAGGAACAAAAACTGCATGTGATTCAACTCCATTTAGGACTGGGAAACAAACGCTAGCTCGCCTTACAAGAAACACACTCTGCTTTTGAGAAAAGAGCAGTCTTCTACTCTACTGTGTTTCCTATGGGGTCCGAACATTGAGCTTGCTCAGAACAAAAGAACTGTGCTTCCTACACACACGGGCCATATCTAGTTCAACTCTGCTTAGAAAACTGACGAGATCAGTAGCTCCTCTTCAGTCCAATACACTGTACTTGCTGGGACAGACACGAGTGCTATTTGCACTGTGTATGGCAATGGGAGCGCAATAGTGACTTTCCTTACCAGAAAACAACTCTTGCTCGTAGGACCAGAAACTGCATGTGATTCATCTCCATTTAGGATTGGGAAACAAATGCTAGCTCGCCTTACAAGAAACACACTCTGCTTTTGAGTAAAGAGCACTCGTCTACACTACTGTGTTTCCTATGGGGTCCGAAGAGTGAGCTTGCTCAGAACAAAAGAACTGTGCTTCCTACACACACGGACCATATCTAGTTCAACTCTGCTTAGGAAACTGACAAGAACAGTAGCTTCTCTTCAGACCAATACACTGTACTTGCTGGGAACAGAGGCGAGTGCTATTTGCACTGTGTTTGTCAATAGGAGGCAATAGTGACCCTTCTTATCAGAAAACAACTCTTGCTCATAGGACCAGAAACTGCATGGGATTCAACTCCATTTAGGACTGGGAAACAAACGCTAGCTCGCCTTAAAGAAACACACTCTGCTTTTGAGAAAAGAGCACTCTTCTACTCTACTGTGTTTACTATAGGGCCAGAAGAGTGAGCTTGCTCAGAACAAAAGAACTGTGCTTCTTACAAATACTGCCATATCTAGTTCAATTCTGCTTAGGAAACTGAAAAGAACAGTAGCTCCTGTTCAGTCCAATACACTGTACATGCTGTGAACAGATGCCAGAGCTATTTGCCCTGTGTATGACAATGGGAGCGCAATAGTGACTTTTTTTTACCAGAAAACAACTCTTGGTCGTAGGACCAAAAACTGCATGTGATTCAACTCCATTTAGGACTGGGAAACAAACGCTAACTCGCCTTACAAAAAAACACACTCTGCTTTTGAGAAAAGAGCACTCTTCTACTCTACTGTGTTTCCTATAGGGACAGAACAGTGAGCTTACTAAGAACAAAAGAACTGTGCTTCATACAAATACTGCCATATCTAGTTCAATTCTGCTTAGGAAACTGAAAAGAACAGTAGCTCCTGTTCAGTCCAATACACTGTACATACTGGGAACAGATGCCAGTGCTATTTGCCCTTTGTATGACAATGGGAGCGCAATAGTGACTCTTATTACCAGAAAAACAACTCTTGCTCGTAGGACAAGAAATTGCATGTGATTCAACTCCATTTAGGACTGGGAAACAAACGCTAGCTCGCCTAACAAGAAACACAGTCTGCTTTTGAGAAAAGAGCACTCTTCTACTCGACTGTGTATCCTATGGGGTGCGAAAAATGAGCTTGCTCAGAACAAAAGAACTGTGCTTCCTACACACAGGGGCCATATCTAGTTCACCTCTGCTTAGGAAACTGACAAGAACAGTAGCTCCGCTTCAGTCCAATACACTGTACTTGCTGGGAACAGATACGAGTGCTATTTACACTGTTTATGGCAATTGGAGCGCAACAGTCACTTTATTACCAGAAAACAACTCTTGCTCGTAGGAACAAAAACTGCATGTGATTCAACTCCATTTAGGACTGGGAAAAAAACGCTAGCTTGCCTTACGAGAAACACACTCTGCTTTTGAGAAAAGAGCAGTCTTCTACTCTACTGTGTTTCCTATGGGGTCCGAACATTGAGCTTGCTCAGAAAAAAAGAACTGTGCTTCCTACACACACGGTCCATATCTAGTTCAACTCTGCTTAGAAAACTGACGAGAACAGTAGCTCCTCTTCAGTCCAATACACTGTACTTGCTGGGAACAGACGCGAGTGCTATTTGCACTGTGTATGGCAATGGGAGCGCAATAGTGACTTTCCTTACCAGAAATCAACTCTTGCTCGTAGGACCAGAAACTGCATGTGATTCATCTCCATTTAGGATTGGGAAACAAATGCTAGCTCGCCTTACAAGAAACACACTCTGCTTTTGAGTAAAGAGCACTCGTCTACACTACTGTGTTTCCTATGGGGTCCGAGGAGTGAGCTTGCTCAGAACAAAAGAACTGTGCTTCCTACACACACGGACCATATCTAGTTCAACTCTGCTTAGGAAACTGACAAGAACAGTAGCTCCTCTTCAGTCCAATACACTGTACTTGCTGGGAACAGAGGCGAGTGCTATTTGCACTGTGTATGGCAATAGGAGACAATAGTGACTCTTCTTATCAGAAAACAACTCTTACTCATTGGACAAGAAACTGCATGGGATTCAACTCCATTTCTGACTGGGAAACAAACACTAGCTCGCCTTACGAGAAAGACTCTCTGATTTTGAGAAAAGAGCACTCTTCTACTCTACTGTGTTTCCTATGGGGTCCAAACAGTGAGCTTGCTCAGAACAAAAGAACTGTGCTTCCTACACACACGGCCATATCTAGTTCAACTCTGCTTAGGAAACTGACAAGAACAGTAGCTCTGCTTCAGTCCAATACACTGTACTTGCTGGGAACAGATGCGAGTGCTATTTGCACTGTGTATGGCAATGGGAGCACAATAGTGACTTTATTACCAGAAAACAACTCTTGCTCGTAGGACCAAAAACTGCATGTGATTCAACTCCATTTAGGACTGGGAAACAAACGGTAGCTCGCCTTACAAGAAACACACTCTGCTTTTGAGAAAAGAGCACTCTTCTACTCTACTGTTTACTATAGGGCCAGAAGAGTGAGCTTGCTCAGAACAAAAGAACTGTGCTTCCTACAAATACTGCCATATCAAGTTCAATTCTGCTTAGGAAACTGAAAAGAACAGTAGCTCCTGTTCAGTCCAATACACTTTACATGCTGTGAACAGATGCCAGAGCTATTTGCCCTGTGTATGACAATGGGAGCGCAATAGTGACTTTCCTTACCAGAAAACAACTCTTGGTCGTAGGACCAAAAACTGCATGTGATTCAACTCCATTTAGGACTGGGAAACAAACGCTAACTCGGCTTACAAAAAACACACTCTGCTTTTGAGAAAAGAGCACTCTTCTACTCGACTGTGTATCCTATGGGGTCCGAAAAGTGAGCTTGCTCAGAACAAAAGAACTGTGCTTCCTACACACAGGGGCCATATCTAGTTCACCTCTGCTTAGGAAACTGACAAGAACAGTAGCTCCGCTTCAGTCCAATACACTGTACTTGCTGGGAACAGATAAGAGTGCTATTTGCACTGTGTTTGTCAATAGGAGGCAATAGTGACCCTTCTTATCAGAAAACAACTCTTGCTCATAGGACCAGAAACTGCATGGGATTCAACTCCATTTAGGACTGGGAAACAAACGCTAGCTCGCCTTAAAGAAACACACTCTGCTTTTGAGAAAAGAGCACTCTTCTACTCTACTGTGTTTACTATAGGGCCAGAAGAGTGAGCTTGCTCAGAACAAAAGAACTGTGCTTCCTACAAATACGGCCATATCTATTTCAACTCTGCTTAGGAAACTGACAAGAACAGTAGCTCCTCTTCAGTCCAATACACTGTACTTGCTGGGAACAGACACGAGTGCTATTTGAACTGTGTATGGCAATGGGAGTGCAATAGTGACTTTCCTTACCAGAAAACAACTCTTGCTCGTAGGACCAAAAACTGTATGTGATTCAACTCCATTTAAGACTGGGAAACAAACACTAGCTCGCCTTACAAGAAACACACTCTGCTTTTGAGAAAAGAGCACTCTTCTACTCTAATGTGTTTTCTATGGGGTCCGAACATTGAGCTTGCTCAGAACAAAAGAACTGTGCTTCCTACAAACAGGGGCCAAATCTAGTTCAGCTCTGCTTAGGAAACTGACAAGAACAGTAGCTCCGCTTCAGTCCAATACACTGTACTTGCTGGGAACAGACGCCAGTGCTTTTTGCCCTGTGTATGACAAAGGGAGCGTAATAGTGACTCTTCTTACCAGAAAACAACTCTTGCTCGTAGGACCAGAAAATGCATGGGATTCAACTCCATTTCTGACTGGGAAACAAACACTAGCTCGCCATACAAGAAACACACTCTGCTTTTGAGAAAAGAGCACTCTTCTACTCTACTGTGTTTCCTAGAGGACCAGAACAGTGAGCTTGCTCAGAACAAAAGAACTGTGCTTCATACAAATACTGCCATATCTAGTTCAATTCTGCTAAGGAAACTGACAAGAACAGTCGATCCTCTTCAGTCCAATACACTGTACATGCTGGGAACAGACGCCAGTGCTGTTTGCCCTGTGTATGACAATGGGAGCACAATAGTGACTCTTCTTACAAGAAAACAACTCTTGCTCGTAGGACAATAAACTGCATGTGTTTCAACTCTATTTAGGACTGGGAAACAAACGCTAGCTCGCCTTACAAGAAACACACTCTGCTTTTGAGAAAAGAGCACTCTTCTGCTCTACTGTGTTTCCTATGTGGTCCGAACAGTGAGCGTGCTCAGAACAAAAGAACTGTGCTTCCTACACACAGGGGCCATATCTAGTTCAATTCTGCTTAGCAAACTGACAAGAACAGTAGCTCTGTTTCAGTCCATTACACTGTACTTCCTGGGAACAGACGCGAGTGCTATTTGCACTGTGTTTGGCAAAGGGAGCGCAATAGTGACTTTCCTTACCAGAAAACAACTCTTGCTCGTAGGACCAAAAACTGCATGTGATTCAACTCCATTTAGGACTGGGAAACAAACGCTAGCTCGCCTTACAAGAAACACACTCTGCTTTTGAGAAAAGAGCACTCTTCTATTCTACTGTGGTTCATATGGTGTCCGAACATTGAGCTTGCTCAGAAAAAAGAACTGTGCTTCCTACACACACTGGCCATATCTAGTTCAACTCTGTTTGGAAACTGACAAGAACAGTAGCTCCTCTTCAGTCCAATACACTGTACTTGCTGGGAACAGACGCGAGTGCTATTTGCACTGTGTATGGCAATAGGAGCAAAATAGTGACTCTTCTTATCAGAAAATAACTCTTGCTCGTAGGACCAGAACCTGCATGGGATTCAACTCCATTTAGGACTGGGAAATAAACACTAGCTCGCCTTACAAGAAAGACACTCTGATTTTGATAAAAGAGCACTCTTCTACTCAACTGTGTTTCCTATGGGGTCCGAACAGTGAGCTTGCTCAGAACAAAAGAACTGTGCTTCCTACACACAGGGGCCATATCTAGTTCAACTCTGCTTAGGAAACTGACAAGAACAGTAGATCCTCTTCAGTCCAATACACTGTACATGCTGGGAACAGACGCCAGTGCTTTTTGCCCTGTGTATGAAAATGGGAGCGCAATAGTGACTCTTCTTAACAGAAAACAACGCTTGCTCGTAGGACCAAAAACTGCATGTGATTCAACTCCATTTAGTACTGGGAAACAAACTCTAGCTCGCCTTACAAGAAACACACTCTGCTTTTGAGAAAAGAGCAGTCTTCTATTCTACTGTGGTTCATATGGTGTCCGAACACTGAGTTTGCTCAGAACAAAAGAACTGTGCTTCCTACAAATACGGCCATATCTATTTCAACTCTGCTTAGGAAACTGACAAGAACATTAGCTCCTCTTCAGTCCAATACACTGTACTTGCTGGGAACAGACACGAGTGCTATTTGAACTGTGTATGGCAATGGGAGTGCAATAGTGACTTTCCTTACCAGAAAACAACTCTTGCTCGTAGGACCAAAAACTGTATGTGATTCAACTCCATTTAGGACTGGGAAACAAACGCTAGCTCGCCTTACAAGAAACACACTCTGCTTTTGAGAAAAGAGCACTCTTCTGCTCTACTGTGTTTCCTATGGAGTCCCAACAGTGAGCTTGCTCAGAACAAAAGAACTGTGCTTCCTACACACACGGGCCATATCTAGTTCAACTCTGCTTAGGAAACTGACAAGAACGGTAGCTCCTCTTCAGTCCAATACACTGTACTAGCTGGGAACAGACGCGAGTCCTATTTGTACTGTGTATAGAAATAGGAGCGCAATAGTGACTCTTCTTATCAGAAAACACCTCTTCCTCGTAGGAACAAGAACTGCATGGGATTCAACTCCATTTCTGACTGGGGAAAAAACACTAGCTCGCCTTACAAGAAACACACACTGCTTTTGAGAAAAGAGCACTCTTCTACTCTTCTGTGTTTCCTATGTGGTCCGAACAGTGAGCGTGCTCAGAACAAAAGAACTGTGCTTCCTACACACAGGGGCCATATCTGGTTCAACTCTGCTCAGCAAACTGACAAGAACAGTAGCTCTGCTTCAGTCCATTACACTGTACTTCCTGGGAACAGACGCGAGTGCTATTTGCACTGTGTATGGCAAAAGGAGCACAATAGTGACTTTCCTTACCAGAAAACAACTCTTGCTCGTAGGACCAAAAACTGCATGTGATTCAACTCCATTTAGGACTGGGAAACAAACGCTAGCTCGCCTTACAAGAAACACACTCTGCTTTTGAGAAAAGAGCAGTCTTCTATTCTACTGTGGTTCATATGGGGTCTGAACATTGAGCTTACTCAGAACAAAAGAACTGTGCTTCCTACACACACCAGACATATCTAGTTCAACTCTGCTTAGGAAACTGACAAGAACAGTAGCTCCTCTTCAGTCCAATACACTGTACTTGCTGGGAACAGACGCGAGTGCTATTTGCACTGTGTATGGCAATGGGAGCGCAATAGTGACTTTGCTTACAAGTAAACAACTCTTGCTCGTAGGACCAAAAACTGCATGAGATTCAACTCCATTTAGGACTGGGAAAAAAACGCTAGCTCACCTTACAAGAAACACACTCTGCTTTTGAGAAAAGAGCAGTCTTCTATTTCACTGTGGTTCATATGGTGTCCGAACAGTGAGCTTGCTGAGAACAAAAGAACTGTGCTTCCTACACACATGGGCTATATCTAGTTCAACTCTGCTTAGAAAATTGACAAGAACAGTAGCTCCTCTTCAGTTCAATACACTGTACTTGCTGGGAACAGACGCGAGTGCTATTTGCAGTGTGTATGGCAAAGGGAGCGCAATAGTGACTTTCCTTACCAGAAAACAACTCTTGCTCATATGACCAAAAACTGCAGGTGATTCAACTCCATTTAGGACTGGGAAACAAACGCTAGCTCGCCTTACAAGAAACACACTCTGCTTTTGAGAAAAGAGCACTCTTCTATTCTACTGTGGTTCATATGGTGTCCGAACATTGAGCTTGCTCAGAAAAAAGAACTGTGCTTCCTACACACACTGGCCATATCTAGTTCAACTCTGTTTGGAAACTGACAAGAACAGTAGCTCCTCTTCAGTCCAATACACTGTACTTGCTGGGAACAGACGCGAGTGCTATTTGCACTGTGTATGGCAATAGGAGCAAAATAGTGACTCTTCTTATCAGAAAACAACTCTTGCTCGTAGGACCAGAAACTGCATGGGATTCAACTCCATTTAGGACTGGGAAATAAACACTAGCTCGCCTTACAAGAAAGACACTCTGATTTTGATAAAAGAGCACTCTTCTACTCAACTGTGTTTCCTATGGGGTCCGAACAGTGAGCTTGCTCATAACAAAAGAACTGTGCTTCCTACACACAGGGGCCATATCTAGTTCAACTCTGCTTAGGAAACTGACAGGAAGAGTAGATCCTCTTCAGTCCAATACACTGTACATGCTGGGAACAGACGCCAGTGCTATTTGCCCCGTATATGAAAATGGGAGGGCAACAGTGACTCTTCTTACAAGAAAACAACGCTTGCTCGTAGGACCAGAAACTGGATGTGATTCAACTCCATTTAGAACTGGGAAACAAACGCTAGCTCGCCTTACTAGAAACACACTCTGCTTTTGAGAAAAGAGCACTCTTCTACTCGACTGTGTTTGCTATAGGGCAAGAACAGTGAGTTTGCTCAGAACAAAAGAACTGTGCTTCCTACAAATACGGCCATATCTAGTTCAATTCTGCTTAGGAAACTGACAAGAACAGTAGATCCTCTTCAGTCCAATACACTGTACTTGCTGGGAACAGATGCGAGTGCTATTTGCACTGTGTATGGAAATGGGAGCACAATAGTGACTTTACTTACCAGAAAACAACTCTTGCACATAGGAACAAAAACTGCATGTGATTCAACTCCATTTAGGACTGGGAAACAAATGCTAGCTCGCCTTACAAGAAACACACTCTGCTTTTGAGAAAAGAGCACTCACTCTTCTACTCTACTGTGTCTCCTATAGGGCCAGAGCAGTGAGTTTGCTCAGAACAAAAGAACTGAGCTTCCTACAAATACGGCCATATCTAGTTCAATTCTGCTTAGGAAACTGACAAGAACAGTAGATCCTCTTCAGTCCAATACAGTGTACATGCTGGGAACAGATGCCAGTGCTATTTGCCCTGTGTATGACAATGGGAGCACAATAGTGACTCTTCTTACCAGAAAACAACTCTTGCTCGTAGGACCAGAAACTTCATGGGATTCAACTCCATTTAGGACTGGGAAACAAACCCTAGCTCGCATTGCAAGAAACACACTCTGCTATTGAGAAAAGAGCACTCTTCTACTCTACTGTGTTTCCTATGTGGTCCGAACAGTGAGCTTGCTCAGAACAAAAGAACTGTGCTTCCTACACACACGGGCCATATCTAGTTCAACTCTGCTTAGGAAACTGACAAGAACAGTAGCTCCTCTTCAGTCCAATACACTGTACTTGCTGGGAACAGACACGAGTGCTATTTGCACAGTGTATGGCAATGGGACAATAGTGACTTTGCTTACGAGAAAACAACTCTTGCTCGTAGGACCAAAAACTGCATGTGATTCAACTCCATTTAGGACTGGGAAACAAACTCCAGCTCGCCTTACAAGAAACACACTCTGCTTTTGAGAAAGAGCAGTCTTCTATTCTACTGTGGTTCATATGGGGTCCGAACACTGAGCATGCTCAGAACAAAAGAACTGTGCTTCCTATACACACGGGCCATATCTAGTTCAACTCTGCTTAGGAAACTGAAAAGAACAGTAGCTCCGCTTCAGTCCAATACACTGTACTTGCTGGGAACAGACACGAGTGCTATTTGAACTGTGTATGGCAATGGGAGTGCAATAGTGACTTTCCTTACCAGAAAACAACTCTTGCTCGTAGGACCAAAAACTGTATGTGATTCAACTCCATTTAAGACTGGGAAACAAACACTAGCTCGCCATACAAGAAACACACTCTGCTTTTGAGAAAAGAGCACTCTTCTACTCTACTGTGTTTCCTAGAGGACCAGAACAGTGAGCTTGCTCAGAACAAGAGAACTGTGCTTCATACAAATACTGCCATATCTAGTTCAATTCTGCTAAGGAAACTGACAAGAACAGTCGATCCTCTTCAGTCCAATACACTGTACATGCTGGGAACAGACGCCAGTGCTATTTGCCCTGTGTATGACAATGGGAGCACAATAGTGACTCTTCTTACCAGAAAACAACTCTTGCTCGTAGGACAATAAACTGCATGTGTTTCAACTCAATTTTGGACTGGGAAACAAACGCTAGCTCGCCTTACAAGAAACACACTCTGCTTTTGAGAAAAGAGCACTCTTCTGCTCTACTGTGTTTCCTATGGAGTCCGAACAGTGAGCTTGCTCAGAACAAAAGAACTGTGCTTCCTACACACACGCGCCATATCTAGTTCAACTCTGCTTAGGAAACTGACAAGAACGGTAGCTCCTCTTCAGTCCAATACACTGTACTAGCTGGGAACAGACGCGAGTCCTATTTGTACTGTGTATAGAAATAGGAGCGCAATAGTGACTCTTCTTATCAGAAAACACCTCTTCCTCGTAGGAACAAAAACTGCATGGGATTCAACTCCATTTCTGACTGGGGAAAAAACACTAGCTCGCCTTACAAGAAACACACTCTGCTTTTGAGAAAAGAGCACTCTTCTACTCTTCTGTGTTTCCTATGTGGTCCGAACAGTGAGCGTGCTCAGAACAAAAGAACTGTGCTTCCTACACACAGGGGCCATATCTAGTTCAACTCTGCTTAGCAAACTGACAAGAACAGTAGCTCTGCTTCAGTCCATTACACTGTACTTCCTGGGAACAGACGCGAGTGCTATTTGCACTGTGTATGGCAAAGGGAGCGCAATAGTGACTTTCCTTACCAGAAAACAACTCTTGCTCGTAGGACCAAAAACTGCATGTGATTCAACTCCATTTAGGACTGGGAAACAAACGCTAGCTCGCCTTACAAGAAACACACTCTGCTTTTGAGAAAAGAGCAGTCTTCTATTCTACTGTGGTTCATATGGGGTCCGAACATTGAGCTTACTCAGAACAAAAGAACTGTGCTTCCTACACACACCGGACATATCTAGTTCAACTCTGCTTAGGAAACTGACAAGAACAGTAGCTCCTCTTCAGTCCAATACACTGTACTTGCTGGGAACAGACGCGAGTGCTATTTGCACTGTGTATGGCAATGGGAGCGCAATAGTGACTTTGCTTACAAGTAAACAACTCTTGCTCGTAGGACCAAAAACTGCATGAGATTCAACTCCATTTAGGACTGGGAAAAAAACGCTAGCTCACCTTACAAGAAACACACTCTGCTTTTGAGAAAAGAGCAGTCTTCTATTTCACTGTGGTTCATATGGTGTCCGAACAGTGAGCTTGCTGAGAACAAAAGAACTGTGCTTCCTACACACATGGGCTATATCTAGTTCAACTCTGCTTAGAAAAGTGACAAGAACGGTAGCTCCTCTTCAGTTCAATACACTGTACTTGCTGGGAACAGACGCGAGTGCTATTTGCAGTGTGTATGGCAAAGGGAGCGCAATAGTGACTTTCCTTACCAGAAAACAACTCTTGCTTGTATGACCAAAAACTGCATGTGATTCAACTCCATTTAGGACTGGGAAACAAACGCTAGCTCGCCTTACAAGAAACACACTCTGCTTTTGAGAAAAGAGCACTCTTCTATTCTACTGTGGTTCATATGGTGTCCGAACATTGAGCTTGCTCAGAAAAAAGAACTGTGCTTCCTACACACACTGGCCATATCTAGTTTAACTCTGTTTGGAAACTGACAAGAACAGTAGCTCCTCTTCAGTCCAATACACTGTACTTGCTGGGAACAGACGCGAGTGCTATTTGCACTGTGTATGGCAATAGGAGCAAAATAGTGACTCTTCTTATCAGAAAACAACTCTTGCTCGTAGGACCAGAAACTGCATGGGATTCAACTCCATTTAGGACTGGGAAATAAACACTAGCTCGCCTTACAAGAAAGACACTCTGATTTTGATAAAAGAGCACTCTTCTACTCAACTGTGTTTCCTATGGGGTCCGAACAGTGAGCTTGCTCAGAACAAAAGAACTGTGCTTCCTACACACAGGGGCCATATCTAGTTCAACTCTGCTTAGGAAACTGACAAGAAGAGTAGATCCTCTTCAGTCCAATACACTGTACATGCTGGGAACAGACGCCAGTGCTATTTGCCCTGTGTATGAAAATGGGAGGGCAATAGTGACTCTTCTTACTAGAAAACAACGCTTGCTCGTAGGACCAGAAACTGGATGTGATTCAACTCCATTTAGAACTGGGAAACAAACGCTAGCTCGCCTTACTAGAAACACACTCTGCTTTTGAGAAAAGAGCACTCTTCTACTCTACTGTGTTTGCTATAGGGCAAGAACAGTGAGTTTGCTCAGAACAAAAGAACTGTGCTTCCTACAAATACGGCCATATATTGTTCAATTCTGCTTAGGAAACTGACAAGAACAGTAGATCCTCTTCAGTCCAATACACTGTACTTGCTGGGAACAGATGCGAGTGCTATTTGCACTGTGTATGGAAATGGGAGCACAATAGTGACTTTACTTACCAGAAAACAACTCTTGCACATAGGAACAAAAACTGCATGTGATTCAACTCCATTTAGGACTGGGAAACAAATGCTAGCTCGCCTTACAAGAAACACACTCTGCTTTTGAGAAAAGAGCACTCACTCTTCTACTCTACTGTGTCTCCTATAGGGCCAGAGCAGTGAGTTTGCTCAGAACAAAAGAACTGTGCTTCCTACAAATACGGCCATATCTAGTTCAATTCTGCTTAGGAAACTGACAAGAACAGTAGATCCTCTTCAGTCCAATACAGTGTACATGCTGGGAACAGATGCCAGTGCTATTTGCCCTGTGTATGACAATGGGAGCACAATAGTGACTCTTCTTACCAGAAAACAACTCTTGCTCGTAGGACCAGAAACTTCATGGGATTCAACTCCATTTAGGACTGGGAAACAAACCCTAGCTCGCCTTACAAGAAACACACTCTGCTTTTGAGAAAAGAGCACTCTTCTACTCTACTGTTTTTCCTATGTGGTCCGAACAGTGAGCTTGCTCAGAACAAAAGAACTGTGCTTCCTACACACACGGGCCATATCTAGTTCAACTCTGCTTAGGAAACTGACAAGAACAGTAGCTCCTCTTCAGTCCAATACACTGTACTTGCTGGGAACAGACACGAGTGCTATTTGCACTGTGTATGGCAATGGGACCACAATAGTGACTTTGCTTACGAGAAAACAACTCTTGCTCGTAGGACCAAAAACTGCATGTGATTCAACTCCATTTAGGACTGGGAAACAAACTCCAGCTCGCCTTACAAGAAACACACTCTGCTTTTGAGAAAGAGCAGTCTTCTATTCTACTGTGGTTCATATGGGGTCCGAACACTGAGCTTGCTCAGAACAAAAGAACTGTGCTTCCTATACACACGGGCCATATTTAGTTCAACTCTGCTTAGGAAACTGAAAAGAACAGTAGCTCCGCTTCAGTCCAATACACTGTACTTGCTGGGAACAGACACGAGTGCTATTTGAACTGTGTATGGCAATGGGAGTGCAATAGTGACTTTCCTTACCAGAAAACAACTCTTGCTCGTAGGACCAAAAACTGTATGTGATTCAACTCCATTTAGGACTGGGAAACAAACACTAGCTCGCCATACAAGAAACACACTCTGCTTTTGAGAAAAGAGCACTCTTCTACTCTACTGTGTTTCCTAGAGGACCAGAACAGTGAGCTTGCTCAGAACAAGAGAACTGTGCTTCATACAAATACTGCCATATCTAGTTCAATTCTGCTAAGGAAACTGACAAGAACAGTCGATCCTCTTCAGTCCAATACACTGTACATGCTGGGAACAGACGCCAGTGCTATTTGCCCTGTGTATGACAATGGGAGCACAATAGTGACTCTTCTTACCAGAAAACAACTCTTGCTCGTAGGACAATAAACTGCATGTGTTTCAACTCAATTTTGGACTGGGAAACAAACGCTAGCTCGCCTTACAAGAAACACACTCTGCTTTTGAGAAAAGAGCACTCTTCTGCTCTACTGTGTTTCCTATGGAGTCCGAACAGTGAGCTTGCTCAGAACAAAAGAACTGTGCTTCCTACACACACGGGCCATATCTAGTTCAACTCTGCTTAGGAAACTGACAAGAACGGTAGCTCCTCTTCAGTCCAATACACTGTACTAGCTGGGAACAGACGCGAGTCCTATTTGTACTGTGTATAGAAATAGGAGCGCAATAGTGACTCTTCTTATCAGAAAACACCTCTTCCTCGTAGGAACAAAAACTGCATGGGATTCAACTCCATTTCTGACTGGGGAAAAAACACTAGCTCGCCTTACAAGAAACACACTCTGCTTTTGAGAAAAGAGCACTCTTCTACTCTTCTGTGTTTCCTATGTGGTCCGAACAGTGAGCTTGCTCAGAACAAAAGAACTGTGCTTCCTACACACAGGGGCCATATCTAGTTCAACTCTGCTTAGCAAACTGACAAGAACAGTAGCTCTGCTTCAGTCCATTACACTGTACTTCCTGGGAACAGACGCGAGTGCTATTTGCACTGTGTATGGCAAAGGGAGCGCAATAGTGACTTTCCTTACCAGAAAACAACTCTTGCTCATAGGACCAAAAACTGCATGTGATTCAACTCCATTTAGGACTGGGAAACAAACGCTAGCTCGCCTTACAAGAAACACACTCTGCTTTTGAGAAAAGAGCAGTCTTCTATTCTACTGTGGTTCATATGGGGTCCGAACATTGAGCTTACTCAGAACAAAAGAACTGTGCTTCCTACACACGCCGGACATATCTAGTTCAACTCTGCTTAGGAAACTGACAAGAACAGTAGCTCCTCTTCAGTCCAATACACTGTACTTGATGGGAACAGACGCGAGTGCTATTTGCACTGTGTATGGCAATGGGAGCGCAATAGTGACTTTGCTTACAAGTAAACAACTCTTGCTCGTAGGACCAAAAACTGCATGAGATTCAACTCCATTTAGGACTGGGAAAAAAACGCTAGCTCACCTTACAAGAAACACACTCTGCTTTTGAGAAAAGAGCAGTCTTCTATTTCACTGTGGTTCATATGGTGTCCGAACAGTGAGCTTGCTGAGAACAAAAGAACTGTGCTTCCTACACACATGGGCTATATCTAGTTCAACTCTGCTTAGAAAAGTGACAAGAACGGTAGCTCCTCTTCAGTTCAATACACTGTACTTGCTGGGAACAGACGCGAGTGCTATTTGCAGTGTGTATGGCAAAGGGAGCGCAATAGTGACTTTCCTTACCAGAAAACAACTCTTGCTCATATGACCAAAAACTGCATGTGATTCAACTCCATTTAGGACTGGGAAACAAACGCTAGCTCGCCTTACAAGAAACACACTCTGCTTTTGAGAAAAGAGCACTCTTCTATTCTACTGTGGTTCATATGGTGTCCGAACATAGAGCTTGCTCAGAAAAAAGAACTGTGCTTCCTACACACACTGGCCATATCTAGTTCAACTCTGTTTGGAAACTGACAAGAACAGTAGCTCCTCTTCAGTCCAATACACTGTACTTGCTGGGAACAGACGCGAGTGCTATTTGCACTGTGTATGGCAATAGGAGCAAAATAGTGACTCTTCTTATCAGAAAACAACTCTTGCTCGTAGGACCAGAAACTGCATGGGATTCAACTCCATTTAGGACTGGGAAATAAACACTAGCTCGCCTTACAAGAAAGACACTCTGATTTTGATAAAAGAGCACTCTTCTACTCAACTGTGTTTCCTATGGGGTCCGAACAGTGAGCTTGCTCAGAACAAAAGAACTGTGCTTCCTACACACAGGGGCCATATCTAGTTCAACTCTGCTTAGGAAACTGACAAGAAGAGTAGATCCTCTTCAGTCCAATACACTGTACATGCTGGGAACAGACGCCAGTGCTATTTGCCCTGTGTATGAAAATGGGAGCGCAATAGTGACTCTTCTTACAAGAAAACAACGCTTACTCGTAGGACCAGAAACTGGATGTGATTCAACTCCATTTAGAACTGGGAAACAAACGCTAGCTCGCCTTACTAGAAACACACTCTGCTTTTGAGAAAAGAGCACTCTTCTACTCTACTGTGTTTGCTATAGGGCAAGAACAGTGAGTTTGCTCAGAACAAAAGAACTGTGCTTCCTACAAATACGGCCATATCTAGTTCAACTCTGCTTAGCAAACTGACAAGAACAGCAGCTCCGCTTCAGTCCAATACACTGTACTTCCTGGGAACAGATGCGAGTGCTATTTGCACTGTGTATGGAAATGGGAGCACAATAGTGACTTTACTTACCAGAAAACAACTCTTGCACATAGGAACAAAAACTGCATGTGATTCAACTCCATTTAGGACTGGGAAACAAATGCTAGCTCGCCTTACAAGAAACACACTCTGCTTTTGAGAAAAGAGCACTCACTCTTCTACTCTACTGTGTCTCCTATAGGGCCAGAGCAGTGAGTTTGCTCAGAACAAAAGAACTGTGCTTCCTACAAATACGGCCATATCTAGTTCAATTCTGCTTAGGAAACTGACAAGAACAGTAGATCCTCTTCAGTCCAATACAGTGTACATGCTGGGAACAGATGCCAGTGCTATTTGCCCTGTGTATGACAATGGGAGCACAATAGTGACTCTTCTTACCAGAAAACAACTCTTGCTCGTAGGACCAGAAACTTCATGGGATTCAACTCCATTTAGGACTGGGAAACAAACCCTGGCTCGCCTTACAAGAAACACACTCTGCTTTTGAGAAAAGAGCACTCTTCTACTCTACTGTGTTTCCTATGTGGTCCGAACAGTGAGCTTGCTCAGAACAAAAGAACTGTGCTTCCTACACACACGGGCCATATCTAGTTCAACTCTGCTTAGGAAACTGACAAGAACAGTAGCTCCTCTTCAGTCCAATACACTGTACTTGCTGGGAACAGACACGAGTGCTATTTGCACTGTGTATGGCAATGGGACCACAATAGTGACTTTGCTTACGAGAAAACAACTCTTGCTTGTAGGACCAAAAACTGCATGTGATTCAACTCCATTTAGGACTGGGAAACAAACTCCAGCTCGCCTTACAAGAAACACACTCTGCTTTTGAGAAAGAGCAGTCTTCTATTCTACTGTGGTTCATATGGGGTCCGAACACTGAGCTTGCTCAGAACAAAAGAACTGTGCTTCCTATACACACGGGCCATATCTAGTTCAACTCTGCTTAGGAAACTGAAAAGAACAGTAGCTCCGCTTCAGTCCAATACACTGTACTTGCTGGGAACAGACACGAGTGCTATTTGAACAGTGTATGTCAATGGGAGTGCAATAGTGACTTTCCTTACCAGAAAACAACTCTTGCTCGTAGGACCAAAAACTGTATGTGATTCAACTCCATTTAGGACTGGGAAACAAACACTAGCTCGCCATACAAGAAACACACTCTGCTTTTGAGAAAAGAGCACTCTTCTACTCTACTGTGTTTCCTAGAGGACCAGAACAGTGAGCTTGCTCAGAACAAGAGAACTGTGCTTCATACAAATACTGCCATATCTAGTTCAATTCTGCTAAGGAAACTGACAAGAACAGTCGATCCTCTTCAGTCCAATACACTGTACATGCTGGGAACAGACGCCAGTGCTATTTGCCCTGTGTATGACAATGGGAGCACAATAGTGACTCTTCTTACCAGAAAACAACTCTTGCTCGTAGGACAATAAACTGCATGTGTTTCAACTCAATTTTGGACTGGGAAACAAATGCTAGCTCGCCTTACAAGAAACACACTCTGCTTTTGAGAAAAGAGCACTCTTCTGCTCTACTGTGTTTCCTATGGAGTCCGAACAGTGAGCTTGCTCAGAACAAAAGAACTCTGCTTCCTACACACACGGGCCATATCTAGTTCAACTCTGCTTAGGAAACTGACAAGAACGGTAGCTCCTCTTCAGTCCAATACACTGTACTAGCTGGGAACAGACGCGAGTCCTATTTGTACTGTGTATAGAAAGAGGAGCGCAATAGTGACTCTTCTTATCAGAAAACACCTCTTCCTCGTAGGAACAAAAACTGCATGGGATTCAACTCCATTTCTGACTGGGGAAAAAACACTAGCTCGCCTTACAAGAAACACACTCTGCTTTTGAGAAAAGAGCACTCTTCTACTCTTCTGTGTTTCCTATGTGGTCCGAACAGTGAGCGTGCTCAGAACAAAAGAACTGTGCTTCCTACACACAGGGGCCATATCTAGTTCAACTCTGCTTAGCAAACTGACAAGAACAGTAGCTCTGCTTCAGTCCATTACACTGTACTTCCTGGGAACAGACGCGAGTGCTATTTGCACTGTGTATGGCAAAGGGAGCGCAATAGTGACTTTCCTTACCAGAAAACAACTCTTGCTCGTAGGACCAAAAACTGCATGTGATTCAACTCCATTTAGGACTGGGAAACAAACGCTAGCTCGCCTTACAAGAAACACACTCTGCTTTTGAGAAAAGAGCAGTCTTCTATTCTACTGTGGTTCATATGGGGTCCGAACATTGAGCTTACTCAGAACAAAAGAACTGTGCTTCCTACACACACCGGACATATCTAGTTCAACTCTGCTTAGGAAACTGACAAGAACAGTAGCTCCTCTTCAGTCCAATACACTGTACTTGCTGGGAACAGACGCGAGTGCTATTTGCACTGTGTATGGCAATGGGAGCGCAATAGTGACTTTGCTTACAAGTAAACAACTCTTGCTCGTAGGACCAAAAACTGCATGAGATTCAACTCCATTTAGGACTGGGAAAAAAAACGCTAGCTCACCTTACAAGAAACACACTCTGCTTTTGAGAAAAGAGCAGTCTTCTATTTCACTGTGGTTCATATGGTGTCCGAACAGTGAGCTTGCTGAGAACAAAAGAACTGTGCTTCCTACACACATGGGCTATATCTAGTTCAACTCTGCTTAGAAAAGTGACAAGAACGGTAGCTCCTCTTCAGTTCAATACACTGTACTTGCTGGGAACAGACGCGAGTGCTATTTGCAGTGTGTATGGCAAAGGGAGCGCAATAGTGACTTTCCTTACCAGAAAACAACTCTTGCTCGTATGACCAAAAACTGCATGTGATTCAACTCCATTTAGGACTGGGAAACAAACGCTAGCTCGCCTTACAAGAAACACACTCTGCTTTTGAGAAAAGAGCACTCTTCTATTCTACTGTGGTTCATATGGTGTTCGAACATTGAGCTTGCTCAGAAAAAAGAACTGTGCTTCCTACACACACTGGCCCTATCTAGTTCAACTCTGTTTGGAAACTGACAAGAACAGTAGCTCCTCTTCAGTCCAATACACTGTACTTGCTGGGAACAGACGCGAGTGCTATTTGCACTGTGTATGGCAATAGGAGCAAAATAGTGACTCTTCTTATCAGAAAACAACTCTTGCTCGTAGGACCAGAAACTGCATGGGATTCAACTCCATTTAGGACTGGGAAATAAACACTAGCTCGCCTTACAAGAAAGACACTCTGATTTTGATAAAAGAGCACTCTTCTACTCAACTGTGTTTCCTATGGGGTCCGAACAGTGAGCTTGCTCAGAACAAAAGAACTGTGCTTCCTACACACAGGGGCCATATCTTGTTCAACTCTGCTTAGGAAACTGACAAGAAGAGTAGATCCTCTTCAGTCCAATACACTGTACATGCTGGGAACAGACGCCAGTGGTATTTGCCCTGTGTATGAAAATGGGAGCGCAATAGTGACTCTTCTTACAAGAAAACAACGCTTGCTCGTAGGACCAGAAACTGGATGTGATTCAACTCCATTTAGAACTGGGAAACAAACGCTAGCTCGCCTTACTAGAAACACACTCTGCTTTTGAGAAAAGAGCACTCTTCTACTCTACTGTGTTTGCTATAGGGCAAGAACAGTGAGTTTGCTCAGAACAAAAGAACTGTGCTTCCTACAAATACGGCCATATCTAGTTCAACTCTGCTTAGCAAACTGACAAGAACAGCAGCTCCGCTTCAGTCCAATACACTGTACTTCCTGGGAACAGATGCGAGTGCTATTTGCACTGTGTATGGAAATGGGAGAACAATAGTGACTTTACTTACCAGAAAACAACTCTTGCACATAGGAACAAAAACTGCATGTGATTCAACTCCATTTAGGACTGGGAAACAAATGCTAGCTCGCCTTACAAGAAACACACTCTGCTTTTGAGAAAAGAGCACTCACTCTTCTACTCTACTGTGTCTCCTATAGGGCCAGAGCAGTGAGTTTGCTCAGAACAAAAGAACTGTGCTTCCTACAAATACGGCCATATCTAGTTCAATTCTGCTTAGGAAACTGACAAGAACAGTAGATCCTCTTCAGTCCAATACAGTGTACATGCTGGGAACAGATGCCAGTGCTATTTGCCCTGTGTATGACAATGGGAGCACAATAGTGACTCTTCTTACCAGAAAACAACTCTTGCTCGTAGGACCAGAAACTTCATGGGATTCAACTCCATTTAGGACTGGGAAACAAACCCTGGCTCGCCTTACAAGAAACACACTCTGCTTTTGAGAAAAGAGCACTCTTCTACTCTACTGTGTTTCCTATGTGGTCCGAACAGTGAGCTTGCTCAGAACAAAAGAACTGTGCTTCCTACACACACGGGCCATATCTAGTTCAACTCTGCTTAGGAAACTGACAAGAACAGTAGCTCCTCTTCAGTCCAATACACTGTACTTGCTGGGAACAGACACGAGTGCTATTTGCACTGTGTATGGCAATGGGACCACAATAGTGACTTTGCTTACGAGAAAACAACTCTTGCTTGTAGGACCAAAAACTGCATGTGATTCAACTCCATTTAGGACTGGGAAACAAACTCCAGCTCGCCTTACAAGAAACACACTCTGCTTTTGAGAAAGAGCAGTCTTCTATTCTACTGTGGTTCATATGGGGTCCGAACACTGAGCTTGCTCAGAACAAAAGTACTGTGCTTCCTATACACACGGGCCATATCTAGTTCAACTCTGCTTAGGAAACTGAAAAGAACAGTAGCTCCGCTTCAGTCCAATACACTGTACTTGCTGGGAACAGACACGAGTGCTATTTGAACTGTGTATGTCAATGGGAGTGCAATAGTGACTTTCCTTACCAGAAAACAACTCTTGCTCGTAGGACCAAAAACTGTATGTGATTCAACTCCATTTAGGACTGGGAAACAAACACTAGCTCGCCATACAAGAAACACACTCTGCTTTTGAGAAAAGAGCACTCTTCTACTCTACTGTGTTTCCTAGAGGACCAGAACAGTGAGCTTGCTCAGAACAAGAGAACTGTGCTTCATACAAATACTGCCATATCTAGTTCAATTCTGCTAAGGAAACTGACAAGAACAGTCGATCCTCTTCAGTCCAATACACTGTACATGCTGGGAACAGACGCCAGTGCTATTTGCCCTGTGTATGACAATGGGAGCACAATAGTGACTCTTCTTACCAGAAAACAACTCTTGCTCGTAGGACAATAAACTGCATGTGTTTCAACTCTATTTAGGACTGGGAAACAAACGCTAGCTCGCCTTACAAGAAACACACTCTGCTTTTGAGAAAAGAGCACTCTTCTGCTCTACTGTGTTTCCTATGGAGTCCGAACAGTGAGCTTGCTCAGAACAAAAGAACTGTGCTTCCTACACACACGGGCCATATCTAGTTCAACTCTGCTTAGGAAACTGACAAGAACGGTAGCTCCTCTTCAGTCCAATACACTGTACTAGCTGGGAACAGACGCGAGTCCTATTTGTACTGTGTATAGAAATAGGAGTGCAATAGTGACTCTTCTTATCAGAAAACACCTCTTCCTCGTAGGAAAAAAAACTGCATGGGATTCAACTCCATTTCTGACTGGGGAAAAAACACTAGCTCGCCTTACAAGAAACACACTCTGCTTTTGAGAAAAGAGCACTCTTCTACTCTTCTGTGTTTCCTATGTGGTCCGAACAGTGAGCTTGCTCAGAACAAAAGAACTGTGCTTCCTACACACAGGGGCCATATCTAGTTCAACTCTGCTTAGCAAACTGACAAGAACAGTAGCTCTGCTTCAGTCCATTACACTGTACTTCCTGGGAACAGACGCGAGTGCTATTTGCACTGTGTATGGCAAAGGGAGCGCAATAGTGACTTTCCTTACCAGAAAACAACTCTTGCTCGTAGGACCAAAAACTGCATGTGATTCAACTCCATTTAGGACTGGTAAACAAACGCTAGCTCGCCTTACAAGAAACACACTCTGCTTTTGAGAAAAGAGCACTCTTCTATTCTACTGTGGTTCATATGGGGTCCGAACATTGAGCTTACTCAGAACAATAGAACTGTGCTTCCTACACACACCGGACATATCTAGTTCAACTCTGCTTAGGAAACTGACAAGAACAGTAGCTCCTCTTCAGTCCAATACACTGTACTTGCTGGGAACAGACGCGAGTGCTATTTGCACTGTGTATGGCAATGGGAGCGCAATAGTGACTTTGCTTACAAGTAAACAACTCTTGCTCGTAGGACCAAAAACTGCATGAGATTCAACTCCATTTAGGACTGGGAAAAAAACGCTAGCTCACCTTACAAGAAACACACTCTGCTTTTGAGAAAAGAGCAGTCTTCTATTTCACTGTGGTTCATATGGTGTCCGAACAGTGAGCTTGCTGAGAACAAAAGAACTGTGCTTCCTACACACATGGGCTATATCTAGTTCAACTCTGCTTAGAAAATTGACAAGAACAGTAGCTCCTCTTCAGTTCAATACACTGTACTTGCTGGGAACAGACGCGAGTGCTATTTGCAGTGTGTATGGCAAAGGGAGCGCAATAGTGACTTTCCTTACCAGAAAACAACTCTTGCTCGTATGACCAAAAACTGCATGTGATTCAACTCCATTTAGGACTGGGAAACAAAAGCTAGCTCGCCTTACAAGAAACACACTCTGCTTTTGAGAAAAGAGCACTCTTCTATTCTACTGTGGTTCAAATGGTGTCCGAACATTGAGCTTGCTCAGAAAAAAGAACTGTGCTTCCTACACACACTGGCCATATCTAGTTCAACTCTGTTTGGAAACTGACAAGAACAGTAGCTCCTCTTCAGTCCAATACACTGTACTTGCTGGGAACAGACGCGAGTGCTATTTGCACTGTGTATGGCAATAGGAGCAAAATAGTGACTCTTCTTATCAGAAAACAACTCTTGCTCGTAGGACCAGAAACTGCATGGGATTCAACTCCATTTAGGACTGGGAAATAAACACTAGCTCGCCTTACAAGAAAGACACTCTGATTTTGATAAAAGAGCACTCTTCTACTCAACTGTGTTTCCTATGGGGTCCGAACAGTGAGCTTGCTCAGAACAAAAGAACTGTGCTTCCTACACACAGGGGCCATATCTAGTTCAACTCTGCTTAGGAAACTGACAAGAAGAGTAGATCCTCTACAGTCCAATACACTGTACATGCTGGGAACAGACGCCAGTGCTATTTGCCCTGTGTATGAAAATGGGAGCGCAATAGTGACTCTTCTTACAAGAAAACAACGCTTGCTCGTAGGACCAGAAACTGGATGTGATTCAACTCCATTTAGAACTGGGAAACAAACGCTAGCTCGCCTTACTAGAAACACACTCTGCTTTTGAGAAAAGAGCACTCTTCTACTCTACTGTGTTTGCTATAGGGCAAGAACAGTGAGTTTGCTCAGAACAAAAGAACTGTGCTTCCTACAAATACGGCCATATCTAGTTCAATTCTGCTTAGGAAACTGACAAGAACAGTAGATCCTCTTCAGTCCAATACACTGTACTTGCTGGGAACAGATGCGAGTGCTATTTGCACTGTGTATGGAAATGGGAGCACAATAGTGACTTTACTTACCAGAAAACAACTCTTGCACATAGGAACAAAAACTGCATGTGATTCAACTCCATTTAGGACTGGGAAACAAATGCTAGCTCGCCTTACAAGAAACACACTCTGCTTTTGAGAAAAGAGCACTCACTCTTCTACTCTACTGTGTCTCCTATAGGGCCAGAGCAGTGAGTTTGCTCAGAACAAAAGAACTGTGCTTCCTACAAATACGGCCATATCTAGTTCAATTCTGCTTAGGAAACTGACAAGAACAGTAGATCCTCTTCAGTCCAATACAGTGTACATGCTGGGAACAGATGCCAGTGCTATTTGCCCTGTGTATGACAATGGGAGCACAATAATGACTCTTCTTACCAGAAAACAACTCTTGCTCGTAGGACCAGAAACTTCATGGGATTCAACTCCATTTAGGACTGGAAAACAAACCCTAGCTCGCCTTACAAGAAACACACTCTGCTTTTGAGAAAAGAGCACTCTTCTACTCTACTGTGTTTCCTATGTGGTCCGAACAGTGAGCTTGCTCAGAACAAAAGAACTGTGCTTCCTACACACACGGGCCATATCTAGTTCAACTCTGCTTAGGAAACTGACAAGAACAGTAGCTCCTCTTCAGTCCAATACACTGTACTTGCTGGGAACAGACACGAGTGCTATTTGCACTGTGTATGGCAATGGGACCACAATAGTGACTTTGCTTACGAGAAAACAACTCTTGCTCGTAGGACCAAAAACTGCATGTGATTCAACTCCATTTAGGACTGGGAAACAAACTCCAGCTCGCCTTACAAGAAACACACTCTGCTTTTGAGAAAGAGCAGTCTTCTATTCTACTGTGGTTCATATGGGGTCCGAACACTGAGCTTGCTCAGAACAAAAGAACTGTGCTTCCTATACACACGGGCCATATCTAGTTCAACTCTGCTTAGGAAACTGAAAAGAACAGTAGCTCCGCTTCAGTCCAATACACTGTACTTGCTGGGAACAGACACGAGTGCTATTTGAACTGTGTATGGCAATGGGAGTGCAATAGTGACTTTCCTTACCAGAAAACAACTCTTGCTCGTAGGACCAAAAACTGTATGTGATTCAACTCCATTTAGGACTGGGAAACAAACACTAGCTCCCCATACAAGAAACACACTCTGCTTTTGAGAAAAGAGCACTCTTCTACTCTACTGTGTTTCCTAGAGGACCAGAACAGTGAGCTTGCTCAGAAGAAGAGAACTGTGCTTCATACAAATACTGCCATATCTAGTTCAATTCTGCTAAGGAAACTGACAAGAAGAGTCGATCCTCTTCAGTCCAATACACTGTACATGCTGGGAACAGACGCCAGTGCTATTTGCCCTGTGTATGACAATGGGAGCACAATAGTGACTCTTCTTACCAGAAAACAACTCTTGCTCGTAGGACAATAAACTGCATGTGTTTCAACTCAATTTTGGACTGGGAAACAAACGCTAGCTCGCCTTACAAGAAACACACTCTGCTTTTGAGAAAAGAGCACTCTTCTGCTCTACTGTGTTTCCTATGGAGTCCGAACAGTGAGCTTGCTCAGAACAAAAGAACTGTGCTTCCTACACACACGGGCCATATCTAGTTCAACTCTGCTTAGGAAACTGACAAGAACGGTAGCTCCTCTTCAGTCCAATACACTGTACTAGCTGGGAACAGACGCGAGTCCTATTTGTACTGTGTATAGAAATAGGAGTGCAATAGTGACTCTTCTTATCAGAAAACACCTCTTCCTCGTAGGAAAAAAAACTGCATGGGATTCAACTCCATTTCTGACTGGGGAAAAAACACTAGCTCGCCTTACAAGAAACACACTCTGCTTTTGAGAAAAGAGCACTCTTCTACTCTTCTGTGTTTCCTATGTGGTCCGAACAGTGAGCTTGCTCAGAACAAAAGAACTGTGCTTCCTACACACAGGGGCCATATCTAGTTCAACTCTGCTTAGCAAACTGACAAGAACAGTAGCTCTGCTTCAGTCCATTACACTGTACTTCCTGGGAACAGACGCGAGTGCTATTTGCACTGTGTATGGCAAAGGGAGCGCAATAGTGACTTTCCTTACCAGAAAACAACTCTTGCTCGTAGGACCAAAAACTGCATGTGATTCAACTCCATTTAGGACTGGTAAACAAACGCTAGCTCGCCTTACAAGAAACACACTCTGCTTTTGAGAAAAGAGCACTCTTCTATTCTACTGTGGTTCATATGGGGTCCGAACATTGAGCTTACTCAGAACAATAGAACTGTGCTTCCTACACACACCGGACATATCTAGTTCAACTCTGCTTAGGAAACTGACAAGAACAGTAGCTCCTCTTCAGTCCAATACACTGTACTTGCTGGGAACAGACGCGAGTGCTATTTGCACTGTGTATGGCAATGGGAGCGCAATAGTGACTTTGCTTACAAGTAAACAACTCTTGCTCGTAGGACCAAAAACTGCATGAGATTCAACTCCATTTAGGACTGGGAAAAAAACGCTAGCTCACCTTACAAGAAACACACTCTGCTTTTGAGAAAAGAGCAGTCTTCTATTTCACTGTGGTTCATATGGTGTCCGAACAGTGAGCTTGCTGAGAACAAAAGAACTGTGCTTCCTACACACATGGGCTATATCTAGTTCAACTCTGCTTAGAAAATTGACAAGAACAGTAGCTCCTCTTCAGTTCAATACACTGTACTTGCTGGGAACAGACGCGAGTGCTATTTGCAGTGTGTATGGCAAAGGGAGCGCAATAGTGACTTTCCTTACCAGAAAACAACTCTTGCTCGTATGACCAAAAACTGCATGTGATTCAACTCCATTTAGGACTGGGAAACAAAAGCTAGCTCGCCTTACAAGAAACACACTCTGCTTTTGAGAAAAGAGCACTCTTCTATTCTACTGTGGTTCAAATGGTGTCCGAACATTGAGCTTGCTCAGAAAAAAGAACTGTGCTTCCTACACACACTGGCCATATCTAGTTCAACTCTGTTTGGAAACTGACAAGAACAGTAGCTCCTCTTCAGTCCAATACACTGTACTTGCTGGGAACAGACGCGAGTGCTATTTGCACTGTGTATGGCAATAGGAGCAAAATAGTGACTCTTCTTATCAGAAAACAACTCTTGCTCGTAGGACCAGAAACTGCATGGGATTCAACTCCATTTAGGACTGGGAAATAAACACTAGCTCGCCTTACAAGAAAGACACTCTGATTTTGATAAAAGAGCACTCTTCTACTCAACTGTGTTTCCTATGGGGTCCGAACAGTGAGCTTGCTCAGAACAAAAGAACTGTGCTTCCTACACACAGGGGCCATATCTAGTTCAACTCTGCTTAGGAAACTGACAAGAAGAGTAGATCCTCTACAGTCCAATACACTGTACATGCTGGGAACAGACGCCAGTGCTATTTGCCCTGTGTATGAAAATGGGAGCGCAATAGTGACTCTTCTTACAAGAAAACAACGCTTGCTCGTAGGACCAGAAACTGGATGTGATTCAACTCCATTTAGAACTGGGAAACAAACGCTAGCTCGCCTTACTAGAAACACACTCTGCTTTTGAGAAAAGAGCACTCTTCTACTCTACTGTGTTTGCTATAGGGCAAGAACAGTGAGTTTGCTCAGAACAAAAGAACTGTGCTTCCTACAAATACGGCCATATCTAGTTCAATTCTGCTTAGGAAACTGACAAGAACAGTAGATCCTCTTCAGTCCAATACACTGTACTTGCTGGGAACAGATGCGAGTGCTATTTGCACTGTGTATGGAAATGGGAGCACAATAGTGACTTTACTTACCAGAAAACAACTCTTGCACATAGGAACAAAAACTGCATGTGATTCAACTCCATTTAGGACTGGGAAACAAATGCTAGCTCGCCTTACAAGAAACACACTCTGCTTTTGAGAAAAGAGCACTCACTCTTCTACTCTACTGTGTCTCCTATAGGGCCAGAGCAGTGAGTTTGCTCAGAACAAAAGAACTGTGCTTCCTACAAATACGGCCATATCTAGTTCAATTCTGCTTAGGAAACTGACAAGAACAGTAGATCCTCTTCAGTCCAATACAGTGTACATGCTGGGAACAGATGCCAGTGCTATTTGCCCTGTGTATGACAATGGGAGCACAATAGTGACTCTTCTTACCAGAAAACAACTCTTGCTCGTAGGACCAGAAACTTCATGGGATTCAACTCCATTTAGGACTGGAAAACAAACCCTAGCTCGCCTTACAAGAAACACACTCTGCTTTTGAGAAAAGAGCACTCTTCTACTCTACTGTGTTTCCTATGTGGTCCGAACAGTGAGCTTGCTCAGAACAAAAGAACTGTGCTTCCTACACACACGGGCCATATCTAGTTCAACTCTGCTTAGGAAACTGACAAGAACAGTAGCTCCTCTTCAGTCCAATACACTGTACTTGCTGGGAACAGACACGAGTGCTATTTGCACTGTGTATGGCAATGGGACCACAATAGTGACTTTGCTTACGAGAAAACAACTCTTGCTCGTAGGACCAAAAACTGCATGTGATTCAACTCCATTTAGGACTGGGAAACAAACTCCAGCTCGCCTTACAAGAAACACACTCTGCTTTTGAGAAAGAGCAGTCTTCTATTCTACTGTGGTTCATATGGGGTCCGAACACTGAGCTTGCTCAGAACAAAAGAACTGTGCTTCCTATACACACGGGCCATATCTAGTTCAACTCTGCTTAGGAAACTGAAAAGAACAGTAGCTCCGCTTCAGTCCAATACACTGTACTTGCTGGGAACAGACACGAGTGCTATTTGAACTGTGTATGGCAATGGGAGTGCAATAGTGACTTTCCTTACCAGAAAACAACTCTTGCTCGTAGGACCAAAAACTGTATGTGATTCAACTCCATTTAGGACTGGGAAACAAACACTAGCTCCCCATACAAGAAACACACTCTGCTTTTGAGAAAAGAGCACTCTTCTACTCTACTGTGTTTCCTAGAGGACCAGAACAGTGAGCTTGCTCAGAAGAAGAGAACTGTGCTTCATACAAATACTGCCATATCTAGTTCAATTCTGCTAAGGAAACTGACAAGAACAGTCGATCCTCTTCAGTCCAATACACTGTACATGCTGGGAACAGACGCCAGTGCTATTTGCCCTGTGTATGACAATGGGAGCACAATAGTGACTCTTCTTACCAGAAAACAACTCTTGCTCGTAGGACAATAAACTGCATGTGTTTCAACTCAATTTTGGACTGGGAAACAAACGCTAGCTCGCCTTACAAGAAACACACTCTGCTTTTGAGAAAAGAGCACTCTTCTGCTCTACTGTGTTTCCTATGGAGTCCGAACAGTGAGCTTGCTCAGAACAAAAGAACTGTGCTTCCTACACACACGGGCCATATCTAGTTCAACTCTGCTTAGGAAACTGACAAGAACGGTAGCTCCTCTTCAGTCCAATACACTGTACTAGCTGGGAACAGACGCGAGTCCTATTTGTACTGTGTATAGAAATAGGAGCGCAATAGTGACTCTTCTTATCAGAAAACACCTCTTCCTCGTAGGAAAAAAAACTGCATGGGATTCAACTCCATTTCTGACTGGGGAAAAAACACTAGCTCGCCTTACAAGAAACACACTCTGCTTTTGAGAAAAGAGCACTCTTCTACTCTTCTGTGTTTCCTATGTGGTGCGAACAGTGAGCTTGCTCAGAACAAAAGAACTGTGCTTCCTACACACAGGGGCCATATCTAGTTCAACTCTGCTTAGCAAACTGACAAGAACAGTAGCTCTGCTTCAGTCCATTACACTGTACTTCCTGGGAACAGACACGAGTGCTATTTGCACTGTGTATGGCAAAGGGAGCGCAATAGTGACTTTCCTTACCAGAAAACAACTCTTGCTCCTAGGACCAAAAACTGCATGTGATTCAACTCCATTTAGGACTGGGAAACAAACGCTAGCTCGCCTTACAAGAAACACACTCTGCTTTTGAGAAAAGAGCAGTCTTCTATTCTACTGTGGTTCATATGGGGTCCGAACATTGAGCTTACTCAGAACAAAAGAACTGTGCTTCCTACACACACCGGACATATCTAGTTCAACTCTGCTTAGGTAACTGACAAGAACAGTAGCTCCTCTTCAGTCCAATACACTGTACTTGCTGGGAACAGACGCGAGTGCTATTTGCACAGTGTATGGCAATGGGAGCGAAATAGTGACTTTGCTTACAAGTAAACAACTCTTGCTCGTAGGACCAAAAACTGCATGAGATTCAACTCCATTTAGGACTGGGAAAAAAACGCTAGCTCACCTTACAAGAAACACACTCTGCTTTTGAGAAAAGAGCAGTCTTCTATTTCACTGTGGTTCATATGGTGTCCGAACAGTGAGCTTGCTGAGAACAAAAGAACTGTGCTTCCTACACACATGGGCTATATCTAGTTCAACTCTGCTTAGAAAAGTGACAAGAACGGTAGCTCCTCTTCAGTTCAATACACTGTACTTGCTGGGAACAGACGCGAGTGCTATTTGCAGTGTGTATGGCAAAGGGAGCGCAATAGTGACTTTCCTTACCAGAAAACAACTCTTGCTCGTATGACCAAAAACTGCATGTGATTCAACTCCATTTAGGACTGGGAAACAAACGCTAGCTCGCCTTACAAGAAACACACTCTGCTTTTGAGAAAAGAGCACTCTTCTATTCTACTGTTGTTCATATGGTGTCCGAACATTGAACTTGCTCAGAAAAAAGAACTGTGCTTCCTACACACACTGGCCATATCTAGTTCAACTCTGTTTGGAAACTGACAAGAACAGTAGCTCCTCTTCAGTCCAATACACTGTACTTGCTGGGAACAGACGCGAGTGCTATTTGCACTGTGTATGGCAATAGGAGCAAAATAGTGACTCTTCTTATCAGAAAACAACTCTTGCTCGTAGGACCAGAAACTGCATGGGATTCAACTCCATTTAGGACTGGGAAATAAACACTAGCTCGCCTTACAAGAAAGACACACTGATTTTGATAAAAGAGCACTCTTCTACTCAACTGTGTTTCCTATGGGGTCCGAACAGTGAGCTTGCTCAGAACAAAAGAACTGTGCTTCCTACACACAGGGGCCATATCTAGTTCAACTCTGCTTAGGAAACTGACAAGAAGAGTAGATCCTCTTCAGTCCAATACACTGTACATGCTGGGAACAGACGCCAGTGCTATTTGCCCTGTGTATGAAAATGGGAGCGCAATAGTGACTCTTCTTACAAGAAAACAACGCTTGCTCGTAGGACCAGAAACTGGATGTGATTCAACTCCATTTAGAACTGGGAAACAAACGCTAGCTCGCCTTACTAGAAACACACTCTGCTTTTGAGAAAAGAGCACTCTTCTACTCTACTGTGTTTGCTATAGGGCAAGAACAGTGAGTTTGCTCAGAACAAAAGAACTGTGCTTCCTACAAATACGGCCATATCTAGTTCAACTCTGCTTAGCAAACTGACAAGAACAGCAGCTCCGCTTCAGTCCAATACACTGTACTTCCTGGGAACAGATGCGAGTGCTATTTGCACTGTGTATGGAAATGGGAGCACAATAATGACTTTACTTACCAGAAAACAACTCTTGCACATAAGAACAAAAACTGCATGTGATTCAACTCCATTTAGGACTGGGAAACAAATGCTAGCTCGCCTTACAAGAAACACACTCTGCTTTTGAGAAAAGAGCACTCACTCTTCCACTCTACTGTGTCTCCTATAGGGCCAGAGCAGTGAGTTTGCTCAGAACAAAAGAACTGTGCTTCCTACACACACGGGCCATATCTAGTTCAACTCTGCTTAGGAAACTGACAAGAACAGTAGATCCTCTTCAGTCCAATACAGTGTACATGCTGGGAACAGATGCCAGTGCTATTTGCCCTGTGTATGACAATGGGAGCACAATAGTGACTCTTCTTACCAGAAAACAACTCTTGCTCGTAGGACCAGAAACTTCATGTGATTCAACTCCATTTAGGACTGGGAAACAAACCCTAGTTCGCCTTACAAGAAACACATTCTGCTTTTGAGAAAAGAGCACTCTTCTACTCTACTGTGTTTCCTATGTGGTCCGAACAGTGGGCTTGCTCAGAACAAAAGAACTGTGCTTCCTACACACACGGGCCATATCTAGTTCAACTCTGCTTAGGAAACTGACAAGAACAGTAGCTCCTCTTCAGTCCAATACACTGTACTTGCTGGGAACAGACACGAGTGCTATTTGCACTGTGTATGGCAATGGGACCACAATAGTGACTTTGCTTACGAGAAAACAACTCTTGCTCGTAGGACCAAAAACTGCATGTGATTCAACTCCATTTAGGACTGGGAAACAAACTCCAGCTCGCCTTACAAGAAACACACTCTGCTTTTGAGAAAACAGCACTCTTCTACTCTAATGTGTTTTCTATGGGGCCCGAACATTGAGCTTGCTCAGAACAAAAGAACTGTGCTTCCTACACACAGGGGCCATATCTAGTTCAGCTCTGCTTAGGAAACTGACAAGAACAGTAGCTCCGCTTCAGTCCAATACACTGTACTTGCTGGGAACAGACGCCAGTGCTATTTGCCCTGTGTATGACAATGGGAGCATAATAGTGACTCTTCTTACCAGAAAACAACTCTTGCTCGTAGGACCAGAAACTGCATGGGATTCAACTCCATTTCTGACTGGGAAACAAACACTAGTTCGCATTACAAGAAACACACTCTCCTTTTGAGAAAAGAGCACTCTTCTACTCTACTGTGTCTCCTATAGGGCCAGAACAGTGAGTTTGCTCAGAACAAAAGAACTGTGCTTCCTACAAATACGGCCATATCTAGTTCAATTCTGCTTATGAAACTGACAAGAACAGTAGCTCCTCTTCAGTCCAATACACTGTACATGCTGGGAACAGACGCCAGTTCTATTTGCCCTGTGTATGACAAGGGGAGCGCAATAGTGACTCCTCTTACCAGAAAACAACTCTTGCTCAGAGGACAAGAAACTGCATGTGATTCAACTCCATTTAATACTGAGAAACAAACGCTAGCTCGCCTTACAAGAAACACACTCTGCTTTTGAGAAAAGAGCACTCTTCTACTCTACTGTGTTTCCGAAGGGTTCCGAAAAGTGAGCTTGCTCAGAAGAAAAGAACTGTGCTTCCTACACACAGGGGCCATATCTAGTTCAACTCTGCTTAGGAAACTTACAAGAACAGTAGCTCCTCTTCAGTGCAATACACTGTAATTGCTAGGAACAGACGCGAGTGCTATTTGCACTGTGTATGGCAAAGGGAGCACAATAGTGACTTTCCTTACCAGAAAACAACTCTTGTTTGTAGGACCAAAAACTGCATGTGATTCAACTCCATTTAGGACTGGGAAACAAACGCTAGCTCGCCTTACAAGAAACACACTCTGCTTTTGAGAAAGAGCACTCTTCTACTCTAATGTGTTTTCTATGGGGTCCGAACATTGAGCTTGCTCAGAACAAAAGAACTGTGCTTCCTACACACAGGGGCCATATCTAGTTCAGCTCTGCATAGGAAACTGACAAGAACAGTAGCTCCGCTTCAGTCCAATACACTGTACTTGCTGGGAACAGACGCCAGTGCTATTTGCCCTGTGTATGACAAAGGGAGCATAATAGTGACTCTTCTTACCAGAAAACAACTCTTGCTCGTAGGACCAGAAACTGCATGGGATTCAACTCCATTTAGGACTGGGAAACAAACACTAGTTCGCTTTACAAGAAACACACTCTCCTTTTGAGAAAAGAGCACTCTTCTACTCTACTGTGTTTCCTATAGGGCCAGAACAGTGAGTTTGCTCAGAAAAAAGAACTGTACTTCCTACAAATACGGCCATATCTAGTTCAATTCTGCTTAGGAAACTGACAAGAACAGTAGATCCTCTTCAGTCCAATACACTGTACATGCTGGGAACAGGCGCCAGTTCTATTTGCCCTGTGTATGACAATGGGAGCGCAATAGTGACTCTTCTTACCAGAAAACAACTCTTGCTCATAGGACAAGAAACTGCATGTGATTCAACTCCATTTAGGACTGGGAAACAAACGCTAGCTCGCCTTACAAGAAACACACTCTGCTTTTGAGAAAAGAGCACTCATCTACTCTACTGTGTTTCCTAAGGGGTCCGAAAAGTGAACTTGCTCAGAACAAAAGAACTGTGCTTCCTACACACAGGGGCCATATCTAGTTCAACTATGCTTAGGAAACTGACAAGAATAGTAGCTCCTCTTCAGTGCAATACACTGTACTTGCTAGGAACAGACGCGTGTGCTATTTGCACTGTGTATGACAATGGGAGCATAATAGTGACTCTTCATACCAGAAAACAACTCTTGCTTGTAGGACCAGAAACTGCATGGGATTCAACTCCATTTCTGACTGGGAAACAAACACTAGCTCGCATTACAAGAAACATACTCTCCTTTTGAGAAAACAGCACTCTTCTACTCTAATTTGTTTCCTATGGGGTCCGAATAGAGAGCTTGCTCAGAACAAAAGAACTGTGCTTCGTACATACAGGGGCCATATCTAGTTCAACTCTGCTTAGGAAACTGACAAGAACAGTAGCTCCTCTTCAGTAAAATACACTGTACTTGCTGGGAACAGACGCGAGTGCTATTTGCACTGTGTATAGAAATGGGAAAGCAATAGTGACTTTCCTTACCAGAAACAACTCTTGCTCGTAGGACCAAAAACTGCATGTAATTCAACTCCATTTAGGACTGGGAAAGAAACACTAGCTCGCCTTACAAGAAACAAACTCTGCTTTTGAGAAAAGAGCACTCTTCTACTCTACTGTGTTTCCTAAAGGACCAGAACAGTGAGCTTGCTCAGAACAAAAGAACTGTGCTTCATACAAATACTGCCATAACTAGTTCAATTCTGCTAAGGAAACTGAAAAGAACAGTAGATCCTCTTCAGTCCAATACACTGTACATGCTGGGAACAGACGCCAGGGCTATTTTCCCTGTGTATGACAATGGGAGCGCAATAGTGACTTTCCTTACCAGAAAAAAACTCTTGCACATAGGACCAAAAACTGCATGTGATTCAACTCCATTTAGGACTGGGAAACAAACGCTAGCTCGCCTTACAAGAAACACACTCTTCTTTTGAGAAAAGAGCACTCTTCTACTCTACTTTGTCTCCCATAGGGCCAGAACAGTGAGTTTGCGCAGAACAAAAGAACTGTGCTTCCTACAAATACGGCCATATCTAGTTCTATTCTGCTTAGGAAACTGACAAGAACAGTAGATCCTCTTCAGTCAAATACACTGTACATGCTGGGAACAGACGCCAGTGCTATTTGCCCTGTGTATGACAATGGGAGCGCAATAGTTACTCTTTTACCAGAAAACAACTCTTGCTCGTAGGACAATAAACTGCATGTGATTCAACTCCATTTAGGACTGGGAAACTAAGGCTAGCTCGCTTTACAAGAAACACACTCTGCTTTTGAGAAAAGAGCACTCTTCTACTCTACTGTGTTTCCTATGGGGTCCGAACAGTGAGCTTGCTCAGAAAAAAAGAACTGTGCTTCCTACACACATGGGCCATATCTAGTTCAACTCTGCTTAGGAAACTGACAAGAACAGTAGCTCCTCTTCAGTCCAATACACTGTACCTGCTGGGAACAGACGCGAGTGCTATTTGCACTGTGTATGGCAAAGGGAGCGCAATAGTGACTTTCCTTACCAGAAAACAACTCTTGCTCGTAGGACCAAAAACTGCATGTGATTCAACTCCATTTAGGACTGGGAAACAAACGCTAGCTCGCCTTACAAGAAACACACTCTGTTTCTGAGAAAAGAGCAGTCTTCTATTCTACTGTGGTTCATATGGGGTCCGAACATTGAGCTTGCTCAGAACAAAAGAACTGTGCTTCCTACACACAGGGGCCATATCTAGTTCAACTCTGCTTAGGAAACTGACAAGAAGAGTAGCTCCTCTTCAGTCCAATACACTGTACTTGCTGGGAACAGACGAGAGTGCTATTTGCACTGTGTATGGCAATGGGAGCACAGTAGTGACTTTGCTTACGAGAAAACAACTCTTGCTCTTAGGACCAAAAACTGCATGTGATTCAACTCCATTTAGGACTGGGAAACAATCTCTAGCTCGCCTTAGAAGAAACACACTCTGCTTTTGATAAAAGAGCAGTCTTCTATTCTACTGTGGTTCATATGGGGTCCTAACATTGAGCTTGCTCAGAACAAAAGAACTGTGCTTTCTCCTCACACGGGCCATATCTAGTTCAACTCTGCTTAGGAAACTGACAAGAACAGTAGCTCCTCTTCTGTCCAATACACTGTACTTGCTGGGAACAGACACGAGTGCTACTTGTACTGTCTATGGCAATGGGAGTGCAATAGTGACTTTAATTACCAGAAAACAACTCTTGCTCGTAGGACAAAAAACTGCATGTGATTCAACTACATTTAGGACTGGGAAACAAACGCTAAGTCGCCTTAGAAGAAACACACTCTGCTTTTGAGAAAAGAGCACTCTTCTACTCTAATGTGTTTTCTATGGGGTCCGAACAGTGAGCTTGCTCAGAACAAAAAAACTGTGCTTCCTACACACAAGGGCCATATCTGGTTCAACTCTGCTTAGGAAACTGACAAGAACAGTAGCTCCGCTTCAGTCCAATACACTGTACTTGCTGGGAACAGACGCCAGTGCTATTTGCCCTGTGTATGATAATGGGAGCACAATAGTGACTCTTCTTACCAGAAAACAACTCTTGCTCGTAGGACCAGAAACTGCATGGGATTCAACTCCATTTCTGACTGGGAAACAAACACTAGCTCGCATTACAAGAAACACACTCTCCTTTTGAGAAAAGAGCACTCTTCTACTCCAATGTGTTTCCTATGGGGTCCGAATAGTGAGCTTGCTCAAAACAAAAGAACTGTGTTTCCTAAACACAGGGGCCATATCTAGTTCAACTCTGCTTAGGAAACTGACAAGAACAGTAGCTCCTCTTCAGTCCAATACACTGTACTTGCTGGGAAATAACGTGAGTGCTATTTGCCTTGTGTATGACAATGGGAGCGCAATAGTGACTTTCCTTACCAGAAAACAACTCTTGCTCGTAGGACCAAAAAATGCATATGATTCAACTCCATTTAGGAATGGGAAACAAACGCTAGCGTGCCTTACAAGAAACACACTATGCTTTTGAGAAAAGAGCACTCTTCTACTCTACTGTGTTTCCTATGGGATCCCAACAGTGAGCTTGCTCAGAACAAAAAAATTGTGCTTCCTACACACACGGGCCATATCTAGTTCAACTCTGCTTAGGAAACTGACAAGAATGGTAGCTCTGCTTCAGTCCAATACACTGTACTTGCTGGGAACAGACGCCAGTGCTATTTGCACTGTGAATGCCAATGGGAGCGCAAGAGTCACTTTCCTTACCAGAAAACAACTCTTTCTCATAGGACCAAAAACTGCATGTGATTCAACTCCATTTAGGACTGGGAAACAAACGCTAGCTCGCCTTACAAGAAACACACTCCGCTTTTGAGAAAAGAGCACTCTTCTACTCTACTCTGTTTCCTATAAGGCAAGAACAGTGAGCTTGCTCAGAACAAAAGAACTGTGCTTCATACAAATACGGCCATATCTAGTTCAATTATGCTTAGGAAACTGAAAAGAACAGTAGATCCTCTTCAGTCCAATACAGTGTACATGCTGGGAACAGACGCCAGTGTTATTTGCCCTGTGAATGACAATGGGAGCACAATAGTGACTCTTCTTACCAGAAAACAACTCTTGATCGTAGGACAAGAAACTGCATGTGATTCAACTCCATTTAGAACTGGGAAACAAAGGCTAGCTCGCTTTACAAGAAACACACTCTGCTTCTGAGAAAAGAGCACTCTTCTACTCTACTGTGTTTCCTATGGGGTCCGAACAGTGAGCTTGCTCAGAACAAAAGAACTGTGCTTCCTACACACAGGGGCCATATCAGGTTCAACTCTGCTTAGCAAACTGACAAGAACAGTAGATCCGCTTCAGTCCAATACACTGTAATTGCTGGGAACAGACGCCAGTGCTATTTGCACTGTGTATGGCAATGGAGCACAATAATGACTTTCCTTACCAGAAAACAACTCTTGCTCAAAGGACCAAAAACTGCATGTGATTCAACTCAATTTAGGACTGGGAAACAAACGCTAGCTCTCCTTACAAAAAACACACTCTGCTTTTGAGAAAAGAGCACTTTTCTACTCTACTGTGTTTCCTATAGGGCCAGAACAGTGAGTTTGCTTAGAACAAAACAACTGTGATTCCTACAAATACGGCCATATATAGTTCAATTCTGCTTAGGAAACTAACAAGAACAGTAGATCCTCTTCATTCCAGTACACTGTACATGCTGGGAACAGACGACAGTGCTATTTGCCCTGTGTATGACAATTGGAGCACAATAGTGACTCTTCTTACCAGAAAACAACTCTCGCTCGTAGGACAAGAAACTGCATGTGATTCAACTCCATTTAGGACTGTGAAACAAACGCTAGCTCGCCTTACAGGAAACACACTCTGCTTTTGAGAAGAGAGCACTCTTCTACTCTACTGTGTTTCCTATAGGGCCAGAACAGTGAGTTTGCTTAGAACAAAAGAACTGTGATTCCTACAAATACGGCCATATATAGTTCAATTCTGCTTAGGAAACTGACAAGAACAGTAGATCCTCTTCATTCCAGTACACTGTACATGCTGGGAACAGACGCCAGTGCTATTTGCCCTGTGTATGACAATGGGAGCGCAATAGTGACTCTTCTTATCAGAAAACACCTCTTGCACGTAGGACCAGAAACTGCAAGGGATTTAACTCCATTTAGGACTGGGAAACTAACACTAGCTCGCCTTACAATAAACACACTCTGTTTTGAGAAAAGAGCACTCTTCTACTCTACTGTGTTTCCTATGGGTTCCGAACAATGAGCTTGCTCAGAACAAAAGAACTGTGCTTCCTACACACAGGGGCCATATCTAGTTCAACTCTGCTTAGGAAACTGACAAAAACAGTAGCTCCACTTCAGTCCAATACACTGTACTTGCTGGGAACAGACGCGAGTGGTATTTGCACTGTGTATGGCAATGGGAGCGCAATAGTGACTTTCCTTACCAGAAAACAACTCTTGCTGGTAGGACCAGAAACTGCATGTGATTCAACTCCATTTAGGACTGGGAAACAAACGCTAGCTCGCCTTACAAGAAACACACTCTGCTTTTGAGAAAAGAGCACTCTTCTAATCTACTGTGTTTCCTATAGGGCCAGAACAGTGTGTTTGCTCAGAACAAAAGAACTGTGCTTCCTACAAATACGGCCATATCTAGTTCAATTCTGCTTAGGAAACTGAAAAGAACAGTAGATCCTCTTCAGTCCAACACACTGTACATGCTGGGAACAGACGCCAGTGCTATTTGCCCTGTGTCTGACAATGGGAGCGCAATAGTGACTTTCCTTACCAGAAAAAAACTCTTGCTCATAGGACCAAAAACAGGATGTGATTCAACTCCATTTAGTACTGGGAAACAAACGCTAGCTTGCCTTACAAGAAACACACTCTGCTTTAGAGAAAAGAGCACTCTTCTACTCTACTGTGTTTCCTATAGGGCGAGAACAGTGAGCTTGCTCAGAACAAAAGAACAGTGCTTCATACAAATACGGCCATATCTAGTTCAATTCTGCTTAGGAAACTGACCAGAACAGTAGATCCTCTTCATTCCAATACACTGTACATGCTGGGAACAGACGCCAGTGCTAT